>NC_139836.1:21730771-22114909 GCF_963691815.1 Echiichthys vipera
TCACAGTCCAGTTCCTGAGTGAACTACTATAATGGTAAAAAAAAAAAAGTTTTTTTTCGATCAAAAAGTCATAACATAGAGCTTTAATTTTCATGAAACATAAGACTATAGGAATTGTATGATACTCTAAAATGTGCTATGTTTTTATAAAGCATGAGATGGCAGAAATCAACTTGCTGGCACATTTGGAACCCAAACTGCATTAACCGCAGCAATGTCAAGCGAGGATAAATGCCGGTGTTTTTTTTTTTTTCCAGGGAGCAGAAGGCATAGCTGACTGACTACCTCTCATCCATGATTCAATGCTTGTCTCTTTCTCTCTAGTAGAGGGTTGCCCCTTGGGAGGTTGATGTGGAGGAGTCAGGGGAAATATTGAACATCCTTCTGCAGCCTTACGCCAGGGACGATGCCTCTCTAGGGACGTAAGCAGGAAGGAGGCTGTGTTCTCTAAAAAGCTGTAGGAGTTGATGAAAATCCTGTGAAGAAGGGAATTATGCAAGTATCTGTTGGCAACCAACCATCTGGAAAGCTTTCAAAATAAAATACTGATATTACCATCTGTCCATCAAACCAGATGACAATACTGCAACTGCTGCTTCTGCTGCTGTGCACAGGAATGCTCTACCAATGAGTTTCGATTATAAGTCCTCCAGCAAGGAAATGATGGAGATGATTATGCGCTATCAACCACTTAGTATATTATGAAAGGCTTTTAATGATGTTGAAGGTGTAAAGGGAGCTGGATTATTATCCAGAAAAATACCTAGATTAGTTTCCTTGAAAGAAAACTTTGAAGAGAGAATAGTCAAATACTGCTAATTATTAGTTTCTCAAAATCCCCTAGTTTTGAACTCTGTTCAGTGTCTGTGTATTAATGATCTTGAGACAGACAATAAAAATGAACAACAGATGACCTACACTTCTCTCTTTTACCCAGAGATCAATATGAACCTATTCTACACCTGCTTAGACAAAGGCACCACTCGGGGGGGCTGTGATTGTTCTTTCAACCTTCTTTTCAACCTAGAAAAATACATCAATCCACTGAAATTAGTTTCTGAATAAATTAGATGCAAGAAATAACTCATGCACAGTAGCTCACTATATGTCTTCAGCAATACGCCTTAATATGTGTTTATGGAGTGACCTATAAACTCTGGAAGGTCTTGGCTGAAATATTGTAGCAAAAACTGAGCATAAGAGATGTAGTCTAGTGTGTAAACAATAAATAGAACATTGACTCAATGTTTTATTAGTAGTTTAATCTTAAACAATGGACTGCAGGATAACAGTAGGAAAGATGAGTTCTGAGACTAAAGGTGTCTGTATGCGCTAAATGACTCACTCTGACATTTTCTCTAGCTTGCTCCAGTACCAACAACTTCTAAAGACACAAGTGTTAGCAGACTGCCATACGATGCAGTAAATCATACAAATTGGGAAAACCATGCACACAAGACATTGATTTCTTGAACACATTTATAGTGTTGCAATCGGTTGTACTCGGTTGACTGGCTCACCTCCTACCTCACCGACAGGCAACAGTTCGTCTCCCTCTCCGGCCACACATCCACCCTCTCTCCTGTTTCGCAGGGGGTCCCTCAGGGCTCAGTCCTTGGCCCCCTTCTCTTCATCTGCTACCTATTCCCCCTTGGTCACCTCATCCGCTCACTCAACCTCGATTTCCCGCTGCTATGCTGACGACACCCAGATCTACATCCGCACCAAACCCACCCAAAATCTTCCACTCAACCACATTGAAACCTGCATTTCTGCAATAAAAACATGGCTGTTCCAGAACTTCCTCAAACTCAACAGTGACAAAACAGAACTCCTCCTCATTGGCACCAAATCCACTTTAAACAAAACCGGACCCATCTCACTTACCATTGACAGCTCAATCATTTCTCCCTCTCCCCTTGCAAGCAACCTTGGTGTTATCCTGGACCCCACGCTCTCCTTTGATCCCCACGTCCGCTCCATTGTCAAGACCTCCTACTTCCACCTCCGCCGCATCGCCAAAATCAGACACTGCCTCTCCCCCCCTGCCGCTGAATCCCTCATCCACGCCTTCATCTCCTCACGTCTTGACTACTGCAATTCCCTCCTCACTGGCATCACCTCCCATTCCCTCCATAGACTCCAAATGGTCCAGAACTCTGCTGCTCGCCTCCTCACTCACACCCGCTCCCGTGAACACATCACCCCCATTCTCTACACCCTCCACTGGCTCCCGATCAAACAACGCATCGACTACAAAATACTCCTCCTAACCTTCAAAGCTCTCCACTATCTGACCCCACCCTACCTCTCTGACCTCCTTACCCCCCACCGCCCCTCCCCAGCCCTCCGATCCTCCTCCTCCCTAACTCTGACCATGCCACCTTCCAAACTCAAAACCTTCGGACACAGAGCCTTCTCTAGAACTGCACCCCGACTGTGGAACTCTCTCCCCCAGCCCATCCGCGACTCTCCATCACTCACAACATTTAAATCCCGTCTAAAAACCTTCCTTTTCTCACAAGCCTACAACCTCCCCTACCCATAACTACATTCACTCCTGGCCTCTCCCCCTGACCCCCCCCCCAACCCTCCTTCCGCTCTCCTCACCCATTTAGCCCCTTCCCCTGACCCCCCCCCCCCCACTGCTCTTCAATCCATCCCCCCACCTCTATTGTTGTACCTGTTTCTGCCTGTTTATCTGTATCACCATTACCCCATGCCCCCTTCGCCTTGTTTCCCTGTCATCCTTGTCATCCTTGTCTTCTGTTGTTTATCGTCTATGTATTACCTGTCCTACTCTGTAAGCGACTTTGGGTCTCTGAAAAGCGCTATACAAAATAAATGAATTATTATTATTATTACTCACAAAAAACGGCTGAAAGAGAGCTTGACGGAAAAGTTTAGTGGTTTTGGGATTGTTAGTTTTAGTGTCGCAATGAACAGTTCAACCAATGGTTTCACACTTTTCCACTGATATACAGATGGTGGTAACACGTGAAGATGCTGCAATGCTCCAGCAAAGGCAGGGAAAAAGAACACTGTTAGGAATTAAACATTGATGTAAAAATAATGGATCAAGTACTTAATAAAATCAATTTGACAACTACACACAGTGCATCTTGGACAGGGCATCCTTATCAGTATTGCGCGATCCATAATTCTGTTTGATTTATGTAGGTTTAATTTGGTTAAATTTGAATGCATAACTCACACTATTGTCCTTTCAGCTCAGAACAAAAAAGGCTATGTTGAAACATAAAGAAAACAACACAACAACATGCCAATCAGGTAACCTTAAGACAATAATATCACATGGGGAATTAAAGATCTTCTCAATTTCCTGCACGCATCAGTCTCACTTTCATCCATTAGCAAATCAGACCGAATTAGATCAAGCCATTAAAAGGCTCTCAGAGTCAGACACACCTCAAGGAGCATTTCAAATTTGGGGATGCATCATGGTTGACAACATCCATTTTTTAATCATCCAAATAAACCAAAGTCTGTAGTAAGAAAGCCATCTGTGCAGCACTGCCCATTTGAGCTTGCTTATGAAAATATTGCTTTTGCTGTGAGGAAGAGTGTTTAACAATGGCATCAGGTTTTGTTTTTTTATCACAGTCCTCCATTATGGAAATAAGGGGAGTACACCGCCAATTGATATTAGGTGTGAGGAGAGGAGGCATTGAGAAGGAATAATGAGCATCTAAAAAATTCAGAGATCTTTGCAGTTTGCTGGAAAGATAAAGCCATGGGAAAAAAAGGTTGCTATTGGCAGAGAAGCATCCTCAGATTTACTTATACTGTACCTTCTAGGATGCGGTGTTATTACAAATGAGATATAATGAAGAATAAAGATGACAGAGGGAACAAGTAGAAAACATTCTCAAGTGTGAAACAGTGAAGCGGCATTCCAAGAAAAAGATGCTCCATTTGACTGATGGCTCAATGGACTTTGATTGTGACAGTGTATTGATGAATGCAACCGAAAGCAAGAGTGAAGGCACCTAACTGCGGATGTTGTTAAATGGCTGATTACTGGTTTGCACAATCTGTCTCACAGCGAGTAGAAATAAATCGTTAGTTTGGATAGATTAATTGCCTTTACTCCAGGCAGTGTTGTCACCTGGGCATCTGTTCCTCATGTTCTACGATCTTGGCCTGCTGTGACACAGACTGTTGTCCGTTCTCTTTCTCCATCCAAGAGCATCACCATACCTTTGGGAACTGAAGGGGTGGATAAATAGAGAAAAAGGCGAAGGAGACAATGAAAATGCTAAATATGCAGCCATAAGTATGAAAAAAAAAAAATTCAAAACGGGGGCAGAGAAAGCTGTTTAAAAATAGGATGGATTATAAATCAGGATGGGTTATTTAGAGATGAGTGAGGCAAACATCAAGCAAAAAACCCTCAAAGCTTTCGAAGAGTTAATATATTCTAGTCCCTCTGGCCTGCTGTTGATAAATAGCACTGAAACAATTAGTCTATTAATCAGTTGGTCCATCGACAGAAAATCAAACGGCCACTTTAAGGATCTGTTAATGGTTCAAGGTAGATGCAGTGTGCACTGCCACCTCACAGCAAGAGAGTCTCTCTGTGTTTTTGTGTGTTTTCTCCTGCTTCCTCACACAGGTTAGGTTAATTGTTGACTCAAAATTACCTGTACGTGTGAATGCGAGCGTGAATGGTTGTCTATTTCTATGTGTCAGCCCTGTAATTGACTGGCAACCTGTCCAAGTTATACCCCGCCTTTCTCCCACTGTCAGTTGTGATCGGCTCTAGCCCCTATAGACAGTATCTTTCTATCACTTTCTCTCCATCCTGTACACCCTCTAACCCCCTCATGCTACACGGACAACCACCTTTCTTTCTTTCTCTCTTATGAATGGGCAATGGCGAGCTGCCAAAGATGTCCTTGTGATAGTGGTCGCGCATGGTGTTGCTGTGGTAACTCGGACTTAGGATTCATGGCATCTATTCAACAACCTTGTCAGCATGAGCTCAATAACTTCCCACACCTTTCTGCAAGGTAATTTTATTTTGAATGCCCAAGTGGCGCAGTGCTGCTCAGGTTCAGGCTGAAGCGCCTGGCTAACTTTGTTTGTATTTAGCTGGCAATGTAACAACATTTTGTTGATGTTGGTTCAGCTAATATGTCTATTGCGTTATCTGAGACTTCTATATCACATTCAAAGAAAGTATGGAGAAAAGAGAGTGAGAGTGAGAGAGAGAGAAGAGAGAGAGAGAGAGAGAGAGAGAGAGAGAGAGAGAGAGAGAGAGAGAGAGAGAGAACTCTTGATTGACAGTTGTGTGGCTAGTCTTTCAGCCAGTAAGATGCATTGCTTGGGTTTTGTGCGATGGCCAAAACAAACACAAGGATCAGTCTCATCGGCGTGAGAAATGCAATTAATGTAACTGTGGCACACAGAAACAGCTGTAAACACAGTGATGAAGTTATTAAACAGCAGTAAACGGACTCAGCACAACACACACAACCTTAAACTATCTGACTGCCCAGACTATAGCTAAAGTCTCTTACTTGGGATTGCTTTGGAAGTGATTGAGGAGTGTTTAAGTCAGCAGTTATTAAAATGTTATGCTTCAGCAATATTACTGATTTGTCTGAAATCCTGCAGTGATACTGTATGTATAGATTTATTTCACTTCAATAATTAAAATGAATGTGAGGGTTTTCACTTTGTGTTCTATTATTCAAAGGCTTGACTTTACTGGATATGTTTTGTTACTGCTGTACTTATGGGGTTGATTAAAAAAAGCTTTGTGGTGAATATAAAAGCTCTGTCATGCCTTTGCAAAGTGCTCTTGTCTAACAAAGGCCATTACAGTGTAAATACCTTTGGTCAGCATATCCCCTGTTTGTTCGGTAGTAAATGAGCAGTTGACTTCTACAGTTCCCTTTACTTGTTTGTGTTTGTTTTTTTAAAGATAAGAGTTTAGATAAGAAGTCATAATCTAATCATGGCTGCTTGAAATAGTTTGTTTGTTTGAGGTCATCAAGTGTTGAGATTTCTCCTCCTCACCTTAATCTAGGGCACCACTGGGGAGGAACAGCATAACTTTACGATGTCATTATATACAAATATAAGCAGGGTTGGTAAGTTCATATACAATTATATGTAACGTGACTAACCAAATTCAAGTATCACAATATTTAAGTAACGTAATTTTGTGATCCTGCTTATGATCCCCATCATGCCTTTCCATGTATTCCATTACTATTATTAAGTCTGCAGATAAGGTAAGGCTAGACAGACAGGCCACCTAATACCAGGCATAATAATTAACCATCCAAAAACTGCACTGGACGTCCTTGAGAAATTATTTGACAGTATGCTTTGGCTGTATTGTGTCCTACCCTTAACATTGTGTTTTGGGATTTGCACCGTATGCAAATGCACCAGCCTGTCTAGAAGAGATATGTAACTCGTTTGTGTGTGTTTGTTTAATGCAGCTGTAATGTAAACCTTTGAGTGTTTTTGTTATCATTGTATTGATCCTATTAAGAGTGACTGACCTTGAATCTGGTATGCATGTGGTACATTTTGGTAAACCACTGCTGGTTTTTGAGGGCAAACGAAATGGAAAATATTGCCTCTCAGCCTCCACCAAAGGTTCTGCCTCATTCATGAAGCCGAGCACTGCGGTTCAGAAGGAAATGAGATCAAGCAACTGCAAAGACTGGTTTATCTAGTCAAGCTGTCATGCTTTATAGCCACAGGTTCTATTCAAGCTGCTCTCGCAACGCCTTAGGCAGCCAGACTTGAGCTGGGTTGCTCACCTTTTTTGATGCTGCGCTTTTTAAAATATCATCATCCCTGCAGTCTGAGTTCTTAAGCTTTCATAATATATGTTTGTGTGTGTGTGTGTGTGTGTGTGTGTGTGTGTGTGTGTGTGTGTGTGTGTGTGTCTCAGACTATATATACTCTACTTGCAATGTGACTGATATCACTGTGTGTTCTTTGTGTCGAGTGATGATGGGAATATCTCAGCTGTGTGAATGTGGTTGTGATGTGGGTGCATATTTGTGTTCATGCAGAGTTGGGAGGAATATCTGGTCTCCCCATGTAGACACACTGATAACACTGTCAAGGTAATACTATTCTCCCCAGTATGTCTGATGCAGTAACATTCACCCATCGTAGCACAGGCAATGAGACCAAGAGAGAGGGGGGAAGAGGAAGAAGCGAGGGGGGGTTGAGTAGAAGAAGAAAAGGAGAGCTTTTAATTTCCTCAGCAGCACAGTCAGGTTTTACATCTGCACAGGCAGACAGAAACAGGAATGAACGCATGCCGCATTTGATAAGAGTGTGCTAAGACAGAGCAGATCTCTTTTAGAAAATATAATTGAGGATCAGTTCACTTTACAGTATGTCATCTAACCTGATGCGTGATTCCAAGTAACATTTTTTTAGGGGGCATTAGGTCTTTTCTTCATTAAAAATCTAGAGTATGGGCCCCTGAGTATCTAATAAAGACCCATCTGTCTTAGGGGATTTAAAGCGTATGTAGGTAATTATGATCTAATTACATCTGTTTGAAAAATAAGTTTGAGCGCATTGTGTACCGAAGATTTCTTTCTGTCACTTAAATCTAGGTCAACACTAGAGAGAGATAGCATAATTTGTTAAGGAAAGTATCTTCAAGCGATCTATTAACCTGCCGCAGTTAGCGCACAAAGGTGCCAAGAAATTTCCCAGTGGGTCAGTCAGACGGGGCATCAAATGGAGTTTACCCTCCCAGCTCTCTAGTACAAAGAGCATTTAATCTCCGAGTGAACCCATGTGTGAATACAGACAACGAGATTCAGGAACTTCAGTGGGTAAGGATCAAAATCATCAGACAAATTTAAGGAATGGCAACGGAGGTTGTTTATGACCAAATAACGAACCAGCTCCGTCTGTATGGTGTAATCCGTGTCATGTCCTCCCTCCTGCACGCTCTACCCGGGCGCCCACCTTGCCTAAACTAAACGTATTAACAGATGAAGAATTAGAGAATGGAGATTCCGGAGATGTTAGATTGCAGCAAACTCAAACATTTCAAGCATAAGCAATGTACCTTTGGGAATGAAAACCTTTGTTCCCGAAAATAGTTTGGTCTCAAATAACTAGCTGTTAGCAAATAATGCGTATACTATAGCATTGCTAGGGTACGCAACTATGTCAATTCAGGTGTGTGGCTCAGGACCCAAGAAAACGCAGTGTCGAGTGTGAGAATGTTTGAATGAGCAGTTGTCGAAGAAAGCTGCAAGCATCAACATGAGAGGCCAAGCAATCTTCCTGTTCTGAACAGGCATGTTTTGAACAGGAACTGCACTAGTACTTTACAACTGTGAGAAACAGATGTAACTACAGTTTACTCAACATTTCAGCCTTACACTATCATTAACAAGGCAGAAAAACAACCTTTTTCCAGCCTCCTTATTTCTTACCCAGGTAACTGATAAAGGTCATTTCCAAATGAGTTATCTTAGGACACAATAAAATTGCTGACATTTCCTCCCATCTTTCTGATGTGCTCAAGATAGAATCTTTCTAATAACTGATCCTTTTATCAGCTTGCTTTTCTTAGAAACAGCCCATCAAATAAGGGACTCATGGTGCACTTAACAACAGCTAAAAAGAAATCTAACGGGCCAGCATTGATTTACAAACCCAGCTTGAAATGTTTTTTTTTTTCCAAATGGTGCTTCAGAACATTCTGATTGCACCCTGAGTGCTCTCAGTGATAGTCTTTGAAGTGCTTGGGGCCGTGTGCAGAAGCTCAGTATGTGCTTATATCTGCAGCTTTTGTTAGTCACTTCATATGTACTGAGTCCTGTGCCATCATTATTCAATGATTCACACCGTGCAGCCAAAACACTCACTCTTATCTGTTAAGAGGCTGCAGAGACGCAGTCAGACAGCTCTGGGTGGGTGGATGGGTGGGGGACGGAAAGAGAAAGAGAGACTCTTGCGCTTACTCCCTCTCTCTGGAGGTAAACGACTTTCCTCTCTTCCTCACAACATGAAGCCGGAGAGCATCCCGACTTCAAGAGCTTTAGATGCTGAATATTCACGCTGGTGGCATTTTACCATGTGTAGGCGGAGAGGGTTTGCAGAGAAGCGAGTGTGTGAAGTATTGATCACTGGTGCTGTTGTCCTTGTATGCTCTGTGTCTGGTCTCACAGTGCCAGCTAACTCTCAGAGAAAGAGAGTAAGGCATGGATACAGAGGGAAGGTTGGTGATATAAGGCACGCTTATTCAACATGGGATGAAGTGAACACATTTAGGATTCATTTAGAGAGACGTTTAAGAACAACAAAAGGAATGATGCATGCGACACATGAAGGGAGGGCACATTAATGCTATTCATTTTTGGTTTTCTGTGCAGCAGTTTTAGGTGCTGCAAGCTTTGCAAACCTGACTTATATAATCATGTATTTATACAGGAATTGTTGTTTGTTTGATTTTAGCACGGTAGACTTTCTCCATGAAATCAGTCTTTATTTTTAGAATTACACCTTCTCCTCTAACACCAAAGAAAATTGTCACCCTTTGACACTTAAACTGTTAGATGTCAGCATTTTCTGAACTTCCATTGTGTTGTGATCAAATAGTTTCTTTGAGATTCACCTTTTTCCTTTAACCTGCCTTGTAGCCCATCAATTCAATCAGTGACTTCTTACATTTTTTCGGAATGACTATTATAAGTAGTAGTCTATGATTGCAGCAGTGTCCTTTATTGAACATGAAACCTATATTTGTGGCTGCAGTGCATTGTGGGTGATTAAGACTCCTGCTGGACTTTGGTGTAACATTGGTGTGACATAGGAATAAGAAAAATCCAACAAATAACCAACATAATAGAAGCAAAAATTCAAGGATTCAGGGATAGCCAGAAGCAGTTAGAATTTATTTTTGCACTAAGATCTTGATATTTGTTTGAGAAATAAGTAAGTTGTCTTCAGTTCATTAATTGTAGTGCTGCAAGCACCCACCTAATTCACACTGGTGAACTTCCGAAGAAACATTTTGTAGAGGCAGATCTACTGACCTGCCTCGTGTTGTACATCTGTAGAAGAAAGAGATAAACAGAACAAACTGAAATAATGGTAAAATGCACTTTTTGATATTTTCTTTCTTTTCATTTCTTTCCCAGTCTTGCTGGGTCTTCATTTGTTCTCCGGCAGCTCCCTAGTTACAGTATTTGCCTGAGCTCTATCATTGTAAATTAGGTTTCAATCCCTAACTGGGATGATTTTATCTATCATCACTACACATATACTACACACTACATTACAATAGGTTATAAGTTCCATGCAAACAGGAAAGAGGAAACATTGTAAACCAAAAAAAACCAAACATTTCAAACACCAATACACAACATCACAAAACACAGCTATGTCCAACAGGTAATTTACAGATATCGGCCTATCACAAACATAACAAGCTCAGTATTGGTGTATGTTTTCCAATATGCATTGATATGAAAACCTTTTATACATAACATATAATGAAGAAAACAATGTTTGCTTTTTATTTAAATGTTCATAAATTGAATATACAGTACCATTTAGCTCTACTTTTTATTTAAAGGCTCAAAAATTGACTGATACTGGACATGTTTATTTAGCTTATCTTTATCTTCTCAGAGTTCATTTAGAATTATTCTTAAAAATCACAAATCTGTATCTCTAATGCTAAATAAACAACTACTGTACCACATTATATTTGAAAATAGACAACAATTATCATTTTAGCTTTTATTGCCATGATATAACATTTTATCCTGTCTTGATCTGTGCTCAGCTTTTGAAATGTTAAGGAGAGGACTGAAAGTGTATTTGCAATAAAGGATTTGGTTCTTCATTGGTTCTGCTTTTACTGTTCTCTTTAAAAGAGGGTTTAGTTGTTGTGTTTTTTTGGATCTCCTCAACCCCCTGTCATACAGTGTTCCTCAGGGATCTATCTTGGGTTCATTTTATGTTGTCTTATTTTTTGCATATTTTTTCAGAAATGGCGAATTTGTTTGATGTTAAGTGACGGATGTTATAGTTTTTTCCCCCTTTGAATCTGATGGAATTCTAAGATGCTTTGATTTCCATCAGCATTTTCAAAATGAATATTGGCAATTTGTCCCGTAAGCCACTTTGAGGAAAAAAAGCCAAAAATCAGTCTTTTTTACCTGGAAATGTAAACCATACTTTTTTCTATTTTTTTTTAACATCATGGCTTTTATACTTTCTGCACTGGACTCCTCCTGAAAACCCATTTCCACCTACTGTTGCTTCTCTTTACTTTGATGTTTAAATTGACAAGATCTTATTGAAAGAAACACTGGATTGATCCAAAGATTCAAAAATCCCACTTGACGGAATTAAACAGATCTCATGCCTTTTCAGTAATAATCAATCACCCAGTTGTGGTATTTGTCTGTAAATGGGCAAACCTTGACAGAATCACTGATTCTGAAAAAAGCAGGAAATATACCATCCCTAATGAATACCTCCTAATACAATAATCCTGTACAGGTGGATGGATATGAAGTAACACAGTTTGTTAACGTGTGCCTGTTTGTGTACCACTAGTGTTTTGCCAGGCTGTTGAACTCTGTGTACATTTTCCATGTGTATATTTTTAGATCGAGGGGGAGTTTGGGTAGAGCTCTTGGCCTCCAATCGACTGACGTATCAGGGCACATGCATTACTTTCTGCTTTGCTCCCTTCTGTGTGTTCTTGGAAATATTGCTGCCTTGAGTTGCCTTGCCAGGCCCTTGAGACAAATCCCAGTACATTTCCGTCTCAGTGGTGTGGGAAAATGTTTTTGTGTGTGCTTATTCGCCAATGCATGTAATTCCTCTGCGCAGCTTTTGGTTTAGATTTGCAACTCAGTCAATACTAAAAAGTTAGGAAATGTAGCCGTTTTGGGACGCAAATATACTGGTATGGAACACGACAAAAAAAACTTCATTGCTAGACTTTCCAAAATTCAATAGCTGTTGCAGAATCCAATAAGTGCCGCTTGCTTGATGTTTAACTTGACAAATGACACAAATCAGAGAGACTTGTCAAAGGAGAGCTAGAAATCTGACAGCAGTGATTGTTAGCTAGCAACTTTGCCATCTCACTCTCCAGAGTCATGCTTGAAACACACAGGAACTTGTTTGTATCCGTCCTCTTTCTGTCTTGCTTAAACATAACCTCCACTTACTAATGCAAGTTAATTAAAACTCTCTCCCTCATTCTCTCTCCCTCATCTTCTCCCCCACTGTCCCTGTGTTGTCCAGATGGAGGAAGTAATAGCACGCATGCAAGAGGAGAAAAATGGCATCCCCATCCGAACGGTGAAAAGTTTTCTAACCAAGATCCCCAGTGTATTTTCAGGTAAGGCTTTTATCTCTCTGTAGTGCTCCTCTCCTCTTCCTCTCCTCCACTTCCCACTCACTAAGTTCCCGACTAGTTCTCTGTTCTGGCCAAACAAAACACTGAAAGTATCTAGAGAGTTGTTGGTTTTGCATTTCACACCAGAAGCCATAATGTCAAGATTTATGTATTACATTTTCAAGCTGCAACCCAATACATACGAATCCATGCTCAAGTGATACTTCATAAGAGATTATTTAAGTTAGGCTACATTTAAGAGCTTAGGAGTAAGGCCACCATTACTGCCATGCACTATTTACTGTAATATAAACTTACAGTATTAAACCTGCAGTATCCAATTAAAAGCATATATCTGATAATACAAGTTAGGGCTTTTTATGGTATCAAAATCATGATAAAATATTTGCCTAAGGATTTGTAAAAGTCTACTGATGCATTAATAATCCAATAATGTCAATCTCAGATTTTCCTACAAGTGCTGGTTCCTAATAATGTTTTTTTTATTTTTTTAAATCACCGTTATGCATGATTTTGTCCCAAAGCAACAGCAATGCCCTTTTTTGACATGGGTGGCTAAGAGAATGATGTTGAAAGGTTGGTAGTGAGCAGCAATATATTGACAGTGATAAATTTAGCTATCTTTAGCTCTAGCCATGTTAGTGA
The DNA here is from genome assembly GCF_963691815.1 of Echiichthys vipera. Taxonomy (NCBI): domain Eukaryota; kingdom Metazoa; phylum Chordata; class Actinopteri; order Perciformes; family Trachinidae; genus Echiichthys; species Echiichthys vipera. Next base: position 21,743,826 of record NC_139836.1, read on the forward strand.
ATGCTTTGGGCATATAAAGGCCAGCTGATGCAGTTTTTTGTTGTTTGTTTCCTTTTTCGTGCAGAGAAGTCTACTACATAGTGTGTGTGTTTGCCTTTGTTTAAAACAGTGGGAAGTTATATTGATTAATGGTTTTACATCTGGCCAAGCAACATCAGCTCAGATCGACCTCTGTTCTGTCTTTTTGTCATTATACAATGGATACAGCTAGCAAATAACTACACTGGCTGAGCCTGTGGGAACCACAGACAGTATATAAAGAAGGATGGCTTGACAGCTCCCCAAAAGGGAAGCCATAGCATCTTGATCGCTCCGTTGTGCTTGGGTGCACAAGTCCTGCTCCTCCATTTTAAGCAGAAGGGACACACAACCTCTAAGTACACCTCAAATACATTTTTACAAAATATGGTTTCTGTCAATGCAGGATTGTTCAAATGTCATTTTTTCTGATACGTTTGGTTTGGAGAGGATGCTGGCACGTCTTGGCAGCCACTTATCGCGCTTCTCGCTTCTGTTTCTCACTCTAAAAAAGCTGAAAAGCTTTTTAGTAGTTTGCTTTCTCTGCTGCTACTTTTGCTATTTTTCGCTAGCTGTATACAGTATTCCATCTCTGTGGTCTGACCACATTTCAGTTCAGTCTGGACAACCCACTTTCCGAGGGCAGAGAAGGGGGTTTTGCCTGATTTCTACCAGGATGACCTCCAACCCCGCCAACTCTCTATTCCTGCTGCTCCTTCCTTTAAACACCTGTCATTTAAACTATCCGGCCCTACGTCTCATATAATTTCTATCATCTGCCTCCCCTCCCAAACCAACTCATCAGATCTCTCAGAATTCATCACTGCACTGATTCAAACCTCCACATCGACTCCCTGGACTGTAAAATTGCTATGAACTTTGGACCTAACTCAACTGATTTAGCTTCACCCAACATACCACCCACAACTGTGGACACATCATAGACCTGGTTTTCTCCACTGGCCTCCAGCATAGACCTCTTCATCTCTGACCACCGGGCCATCACACTTGTCATTGACGTTCCCATCCCCCAACCCAAAAAGGACCGCACAATAACTTTCTGGAACTTTAAGTCCATCTGCCCAGTACCTCTCTCCACCTGCATATCGAACACTCTCTCCGGCCTCAACTGTTGAGCCAGCCCTCATGGACCTTGTCAACATCTATAACAACACACTGTCCACCTCCCTTAACCAGTTGGACTGCCTGATAACCAAAAATGCCACTTTCACTCACTCTACCCCCTGGTTCACCCCGGAGCTTCACAATATCAAAAAACAACGGAGACAATTAGGACAACTACACAAGAAAACTGTCTCACAGTACACCCTCGCCTACAAGAACACATTCACCTCTACAATTCAGCACTCAACGAAGCCCGCTCTGTCTACAACTCCGGCATCATTCATTCTGGATCCTCAAAACCACACACTCTGTTTTCCACTATTAATAAACTCCTCAAACCCAAGGACAACATCTTATCTGACTCCCCCATTACCTCTGGCATTGTCCCCCCACCTCTTAAGCTTGCTGCCACCCCCCCCCCCTCCTCAAAAAACCTGGCCTTGAATCTGAAGACCCCAACAACTTCAGACCTATCTCCAACCTCCCATTCCTCTCAAAACTACTGGAAAGAGCCATCTCAACACGACTCAAACACTACTAACCTGTGAAAAACATTCCAATCTGGCTTCCGAACCCACCACTGAAACAGCTCTACTCAAAGTAAACAACGACGTCTTAAGCCCAGTTCCGACCAAAGATTCGCAACGAGACGATTTAGGTCTGCAACGTTCTGAAACCTGCCAGTTTACACTAGTGAGACGAGAGGAGATATCGTATCATCTCCATAGCAACGCCTCTTTGTACTTCTGTCCTAACCTCTGACTCTTCAGCCTTTTTTCTTAGCTGTATATAATGTAACATTATAAAATATAAATGTAGTAGAGATGTATAGGCGAAAAATAACGTTTTATTTCCCTGATTCTGTTGTTTAACTTGTTTCTGTCTATTTTATGTGTACAGTAAAGCGTCTCTGAGCACTGACAAAAGCACTATAAAACGGATCTGTTATTATTATTGTTATTATTAATTAGCTATCTAATGCTAAAAAAAAAGTGTTGAAACGTCATGATTTGACATGATGTGACTCTACCACCAAACCTCTACTGCGTAGAATCTGGTTGCAAAATTACAACATGGTCACGTCTGTATCCGGAATATTTTGGCTTCACTTTTCTACAGGAAGTGGAGACAAATCTTCCATCTTCCATCATTTTTTCATCGTTGTATCTAAAAACAATATCATAATTATAAAGCATTCCAATGTATTTTTGTTAAAATGCAACTAGTATTACTATTAAGATAGTATCATTGTGGAGCAAAAGTATACTGACATGATACCTTCCCAAAACACTAGTCCCCTTGGCAGTTTTTAAGGCTGTAACGAAGAAACAGTACCTCTGTAGCTTCCCCTCTGTGAACACTGCCACTTCATTTGTGTTCATTGGAGCACTTGGCCGAGCTGTAAGCACAACAGTGGGATGAAACCCAGGTTGCTGCAGTGTGTTTTTTTCTCTGCACCACATTTTGCAGCCTCAATTTTTGAGGTTGTGAAAAGTGGCAATTTATGTTACAGAAACAGTGGTGTATCTATGTGATAGAGACACTACGTGTGGTTTTTAATAATAACTTGCAAATGTGGCTATTTTTCTCATGAACTGAGACTTTTTCATCTTACATGTCCAAACATTTCTAATCACACAGTATTTTTAGGAGTTCATATGCCTTTAGTGATGAGATATGTGTGTATACAATATGAGTGTGTCACAGAGATTGTTGTGTGTTTTTTGTGTTAGGTGTCCTTTGTCTTTAAACTGAAAAACAAAACCATAGCTTGGAAAAAGCTTTGCTGCTCTCAGTATGTTTAATTCTGAGCAGGTATTTAATTTCTAACACCTCACATATTGTCCTGATAATTTTACTTTCTCTTTAACTCTCTTATTTTACTATTTTGCGTGCATATTTTTTTGTCTTCAGCTTATATGGTTCTACTTGCCTACTATTATTCTAAATGTTCCTGATCATATAATGTCTACTTAATATGTTCAGCTGTTATTTTGCCCTGTGTTCTCTTACTTTTTGGTGAAGCAATTATCCAACATTTGCCATTATTGTCATGATAAATTGTTGATGTTATCGCAGACCCTTATCACTCTGTGCGCAGACGCAAAGCCCAATCTACGGGCAGGATATTAATCAATTCAGAGAACAGCCTTGTTAGAGGATTACCTTACATCTCATTTAAGCTCTCTCATAGAAAATAGGTCAACTTTGATAATGTGAAATTTGGTTGTGTTAATGAAGATAATCCATGAAAAATCTCATCTGGTTATGGGGGTGCCAAAAAGAAAGGGGTGCATTGTAGACTAAACACAGACGAACAAAAAGATAGTTTGATGGACAGAGAGACAGCTATAGGGACTGACTGTCTCGCTGCATGAATTCCCTCATGTCTCCATTTCACACCTTTTTTCTGCCTTCTGCGGCTCTCTTCTGCTCAACATACCTTCACCTGTCAGCATGACAGACAGTAATAATAGCTTGGAAAATATATATTTAGCCAAAGTGCCAAAGTCGCGTGTTGTGGTGGGGTTTGAGAATGCCCAGGGGGCAGAGGATGCTGTTATTTTTTTAACTGAGATGTGAAAATGATTCAGCTGCATTCTCAGACGGAGAAGATGTATTGCAAAATTACATCCACTAAATAAAAAACATTGCTGTTTAAACATGAAAAATGATAATAATGTAATAATGGGTTACATCAGGGAAAGGAAAGAAATTACCCTTACCATAATGGAAAAGGACTATCTAACTTTCATAACTGACTTGGAAGTTAATACAGGTCTACTTGTTAGTGCATCTCTGACTTGTTTATTTTATGTGTTGCTGTCTAAATGTGTGGAATAAACAGTGAGTTAAAAAAAACACGTCATCATCTTAAGAGCTTTACTCTATTTTTTTTTTTAAATGACACCTATATAGGTTTCTTGTCTTGTCTTCTTCTAACATTTATGCATTTCTCCTTTTCTCTATTTACGATATTCTGACCGGTTTGGCCAACATCTTGGTTTCTGCTTGTGAGAGATGGAAATGCTCGTTGTGATGAATTGGCCTATTTAATTAAACTACAATGTATTTTCTGTGACTGAGTCAGACAAGTTATGTTGTTACTGTACACAATGGATGATTCATTATGCCATTGTACGTCTCTGGCCATTTATATTAATGGAATACAGCCAAAGCGAGCTGGCTTGGAGAGGGTGTCAGAAAATAAAATTTGGTCGTGGATGGCCTATTACACACCCACATGGTGCAAGGTGAGAGGAATTGGTATTCACTGTGATCATGAAGGGAGGTGGGTAGGGTTAAAAGTGTCATTGTTTTCCCTCTCATTTGCAGCTATATGCAAAAAGGTGTTTCAGCACACTGTGAATATATTGCATATAATATCAGTGATTCATATTTATGCGCTTTCTCTCATTTCAGGTTCTGATATTGTACAGTGGATGATCAAGAATCTGGACATTGAAGATCAAGGTAAAAGAAACGATTGATATTGACAAAGGTTAGGTTGCAAAGATAATGCATAAAGTGAAAGGGTCAGGAAGGACAAGGAAAGTTAGTTAGTTATTGTACTGTGGCTGCTGATTTGTCTCAGTCAGCAGTTGGAGCTGCAGCAGTGAGACCCACTGAGGAAATTACAATTTAACCCTTGTATGGTCTTCACATCCGGGACCCTCTGGTACCACTCGGGTCAGGTTGACTCGGAACATATTTGGGGTTTTAAAAATAAGTCTGAAATAAAATTTAACATCACAAACCACTACCATATATTGTCTTTATCAGTCTCTATTGGTCTCTACTAGAACACAATTAACAATGGAAGTGTGATTCCTTTTTTTGTGGTGGTGGTGGTGTGGACACATGACAGAGGGTAAAGAATGAGGGACAGTGATAGCAAATAGCTTCTCTGTGCTTAGATGATAATAATATAACATTGTGTGTGTGTGTGTGTGTGTGTGTGTGTGTGTGTGTGTGTGTGTGTGTGTGTGTGTGTGTGTGTTGTGTGTGTGTATGCCTGTCCATAAGCAACAAATCGATTAATCACATGATAACTTTTAATGAGCTGGATAACTTTTCCTGCCACGATACTTTCCATTTTTCCATTTTTCCATTATTCCGTTTTTCCGGTGTCCCTCTATCAAAGAGACTGGATTCAGTCTGGTGCATCTGTTTCCACTGACCCCTCTCACTTCCTCAGCGTAATGAGGAGTTAACCCTCGTCACGTGTAGTGTCAGTCACTTGTCAGCGGCGAGGTCTCTGTGTGTGGGCGGACCCTTGGCGTTGTCCAGAGTGCAGCAGGAGAGCCCTGTGAGGAGCATGTTAGAGGACACACTAGTTAAGATTTGGGGGTATAAAAACAAAGATGGAATTGGTTTCAAAGCCGAAAGCCACAGCTGCCGTGTGGGAGCACTTCAGGTTCAAACTGAATGACCGAGGTGAACCACTTCACTTGAGCGAGCCGCTGTGTCTCATTTGTTGTAAAACAGTAGCAACTAAACATGCCAATGTGTTAAGTGTTAAATATTCTTTTAATAAGAGGAACGGCTAAAAAATAATTCGGTCTACTTTTAATGGTGCTAGTTTGCCAAAATGAAGACAAATACAGGCTAAAAAAAGTTCAACCTGTAGCCCAAAGCTAACTATCTAACTGACTCTATGGCAACAAATACTTCCTGTTTACATCCCCACAAACATCTTCTTGAAATGATTTGATTAACACCAATGAGCATCTAAAGAGAATAATATAACGTAAATTATAGGTCTAGCCCTAATATAGCCCTAATAAGGTTCCCAGTTCTGCATTTTTCTGGTATCTGTTTTTGTGTCCGATAGAGCTAGAGCAGACACTACACTACAATTCTTACTCATACTACATTGTCTTTCTTATTATTATTTTTTTATTTCAATGTGAAAAGTAGATCCAAGCTGTCTTGAGGATGTGTTGTCAGAACATTATTCAAGCCTATCATTGCACATAGACTGACTCGAAAGTGTACAGGTTGAACTGTGACAAATGGGCTTGCTTGCATTAAAGCATAATAATAAAAAAATATATATAGCTAACAATGTGGAAAACAGTCTTTTCTGATTTGTGTTTGTGTGTGTGTGTACTGTAGGTGTGTGTTAACTTGGCTATTGGAGTGTTTATTTGTGTGTGGGTGTGCGTTCCAGTATTTGTCTGACCTAGTGTGTGCTTCAGTATTGTGCAGCCATTTCATAGTTGTGATACTCAGCTGACGCATCGACTCACAATTCCTTTGTGTGTTGTTTTCATTTGTATGCAAGAATCTGGCTGTCTTTCTCTGTTTGTCAGTTGTTTATTTACATAAGAGATGATTTATGCATGCATTTATTTAGAATAGAATAGAATATAACATATTGTATTGTCAGAAATCTGCAAATAAAAAAAAGGTTATTAAAACACACTATATCACAGCCAGACAGTAGCCCAAACATTAAAGCATATTTACATAAAAACACAATACACAATAGAAGCTACATTGCTGAGGAGTCAAGGTAATATATGTATGTGTGAGATTTAAAGGGCACAAGGAAGCAGTTAGATAATGATAAAACCCTTTACAGAGTGGACAGACTGTTCCTGTGCTTTTGTTTTCTCTTTTGTCTTATCATTAAGGTTGAGAACTTGTTTGAGTAAAACAGTTTCAGACATTTAAATTTGCTCAAGAGATTATGCCTTTCATCATGCCTCAGGCCTCAGACCACACTGTGATTTATAAAAAAGTATCCTTATTGCGGCACTTCTGGTATGCTAAAACAAACAAAAACAATAATGATGAACTATCAACAACAAAAGACTTTCAAATGACTTATGCTTAATGTGTAAACTCTGCCAAGACTGTTAATTTTAGTTACCCTGCTTACTAAGGCCTGTGAATAAAACATGCTGTATGTCATACCCTCAAGCGAAATTTACATATTATACTATTACATTCTGTGTATCTTGCAAAATTGGAAAAGCTCTTCTGTTATAGTAGCCTATTCCACATCAAATGGTCAAAACAGCAATTTTATAACAGTGAAGAGTCTGAAAATGTGTCGAGAAGCAGATGTTCTCTGTCCTTTATAAGACTTTTTTATTATCAGTGCACAGACACAAGACACGCTGTCAACTGCCCTGCAGTGGTAAACAGAGTGCTGTGCAAAACTTCTTTACTGCAGCACAGAACAACTCCTGGTGGGGCTGACAAACACAACAAAGTGAAATGCAATTAATTTGGCAGATGAGCTTATATCAAACGTTGACTGGGGATTGGGAGTTTTTTTGCTAAATAAATGCCCCAGACAATATACTGACACACTCCAGATGAACTCATTATAACCTATTTTGCAATCTTTGTAGTCCCGATCCTATTTTAGTTCAGTACTGAATTTGATTAGACAATACAAATGTCTGCCTCTAAAGTTCTTTTTAAAAGTTTTAGATGTCTTCTGGGACATTTTTTTGCAGAAGGTTTTGCATGTGTGACTGATACTTTCATTACAATCAGACCATTGCGGATCACTATCATTCATCATACTGTAATTCTAAAGGCAATTGGTTTATCTAGCATGGGAACTATTAGAATTAAATACTTACCGTGTTTAGGGTGGCCAAGACCTGATTCATTAGCATGCATTACTGTGCAGTCTAGACAGATCACAGAGGCATTGGGAACACTGAGAAGATAAATGTGAATGAGAAGCCACGTGTTATCATGATCTACAACTTTAAGATGGACTATCTGGTGCAGACACTGCATACAAATCCGGATCTACTTTTCTGAAATGCAGTAAACCACTTTGAATTTACTTACTTTTCAGTATCAGTAGAGTATTCTTGATCTATCATGGATAAACGTCCATAAATGCAATTAGAAATAATGTGTGACACTCCTTTTAACTTAAGTCTCGTAATCATCAAATGCAGATGTTTTCCGCAGTTTGGCAAGTAATCCAATTCTCTCTGTGGTTACGGAGCAGAGTCAGCATCATTGAGACTCTCCATGGTTCAGATTCCCCAATATGTAAATATAAAGCTTTAAAAAGGGCTCAGTGTAGCCTAACTGACTAAATGGTATACTTACTGTTTACATCACCCAAAGCATGATGGGAACCTTGGTGTTAAAAATCTCAAAATATATTCATCCCATAAGACACAAGTGCCTTTTCTTTTTAATATTATCAATATACTGCATGGCATGGCTACAGTGACAATGCCATCAGTCTTGTAATTGAAGGGATGGAAAACTGAGAAAAATCAACCTTAGGTCCCAAAGAGGTTAATGGACTACGGACTAATTCACTCACTTGTGAGTCACTTTCATGAATTAGCTTCGCTATATTATCATTTTGATTTCGCAAGCAGGGTTGTAAAACCCAATCAGCTTCCGCATCAGTCTGCAGTGTTTCTAACCTCTGACCTGCCTGAAAATAAATCAGTAAGATCTAGTGCTAAAATAGATTACATGGCACTGTGCAGCTCTTGCATATATATGAGTTCTGGTACCGGTATGAGTCCGTAAAATAAAGATCAAATTCATAAATTCAAAATGAATGCTTATCATTGTTTATATCTTGTACCAAATCAGATTTCTTCAGTAAGTAGCTGCTTAATTCCAGTCAGTGTTTAATTTGCAATAATGACCTGCTCGCTCTTTATTATAATTTACCCAAATTGGGTTTCAATGCCAAATTACACTATACATAAGTTAATACCATGTTTTACTTTTGCTGCAAAATGTTGACTGTTGTAATATCCATCCATCACGGGGAGCTGATGCCGATCCCAGCTGATATAGGGTGTGAGGCGGGGAACACCCTGGACAGGACGCTAGTCTATCACAACATATTACTATAATTATTAGCCCCATGGTAGATAGCTGGGTTAATGAACGTGTGAGACAGGGAGATGGGGAACAATATGTTCTGTATACAGGGAACATCTGTGCTTGTATGAATGCATATGAGAAAAAGTGAATAATTCAAACACATAAGATACAAACATAACACTAGGCGGTAAAAATGTTGTTGACAAAGAGTCCGCCCTTGTCTGTGTGTGTATGTGTGTGTGTGTGTGTGTGCGTGTGTGTGTGTGTGTGTGTGTGTGTGTGTGTGTGTGTGTGTGTGTGTGTGTGTGTGTGTGTGTGTGTGTGTGTGTGTGTGTGTGTGTGTGTGTTTGTGTGTGTGTGTGTACCTGTGCAAGAGATAATCAAAATGACAGACAAGTGAATCATATGATTATAGTAATAGTTGTCAGACAGTACAAATCAAAACATTTAACATGATTACACAAAACTAGATAAATAAAATAGTCAAATTCACCACATCAGCAAAAAAAATTGGCAAGCTGTCACTGAGTGTGTAGCCGTGTGTATTGCATATGAAAGAGCACCTAATCTGCTCAGTGGAACACCAGGGAGTGGTGAAAGGACACCAGCATGTAGAGGGTGCGTACTGTTCTTGGTAATGGCCCTAGTAGTCTCCAACCTTCTTTTGCACCTCTTCATCAGGTCGACACTCACTCTTGTAAGCACTTTAAATTATCCTTTTCATTCTCCTGAGATCACCCTTCTCTACGCTGCTTCTCTGGCAAACAGATAAAATACAGAAATTATTTCTAAGATAGTGTGAGTTTTCTTTCACCAGTCTCCTTAATACTTCAGCTGCACATCTGCATGTATCCACTTCACCGCATTAGGGTCACAAGATAAATATTAAAGAGGTAGAAAACAAACAAAAAACAAAGTTCTGATCCACAAATTTGTATTGATGTTTTGGACTTTTCTTGAATTTTTTTATTTTTTATTTGAAATATTGGTTGCTTTTGTGGAACTGCTAACATATCATAATCATCGGAAATATGACAACTCCAACCAGACACTGCTTTTGTGAGAGGTCACACGCCGAAAAGGTTTGGAATCACTGCTTAAATATCTAGCAATTAATTGTATTTCATAGCTTATTATGTTTTCCTCATTCAAAATATGAATTAGAAAAATAAGTAGAAACTAAAAATCAATATTTTCTTGTGGAAAATCAATCAAAGTAAAGTACAAGTACCTGGGATTACTCTTAAGTACAGTACTTGAGGACTTTCCACCAGTGATTAAAACAAAGATTCTTCATTGTCTCTACATCTCCAGACAGTGTATACTGCAAACAATAATAATCAAAATATAACTACAAATGCAGGATCTCTTCTATTATATTTAGATTAAGCTCAGCTGAAAAAAAATACTCCCACACTCCCCTTGGCAGGGCCCCAAACTGCTGAGTATTTGGCACAGAGCTGGCAATATGATGAAATGAAAGGGTGTTTCCCCCCTGGACTCCAAGGCCGTCCCGTCTTGACAACTTGACCAATTCCAGTCCAAGGTTTTTTCGTCACTAAAAGCTTATAGAAAAGCCTGCACTATGTTAAATAGAAGCTAGAAGCTCCCTTGCTACCAGGAATTGATCTTTATAGACTCTTATCACAAACAACAAAACAATCTGGTTAATCTTTTATTTATGTCTCACCCTCCATCTTTTTAGTCTGATTTACAGTCATTCATTTATGCCAAATACTGTTTACTTTCTATACACTTAAAATGCAATACAATTGTATGAAGTGGCGTGCACAGACTTTTTGAAGGGCAGGGGTGAAAAGGAAAAAAAAGGTCACATATAGCACGTCCTTGCCACTGAAGAGGGCACTCTAACACACATTTAGGCTCCTAGAGAGCCCTTTAGCACACATTTTGGCTCATAGAGTGCACTTTAGCCTGCATTTTGGCTTCCAAGAGGGCACTTTGGCACATTTTTTGGCTGCCATGAGGGCACTTTAGCACACGTTTTGGCTCCTAGAGGGCACTTTTACACACGTTTTGGCTATTTGGGGATCTGTTTACACATGTACTGCATGATTTCCTGAACTTGAAATTAGCAAAATAACAGACAATGCAGTCTCAGAAGGATTGTTTCTGTGTGACATTCATCATTCATCAGAAAAAACCCTCAGCTTCACTTCAACAGAAGCAAAGAGAACGAGCAAACAGATGATTGTAGACGTTCTATACTAAATTAGTGCAGAATAGGAGACAGCCTGTACTGTCCCAGATGTCATTTTCCATACTTTGTTGACTTTACTTTCATCTGACATTCATCCTGTCTTTGATAATAATCCTGTGAATAAAAATGTTGAATGCATAATACGTCAAAAGATGGATGAGTGGATTTTTGCTTGTCTACTTGAATTACCCTGTATTTGGTGGACAGAAGGAGATGATGTCCCTCTAGCTCTTAGAAGTAGAAATGGTTCTTTCTTCTTCTGACTTAATAACACACCAAAATGTAATATACAGTAAATAATAAATACAGTATACATGTGGAATAATATTGCTGTAAGAAAGTGTGCAGCGGATAAGGAGGAAGGGGTGTGTTTATACGTAAACAGGTTTTAATAACTTATGAGTCATAATTTATTAATAAATGGAGCCCAGTCACCCACACGCGCGCCCGCGCGCACACACACACACACACACACACACACACACACACACACACACACACACACACACACACACACACACACACACACACACACACACATACCCAACATTATGACCTCTCAATGCTGTGACAGTCACGTCAGTGCTAAAGGAAAAGCCAATCTATATATATCTTTATATATCTCTCTCTCTCTCTCACACACACACACACACACACACACACACACACACACACACACACACACACACACACACACACACACACACACACACACACACACACACACACACAGACACACACAGACACAGTACAATCAGTGGGTGTGGATATTTGGATGCATGTGTGTGTGAGTTAGAGAGCGTGAGAGCAGATGTGAATATGTTATGCATGCATACATTACATTACATATACAGTAAGCTCAAGTTAAAGCATTTATAACTGTACATGTCTATGTCAAGCATTTCAACCTTTGTATCTGTTAGCTTATTAATGTGTTAAGATCACAGTTTACTGCAAGACTCCCCCGGGCTTTTCACCAAACATTCAGTACAAAAGCAAAGTGCATGGCAGAAATACGGAAAAGGACACCATTCTGTATAGAACAACATGTAAATAAACGCTTTCCAATATCCTTCATAATGACCTTAAAAAAAGCCAACAGAGAATTGTCAACACATTATACCAAACATGAATAATAGATGTTGACACCATGATGGGGTTACAGGTTGAGAACAGCAGGGAATAACTGGTGGCAGATGAGGCACACAGTTGATGATGATTGCATGTTTTCATTATCTGATGGTTTTAAATCAGGAACAGTTACCCGTGTGCTGGGGGGAAGCAGGTTTTCTCTCCAACCAAGCACAACACCAGGTGATTTGATGAGTTCCGCCTCTCCGGCTGAAGGTGGGCTAATCAGAGAGACCTCCTGCTGTGTTGTTTGGTGGGATCTGATACCTGCCTCTCCTTCTGTCAAAAGCAGTGTCCATTAGAGCTGCTGCTCCTAATTCAGGTCCTGCATTCTGGCCATTTTGTAACTGATGAATTTATACCTAAGCCAATAAAGTTAATTAGATTGAATGACAAAAAACAACGAAACAACGAGCTGGCTCTGGATCTGTGATGAGGAACTATTGATTTTAGGTTAATCAGAGAATCTTCAATGAAAGAGTGAGATCCCAAAGTAGGTTTATCTTTTAATGCATCAGTATAAATAAAGAGTGTTTATAAAGAGGGTCAATTAGAATTTATATTAAGACAACTTATCACCCTGATCCTTAAAGGATTTGTCATTTTGGAAAATATGCTCATTCAGTCTCTCACGGAGAGTAAGATGAAGAGACTGATACCACTCTTATGTCAGTCGTTTAAATATAAGGCTACAGCCAGCAGTCAAAAACTGTACAGCTAGCCTGGCTCTGTCAAATGGTAACAAAATCCGCCCACCAGCACCTGTAAAGCTGTTATGTGTGACTTTTTTCCCCACCAGAAAGCAAATGTAAAATATTGTGTCAATCTATTTCAACTGAACATCGAATTATTACTAGAAGAGTGACAAACAACTCTGTTTAGGGCCTGAGATGAAATCCAAAATATATACATTATATTAACAATGTATACTTTTCAGTCCCCAGCTCTGTCACTCCTTTTTAATTTTCCCGGTGTTTCCTTCAGGGCTCAGAGTGACAAAACCTTCCTGCCCACAGCCATTTCATTTAACACAACCAAAAAATCCCAATATGTGTATGATGTGTTAATGATTTACTGTGTATACATGAAGGCAAGGTAATTTGTATGTGTTCAATGTTACTGGGGAAACTGAAAGAGCAGGAGTACACCAAGTTATAAATGGACTTTGTCTGTGTTTTCCCCTCAGTCGAGGCTCTTCACCTAGGAACTCTGATGGCTGCACACGGTTACTTCTTCCCCATCTCAGACCACGTCCTCACCCTCAAAGATGATGGCACTTTCTATAGGTTTCAGGTAGGAATAACACTAGTAATGCTCTGGTTCTTATTACATCTCTATAAGTCTCTAGATAATTACAGCAATGCTTAAAAATGACCTAAGATGAGGAAATACTTCATATGGGATCATTTTTGTTATGTCATCACAGGGACTATAGAGGACATTTATTTTAAGTTTTAATTCAGAGCCCAGCATGATGTGATCTGCTGATAGGTTTGCAGGAGATTTCAAGGACTAAAGAAGTATTTGTTCTGTGTATTTTTTAAATCTGAAGCTCTTCTTTGCTGTTGACAATAAAGTACAAATTTCCCTTTACATCTGACAAATTTCCAACTCTAATATGCTCCGTTAAATCTGTTGAAGTGCCTCTGTGTGACATGCTGGAGTCAAAATTGTGATTAAGAGTTTTTGTGCCCCATAATTCTTACAAGGTTCATTAAAAAAGAAGAAAACACATTGCTCTGAATGTCAATAGTGGAATTGACAGTTTTAGTGATTTTACACCCAGTGAGCTCTCCCAAGTGCACAGCACAGAACTAACCAAAATAAATCAATCCCTAAGGCTGTTTGTGTTAGCGGCACGCTTCACTTAGCTCTTTACGTGTAATCGGTTTTCATCTGAAGCCAGTCCAGTTCATACAGTGCTGCCTGAGGAGGGTCAAGATTCATGCTGGTGTCTGCTCTCAACGCTCGCTGAAAGGAGCTTATGTGCTTTAGACATTGCACCAAGCCCATTATACAACAAAATGTTCTATTGTGACAGATGCAGGACTGTGACTGTGTGCCCACCTCGCATCACAGTACACACTTTGATTTAAAACACCATGTGGTTAACCGCACGTTGTCAGTGATGCACAATTTGTTTTTAGTTTTGTTTCTTTTAACAACCTGTTTTACCTTCAGACTCCATACTTTTGGCCATCAAACTGCTGGGAACCAGAAAACACAGACTATGGTGAGAGAGTTGTTCTGATTTTGTCTAATTCCTGCGGTATATACTGAAGAAGTTAACGATACAGTTATACTGTTTGTCTAAGGCACTTGCCCAATTTACTGTTGGTGTTTAGAAGACGAAACACAAAATGATGCAACTGCAGTATAACGATAGAAACATAAAATCACGTTTTGTTTTTTAAGCTTGGCCCACAGATAGAATAAGTTATAATGCAGTTAGCATATAGGACTAATGCTCACTGTGGGAATAATCCCCAGGGGAAGTGTCAGGGGAAGTTAGGTTGTCTTAGATTTAGCAACAAACTCACATGAATGATGCCCCTTAATGAAAACAGTGTAATGGCCTAATAACACTTCTACATAATGGTAAGTGAACAAAGAACTGAAGGGAGGATGACAAGAAGGTGTACACACACACACACACACACACACACACACACACACACACACACACACACACAGACGCACAAAGAGATGCTTAGACACCATGCACAGACAATGACCTTTGTGATTTACGGGCCAGTTTAAATGTGCAGTTGAGAGGATTAAATGAGTAAATGCAGGGCCACTTAAGCTTGTTTAAACCAAGCTGGGAACTCGTTCTCCCTCTGTTACCAATGGCTGTCTCTCTGTCTCACAGCTGTTTACCTCTGCAAAAGAACAATGCAAAATAAAGCACGTCTGGAGCTTGCAGACTATGAAGCGGTAAGTGTAAAAGGTCTTTTAGTGTCATCACTTCCTTCTTCACATATCTGTTCTGCTTTCTGCTCCTTTTGCTCCTGTTTGTTTTTCTGTGTGCCACTACATAATTTCTTGCTTTCCGTTCACCTGAGCTATTAAATTTATAAGTGGTTTAGTTTTACTCAGAGTTTTTTTCTTTTATGTATTGGGAAGAGGGATCATTAGAGATGGCATCCAGCCATGCACTGTACACATCATGCGCAGTAAACATAATCAGTCCATATCCCTCAAAAGCCTTTATTCCTTGTTTTGTTCTTTGTTTCACTCGCAGGAGAGCTTAGCAAGGCTACAGAGAGCTTTCGCCAGGAAATGGGAGTTCATTTTTATGCAAGCAGAAGCACAAGCGAAGTAGGTTTCTATAAGAACCACACACGCATTAAAGCATTATGAGTGAGTCCTCTAACACTCTCATTCTGACATGATTAATCTTGTGGTTTACTAAAATGTCCCTGTAATTACCAGCACACAACTTCACAGATGAGCTGCGCATTGAACATGTGATGGAGTAAATACATCATAAGCATATACAGTACATGCTCTGCAAAATCAATCCTGAACTAACTTTTTGTCCCCCAGAGTGGATAAGAAAAGAGACAAAATTGAAAGGAAAATTCTCGACAGTCAGGAAAGAGCATTCTGGGACGTGCACAGACCAGTGGTGAGTGTAATTACTGAGGACGTCTTCTTCTTTACATACACATGCAATCAAAATTACATACTGTTAGATATAGTATATCATGTCGGTCTCTAGGTTATTTTATTCCAATGCACACATTTCACAGGCAGTGGGGATGCATCAATCAGTGTGACAAAGCATTTATGTAGTGCACATGTGATTTATACATGAGCTGTACATGAACGGTGTAAAGAGGTGAACAAACTGTATATGTAAATCTTCCATTGTGTATTCATCAGCCATACACATGAAATGCCACATCAATAACTGTCACAACACATCAGCTTCACTGCTGCTCTTTACCTTGTTCATACACACTTGCTTAGCATTAGCATTTATTTTCCCCCTGAGGTCAAAGGGTCTCCTCTGCTGCATTTCTCTGAAAGCAGCTGCTCCATGCTTAATTGGAAAATAAGTTCAATTTATGCGTTCTTAGAGCAACATAATCAATATTAATTCAAATTTCACAGTGACGCCTTCAAGCTACTTAGCTCCGTTCTTCTGCAAGAGACCTAGATAAGACCACTTGTTCAATCAGCCAGAATTTGCACACTAAGACTGATTTCCCGCTGGTTTACTTGTTTTGCTAAAATTGGCACATTCCATGTTTAATTAACCAGCTTCTGACACATTCTCCTGGAGACTTCGCAGAATTGCTTCATACCTCAGTGAACCATAGTGGGTTTCATTACCTAAAACTCATATCATGGTGGCAAAATTACACCTTCTGTAGGGCAAAGCACCAACAGCTGAAGTTGTAATAATTAAATTAAAGCTGAATTGAATGATTTTTCTGGTTTTCTCCTCACTCTTCTCACAGCCTGGATGTGTGAATACGACAGAAGTTGACATAAAGAAGTCGTCCAGAATGAAAAATCCCCACAAAACCAGAAAGGTACAGTAGAACTTCCCACTGATACAACTTTCTTTTAAGGTCAGGGTTGATAACACTGTAATGCAGACATGAACAGACAGGCTTATTGTTCCCTGCTGTTCCTGTCAGCAGTTATAAGGCTACTACTAGTGATAGTACTATTTTTATGTTTTTTTGTCATCTCAGTCCGTGTATGGGCTGCAGAATGATATCCGTACCCACAGCCCAACCCACACCCCCGCCCCAGAGGCCAAGCAGCCTACAGAAGAAGAACTGCAAGAACAGGTTACATCTGTAACTTATTACATTATTGTTACATTATTTTTGGTATGCAATTAATAAATTTTTTTAGTGAAAGTATGTGCATAACTAAATACAATGTAGTACAGAATCAAAATGCACACAGGCTGATGTATGTTAATTGTTCCCTGCAATGGTTTCAGATCGCCTTTTGGCAATTGCAATTAGACAGGCATCGACTGAAAATGTCCAAAGTGGCGGAGAGGTGAGCAATGTTCTTTGTGTCTTTATTCTGTTTAGCCATCGATCTGTTTATTGAACCTTTAAACAGCCTAACATGGCGTGGAATTAAGAGCTCCAATGACCTTGGAGAGTGATTGAGCCTTAACAATGCCTTCAGTGGGCGTCAGCACTGACTATACTAGATGGGTCAGTCACTCTTATCTGGCTATAACTTTATTTCAATTCAAGGATGGTTTCACTTCACCTTTTGTGAATTAAAGCTTACAAATAATCGCGCAGAAAGTTTGAGCAGATTTTCAACAGATGTGATACCTGGATTATAATCTATGTCAAATTTCCACCAGTGACACAGATTGCTGTCATTCCAATGTTTTCGTTGTTTCTCCTAAAAAAAAAAAAAAAAACACAGTTTGCTGGCCTACACAGAGCAGTATGTAGAATACGACCCCTTCCTCACGCCTCCAGATCCATCCAATCCCTGGATCTCAGATGACACCACACTCTGGGAGCTTGAAGCCAGGTGGGTCATGTCTGCAGAGGAAGAGCAATATACAATTTATATTTATATGGATGAAAAGATTAGATAATACATTTCATTTTTTTTTCTTCATCTGTGATGGATATTTCGCATTTTGTGTCCTCCTCCAGTAAGGAGCCAGGCCAGCAGAGGGTAAAGAGGTGGGCTTTTGGCATCGATGAGGTTCTCAAAGATCCAGTGGGGAGAGAGCAGTTCCTCAAGTTCCTGGAGTCTGAGTTCAGCTCAGAGAATCTCAGGTGCTCACCAACATACACATACTTTGTGAGAATACTGGAATGTCTGCTTCTCCAAACTGGTGGTGTGCTAACCTTCTGACTATCGATAAGTACTTCATACAACCCCACTTCAAAAAAGCTGAACTATCCCTTTAATACGAGCGTGCACGCACACACACACACACACACACACACACACACACACACACACACACACACACAAATGAAATATGAAATGTTCATATACTGTACATTGGTTAGAAACATGCATTACCACTGTAATTTTTTTACATGGTGGTCATGATGACGGGCATAATCACTTGAATAGGTGTTTTACTGTCAAATATAATTGTTATTTCTGGATGAATAAGAAGTAATCTACAGTGAAACTGTATCAGAAGCAGGGAGAGCTGGTGGATGTTCCTTTAATTTTCTAGCACGACTGTAGCTGTGGTTAGAATAACAGAGGTACGCAAGGGATATTATGTTAATCAGTTTATTCATGGTAACAGGAACACTGTAGAGTATCAAAGATGCATGCAAACAGGCTTTAATATGAATAGAGCAGCCACTGCACAGGATAGCCCCCTTGCTCCCTCTCATGGTAAATGTATGTATTGTTTCCTCCCTGATAATGTGGTCAGTTTAATTGAATTGGTAATTTCAGTTGAGCATCGATTTAACACTCCTATAATTGAACAGATGCATCACTAACAAGAAGCATGGTGCTATTCATGGACATATTACCTTAACTACCTTAACTTTTCAAAACTATACTTGCTGCATGGTGCTGAAACGGTCCACCATTTAAATCTATCTCAGTTAAAGTGTCTCTGAGTGAGGCAAACTGAAATTCTTCTTGTTGCACTTATTGTTATACTTCTCACGATGCATTATTTTATCCTCTTTGATGACAAGAGTGTAAAATGGAAAGGGATGCTTCTACAGTAACATAATTATTTATGGAGAGAACAAAATGTGTGCATAACTGCTACTGTATTAATTACCCTTTTTTACTTTGGTCTTTAGGTTCTGGCTAGCGGTTCAAGAACTAAAGAAGCGTCCTATCAGAGAAGTTCCAACCCGGGTTCAGGAGATCTGGCAGGAGTTTCTGGCCCCCGGAGCACCCAGTGCCATCAACGTGGACTCCAAGAGCTACGACAAAACCACCCAGAATGTCAAAGATCCTGGACGCTACGCCTTTGAGGATGCACAGGTGCAAATTATACAAATACATTACATCGCATATACAGTATAGCTAATTTTGGTAGTGGCTTATTTACATTTTTATACATAAACATAGAAAAGTTACATTTCTGTTTTTGGGCCGATGCATTTTATATTTTCAATGTGTTTCTACAACAGGAACACATTTACAAGTTGATGAAGAGTGATTCTTACAGCCGTTTCATCCGCTCCAGTGCCTACCAGGAGTTATTACAGGCCAAGAAGAAGGTAAAATACCCACATGACTCAAAACATTGGATAAATGTCTTAGTTTGAAAATATGATGAGAAAAAGACATACATGCAGATGACAGGGCAAGCTTACATGCACTCACTCTTCAGTGATGCTGAAAACTGCCCTACTGTCACCCACAGTCACACCTTTTCAAAGTCGGTTAAATCACACATTAAGCCCATTCTCATTTATCCATTCACATACAATACAAGTATGCACATTTAGTTTCTATTGCACTCACCTGTCGTGACATATAATCTCCTACAGGGGCAGGGTTGATATAATTCTGCTCAGTAAGTACTGTATATAAAGATCATTTTGACCACTAAGGGGCAGACAATCATGGTAGATGTAGAGCAACATTAGCATCCCATTGTGTTTCTGTTCCTTTTCGCTTTGGTTTTGTCTCCAGTAAACAAAAGCTTGTTCTTGAGATGCAGAGTTGGCTGTGGATTTGGCAATCCAAGCAAGTCCTTGAAATAGCATGCAGTCATTTTTGTTAATGATAATAAAATGCACTGTGTTTGAAATGTATTCCTCAATACAGCAGTGCATGTGTGGTAAAGTTACTTAAAGGTGCAGACAAGGTCAAACCAAAGTACATATCAAATAAAATGGCACCTGCATGCCAGTAATAACATGGCAAACAGATTGAATAACACCTACCGATGTGGACCAGGTGTGGATAATGGAACAGGACTTCTGTTAGGGTCGTAGATGACGCAGAGGATGTCATAACATGACAGATAACTCTTAAACTCCTCTTAAAACCTGTTCCGTCTCATGCCTCCTACATTTCCCCTGCTTGGCATTCTGTTAGAGAGTATTTTGCTATTATAGCTGAAAAAACAACAATAGTATCACATGAATGCAGCACAATGTGACTATTAAATATCTTTATACTGATGGAGAACTCTTAGTCTATTTTTTTTTTTTTTTTTTTTTTTTAAATAGGCTGAATTGAAAATACAGCTCTTGTCTATCTGGCTCAGAAACTGTTCATATAAACATGTAATACTAAGCCCCGCTAAATCCTCTGCATGGTAACATTACTTTACTCAACATGTCCTTTTTCTGTCCCCACAGAAAAGTAAGAATTTGTTCTAAAGGCCCTTACTTCCAGGTAATGTCCAATACTTAATCATACATACTGTGCATTGTCATGTGTTTGTTGTATTGCCCGTAATACTGCCAATTACTGTAGATATACAGTATAGTGACAGACTCTTTTTAGTGTTGTTATGGGTTTTAATATACTAATGTATCAGTAATGTTACATTTACATTCAGCTCAAGTCTTAAATTTTCACAGTGCATGATATCCTGTATAAAACTTGCCATTCCAGCATCACATTGATGGCTACTCATATTGTTATTCAACTAGAAAATAAATGTATTTATTCTCTCTCATTCACATTTACATATTGACCTCATTCTCTTTTCCACCTGCCTTCATTTTCTGTTGCACATGCCTTTTTTTCTCTTCTTTTCCTGCCCAGGGGAAACCACTAGCATTCAAGAGGCTGACCAGTCGTGTGCCATCATGCTAAAATCAATGCCATCTCTCTCTCTTGGACATGGAGAGGGGGACCATCTCATCTCTTCGTCATCATTGTCTGTCCATCCACTCTCTTGGCTCAGCCGGGCAATGAGTCGGACTGTCTGTTCGTCTGTTGTTCACCGGATGTTGCATGTCCATGGAGAGGAGGTTTCTTCTTCTCTTTTCTCTTACAGTACCTGATATATTTCCAGTATTCTCAGAAAGGAGGCACTGCTGGACTTGTGAGGACACTGTCAGACTGGCAAGATGAAAAATGTCATTGAAGAAAATCAAATCCAGCATTCCAGTTCTTTCCATTGTAACTGCTGGATCGGAGCCCCCTCTCTCACTTCCAGCTGAAACTAATGATGTCAGAGAGCAAAAAAGAATAAAACACATAGAAAAAATACAGTACATGGAATGACAGCTTAAACTGATAAATTTAACCAATGTCATTGCTTTACATGATCTGAGGTCACAGATACTTTGTCACGCTATGGGAAGTGTTGTGCAGAATGAATATACAATATATATATATATACATATATATTATGATTATTATTATTATTATTATTTATTGTGCATTTATTTTGCTTTGCATTATTTCATTGCACTACAATAACTAGCACATATGGTTTTCATTGCACTTGTAAAGTCACATTTAAAATTACAAAAATGCTGTCTCCTGTCTTATGTAGAACATAATTCTTTGTTATTCTCTCCTGTATTTATTTTTATACCATATTTAAAGACACTTTTACTTACTTGTATTATTAAAGTTGGCCCTCTATCTGTTTCTATGGCCTGGGTCTAGATTTCTTTTCAAAATTTTTGAACACGCACAGTTCCACATTAGAAATTAAGACTTTTAATGCAGCATTCATTCTTCAGGGTTAAAATAATCCAATAACAGTGCTTGAATAATGCACTTTTGCTTTCTGCCACTAGAGGGTGTTAAATTATTTCCTACCGCGGTGAATTGCCTTCTGTTAGCAACCAGCTCCTCCTCAATACAGTTCAGCAAAATGCACCACAGTACTCTGCAGACAAATGAAGTTTTGTCATGCAAAAGTGTCATCATCCTCTGGTCTGCTGAAGGGGTTATTGTTCCAAATGTACCCATCTGAGGTTTGGTAGGATCTGTTGATGTTTCAGCTCTTTGATGGCAGAAGTCAGTGTTTTCAGTCTCTGTGCCCAGTGGTCAGCTTAGTAAGAGCCACAAAACAGACAAACATTATTGTCTTGGTTGCATCGAGGAATGTGAATTGTGGCATTTTTCAAAGCACCCTGTTAGCGTGTCTGGGTATGCATACAATGATTTATGGATTGGGGATTATGGGTTGTAATGTGATGTGGTCACAGTGCCAATGAGAGGATGATTTAGAGGTTTTGAAGAAGATCATTGTTTCCTCACAATTTTGTCCTTTATTGTCCCTGGTGACAAAATGTCACCCACCTCCTGAAATGTAAATGTCAAACACAGGGGAAGAGGGGAAGACAATTTACAATTGAAAAAAAATAATACGACAGAAAAGCTGTCATTCTGATAGGTTTGATTTATCATGGATGGGTGAGTATTACAAACAAAAGATATCAAAGAAAGGCAGGCAGGGAGAGACAGACTTACATGAAAGAAGTGAAGCTTGGTTTGATTCACACAATGACCAATAGGATAAACCCTCCCAGTCTTGAGGAGGGAAGGGGGTGGTGGGGATTCAAACTAAGGCAGGCTTTACAGTGAGTCAAACACTCTCAAAGACAGACTACAGACAGTCTCCACAGCATGAAGATATGGGCTTTATCTGACTGAGACCTGGATCTTCTCTCTTAAACCTAAAGACAAAAAGACAAAAACATTTGACTGAGAGAACAAGTAAGACAGAGACACAACGTGTCCAGGGAGATGTAAAACTGATCGTGTCCAAGACTTTGAAACTTTAGTGCGGGAGAAAGAGGAGCAAGGACAAGCCTGAGGATACTACAGATTATGTTGCCATGGAAACCGAAACCTGGAAGCGGACGCGAGGACCACTGAAGGCGGACAACCACCCTTGATTGCATCCTTGACACGTAACTGTCCTGCTGTGCCCTGTGGTGAGAGGTATATAAACAACACTTTATGCTTCGCTTTATAACACTTTTTTTAAGAGTCAGAGAGCTCTTTCAACAGTATTACAAGCTGCTAGAACTGTCTAATGGCATTTTAAAATGTCAACTACCAAAACAAACAATAGGTGCTTATTACAAATGGACACCATATCATAGAAAAAAGTTCTTGATGCAGGATGATGCATGTGGACCCCTCTTCATTGACTGAAATATTATTCTAAATAACATGATTTCAAAAAACAATGATAAATGCTAAGAAGAAACATTATCGAAGTGTACAGTATGTCAGGAAACAGTGATTGTATACAGTATATGATAGTGCCCAGTACTATTCGGATTTAGTGATAAAAGAGCAGATAAGTACAGTAAGTACTGGTTCGACATATCCCACATGGGTGACTCAAGCAAGTGAGCAGTGAGAGACTGATTGATATAATAAGACTAAGTGACTCAGTGAGTCTTTGAATGACTAAGCCAGAACCATGTAATCCAACCAGCAGTAGTTGTACAGCTATTTAGTATTTCTGCCAGCAGTGAGGGTTTGAATCCCACTGGGGCCACCCATAGTAAAAAATATACACCTTCATGGTACTGCAAGGTGTTCAGGATAAAAGTATCTCCTAAATTACTATAATCAGTGGCTGGAGACTCCAGGGAATTAGTGTTGTGAGTGAGAGAATTAGTCAGTGATGACAGTGTGTTGTAATGTGCACCTCAGTGAGATTAAGAATCAGTTTTTCCAGTGAATATGTTTTCTGTGTGTACAAAAAAATCTTTTTCTCTCTGTTCATGTGCACAGGTGTATGTGCATGTGCTCACTTTTGTATCATTGATGTGTTTGTGTGTAGTCATGTGTGCACTGATGTGTATCCAAGTGGTTGTGAGAACACGTGTGGTTGGGTTAAATTCACCAATAGGATTATCACTGAGACCAAAAGTTCTCTGTTGATGTATTTTCCCCCAACAAGCCTCGGCCCGTTATCTCTCCCACACAAGCTCCAGACTGCAGCCATGAAACTGGAAACAGCGCAGCAAAACGATGCATATTAATGCTTTTTACATATCCGTAGACTTTGTTTGGTGTGTGTGTGTGTGTGTGTGTGTGTGTGTGTGTGTGTGTGTGTGTGTGTGTGTGTGTGTGTGTGTGTGTGTGTGTGTGTTCCTACAGTATGCGTGCGGTGAATGGTGGGGAGTTTGCCTTCTGATCCTTCTTACAGCTCTGGTGACTGCACCACCTTGTACAGTCCGCTCTGATGTCAGAGAGGATTTAGCACACAGACACATTACAGTTTCTTTAGCAACTGAAAACACTTCATTGTAAGCATCTAAAGATAGTAAAACTAGTATTTGATAGAAGCCTTAACCGCATTCTTAACACTTGAACTTTATGCTTTACACATGAACAGGTACTAAGATAATCCTGAGGAAAGCAAAATGGCAGAGTAATACTGCATTTTGGCCAGTTGTGGGGGGTTTTTCTGTTAAAATCAAGCTTTTTTTAAACTAACAGAACATTCACCTTGCATGTGAGCAAAATATGTCTTAAAAGTTACGATTTTAAACCCCTAAACAGGCAGGGGCCTGTTCATGTACCAATCATTACAAACTGTTGCTGTGCAGGGAAACCACTGTTCAAACCCATAGAACAAGAACGAGAATATCTCTGTTTGATCGAATGATTAAGTTATAAAATAGTATTTGACTTGTATATATTATACAATTACATTTACATGAAAGAAGGTCATTTTAGCAACAGAACTCTATGTTACAGGATTAAACAAACAGATTCCACTTTAAGTGCAAATTGAAGCTGGTGTTAATCACTGCAGCTAAGTTGTGTCATCCTGATCTGAAATGAAAAATCATGCACTATCATAGCATCTCTAATTGCCTCTCATCCTCTGCTAAAGCACTTAATGTTGCTGAAGCGAAGGAGTTGCTACATTCTTGCCAGTACTTAGCTTGGAAAGCATTATATATGGGCTGCTAGTCATTATCAAGATGGATTGTGGTGACAAATGGCTGCCCAAACTGCCTAAAGCAGCCTCCTGGCAATGTTGGCATTAGACACATTTACACAGAAAAGCCCTCAAACGGACCCCCCCACCCCCACAACTGTTAATGAGCCAACAGCCGAGCGTAGTTTGGGAAAATAGAAACTGCAAAGTCAGATAATGACATGGTTCCTCTTTGTGTAATTGGCTCCAAGTGAAAACATTTCATTTACCTCTCTTTCCCTCTTTATATCCTGTGTGAGTGTGTGTTTGAGTATGCACACGTGTGTGGTCACATATGTGTGTATGTGTGTGCGTGTATGTGCGTGTGTGTATGTGTGTGTGTGTGTGTGTGTGTGTGTGTGTGTGTGTGTGTGTGTGTGTGTGTGTGTGTCTGTGTGTGTGTGTGTGTGTGTGTGTGTGTGTGTGTCTGTGTGTGTGTGTGTGTGTGTGTGTGTATGTATGCAGCTACCCTTGTGTGATTGAGGTTTGAGCTGCACGGTGAATTAAATGCAGTTCTACTGTAATTAACTGCACTTACCAGTCTGTGTATGAGACTTTCTGACGCACCAATAATTGAGGCATCAGGTTTTGTTTGTTTTAACCTGCCTTTGAAGAAATGCTGGGAAGATGTTTCACATGGTTTTGTGGAAGTACATCTGCGTGCACACATTCTTGAAAGGATTCTTGTCTCTTTTTCCAATTATTAAACAACTGAAAATCTTGAAAATGTTGAAATATTTTGCATCTTGGCTGGAGATGACAAATTATGTTTTTTCATTTCACTTTGAAAAAAAAGACCCATTGTTATCCAGACAGAGAACATTATCATGGTATTATAATGCCATTTTGAAAAACAAAACATAACAAGTTCCCACTGATGATAATGGTTGTTTTCAAAAACGGCTTGTGTCTAGCTCAGCAGTCTCTCTGGTATTTGTTTCTGGTGTATATAATTTCATTAGAGGTCTGAAATTTGGAACCAAGGTCTGCCACAGTTCAGTGAAGCATATCCTTCAAGTATGTGTGGTTCTGGTAAAACATAAAGCTGTGTTTGTGGACAATATTAGTGTATAGCAGACAGAAATTCAGTTACTGATTCCGTTCTGCCTCAGCATTAACACACAAAACCACAGTCTCCTTCCGTCTCCGAGACTCTGTGATGATTAGTGCTGTGCATCAGGGGAGACAGACAGATAGAGTGACAGAGAGAGACAGATGGGGAGGCAAAGAAATGAAGAGACAAACAGCTTGTGGAGAGATATAAAGTTGTGGTAGGAGGGCATATACTGTGCATGAAGCCCAAGCAGTGTTGGTTTTGTTTCCCAGTAGGTCATCTGTCCCAAACCCCACCATCTCGTCAGCCCTTTTCCTTCTATCTTCTAGCCCCAACCACTAACCACCTCAGGGACTCCCCTGGAAGCCCCTGAATCCCTATCCCAGAACCGCAATTTGTCTTGCTGCAAAGATTGATGAGGGAAGCTTAGCAGGGCCAGCCCTATCATACTTACACAGAGTTTGGGAGTGGAAAGGGAGCGCTGCTGCTGGCTGTATGGGCCATCCGTCATGTACTATGTACACAGTCGGTCAGGTCATCCCTCAAAAGTCCCCAGGGCTTTGCAGACTGCAGCTCACCAGAGTTACAGGGTGCCTCTTTTAAACGATGGACAGCAGGAGAACTGGGCAGCGGTGAACAAGAACCTACACACAGAAGCAGAGCCGGTTCCCCTGACCAGGTTTCATGCATTTAAATTCACAGCAGGAATGAGTTTGAGCAGTTAAAGACAAATGTGACTGTGTTGTACATGGAAGGTAGATCACTGGAAGATGGAGTGGGGTCATGACTCCCTGATACAGTAGGTGGTGGAAGGACCCAGTGGGAGTCTTTGGTTTAGTTATTCTAACCTTATGATACGTGTGTGTGTGCTGGCTCGTGTGTGTACGTAAAATTGCATGCCTACAGAATAAGCACAAGAGAAGCACAAGATATTTGAGTTACGTTCTGCCAAAGGGATGTCTTCTGGACATCCTCACATGTAAAGTACAATAAATGAACAATAGACTTGATTGTAAGCTTACAGCACATCTGATTTCTTGGCAGACTATACACAATTTATCTCTTTTATGCACAATTTTGATCTCAACGACACGAGGAACAAGCTTTGACAAGAAGGGGTTACAGAGTCAAGTCATTTTCTGTGCCTATGTAACTCCAACCTATATCTCTTTGTAAAAAATTGAAAAAGTCTGGTCAGAATTCAAAACTACATTTATTATAGATGGTAGAGCAGCTGGTGTCTAGCTTACATGAAATGCTGCCGGGATAGTGATATACAAACTTGAGTGCTCATGCAGCTCGGACATGACCTCAGGGTCAAGGGCAGAAAGAAGGAGGCAGAAAACAAAGTGGATTATGATAAAGTAATTTGTTCCATGTCAGAGTGAGCTGCAGGTCCAAGAAAGAAGGAAAGGGAACATACAAATTTTCACAGCAAAGAAGATTCTGTGAATAGAAGCAGCCAATGGCCTTAAGGCAGTTTGGTTCTCTGTCAGAATTTCTGACTTGATGTCATGCAATGCTTTTCAAGAGCAACATCTGCTGAAAAGATGCTTGAGTGATGGTCAAAAATGTGCTGGCCCAAATACTGACAGCACGCGCACAGGCGGACACTCCATCCTGAATGGCAGAGAAATCATTTCTCTAGATCATGCGATTTTACTTTTTACATTATGGTGATTATGGACATTCTGGGTCATTCCCAGTTCAGTTTGCCCGATAGTATATCACCAAAGAGTAGAAGAGTGGACTCCCGAAGGGTACTATAGAATTCCCCAGCTCTTCTCCTAATAACATGCAGATGGCCTCTCTAACGCTTGTTTACATATCTGCGGCATAGTTCATGACTAAAGTAAGCAAAGCCCTAATTATTTTACCCGGCGACGGGACCAATAAAATCAACTTCCCCTTCTCGTTATGGGTGTTTAAGTGTATCCTTTGATAGAAGGGCTTTGTTTATTTTTGGAAGAGTTGCGTAGCTGAGAGGAAAGCAAATAGAAGTAATAACACAGAGATGCTGACAAATGGGGGTCCTGGTGATGGATTAATCTCCTCAGTGATGCCTGGAAGGCTGGACTGAAAAGATGGTTCAACATGAATGTGCATTCGCACAATCGCAGTTTGCAACTGTCTGAGTGTCACGTGTCATCATGTACTGCCTAAATTAGTGTTACACCAGCTTCAGTGTCAGGATTCTGTCCATGGGACAACGGGTTTATTCTTCAGAAACCATCTCTTCTGTTTAGAAATGGAATGCATATTAATGTGCCTCTCTCCTCTTGCAGAATGCTGTGGAGAATAACTCTCCCTGTCATACTGGCTGGGGTGCTCTGCATCACCGCAGAGACAAAAAAGCTCCGGCCCCAGGGATCCATCCCATCCCCATACAAGACCAAAGGGAACCTGTCCTCAGAGCGTCACCACCGGCTATTGCAGCAGAAACCAGAGGTGCTATCCTCCAGTCGGGAGGCCTTGGTGGTGACAGAGCGCCGATACCTTCGCAGAGACTGGTGCAAGACTCAACCCCTCCGTCAGACAGTCAGCGAGGAGGGCTGCCGCAGCCGCACTGTGGTCAACCGTTTTTGCTACGGCCAATGCAACTCCTTCTACATCCCCCGCCATATGGGACCCAGCTCGGGTCAGGTCCAGAATCGAGGCCAAGCCTCAGGCTCTGGAAGGAAAAGCCACAACAAGGCCCAGGAGCCGTTCCAGTCCTGCTCCTTCTGCAGGCCACACCGCATCACACAGCTCACAGTGCAGCTAGACTGCCCAGACCTGCAGCCCCCTTTCAGACACCGTAAGGTGCAGAGGGTCAAACAGTGCCGCTGCATGTCTGTGGATGTGAGCGGCCATGGGAAACTGTGAAGAGGGACTTTAAAGGTCATATACGAATCGTCAAAGGCAGAACATTAACAGACTTTGCCAAACAAGGACAGTTCAAGTTGAACTATTCTGCATCATGTTGTACAAATAATCGTTTGTCCCACAATAAAATGACTTGAAACATGGAACTGGTATTATTAAACAAAGGCTCAACAATGATTTAATCAGAGACTAGTAGCCATGTTGGCAATCTGATGCTGTTGAAAAAAAAAAAGATTGAAATGGCTGTGCCAGAGACACTGACGATAAAGCAGCCAACTTTCAACATTAAACAAGTTTTTCCTCCGTTACTTTTAAAAGTTTGTATCTACCTGGCTATCTGTACGTTTGTCACTACAGAGTTAAAAAAAGAAAAAAAAAGTCCTTATGAGTTTGAAAAAATAAAGTTTCAAAACTCCAAAACAGTATGGACAAGGGTGATAATTCAGTGCCTTAAAGAAACTGTAGTAATAGTCTGACCCCTTTCACATTTTTCTGGAACATGACATATGCTTCTGCAGGTGGATCTACAGTAACTACACAGTTTTCCAGCAATGTTTTAACCTGTAGATGTGGCAGTGTTTTACAAGTATTGTATATGATGTCCTGTATCTTTTCCATAACTTCTATGATATTGATGATGATCCCAAATAATACACACATTGATGTCAAGAACAATATTTCAAGAAATATGAAGCATGCCGAGATGAACAGTGACATCCACCTGCAACACAATTCTGGCTGTAAACTGACCGTTTTCCATGAATATACTAGCCAGTAGAAAAAAACATACTGCAGCATGTGTAATGGAGGTGCAATGCAATATATACAGTATATAGATATATATATATTATGTATATGTGTGTAAGTATGTCTGTGAAAAGTATATTAAATCTATTTCATATAAAACAGTGGTGTGTAGAGTGCATGTTGTTCTTAATATTACATTTAAACAAACGATAAATGGGAAACATCGGCAAAGGCAGAGTTTATTAAAACTTTATGTAATTTCATTTATTCAATAAATATATTTTTTCATTGTCAAGGGTATTTAGTAAAAACACATTGTTGGTATTGCACATGAACATCACGTCACATGGTCCTATTACACCATTTGAATATGAGATTTCACACACACACACACACACACACACACAGTAGGAGAAGCAAAACTAACGTCATAGGATTTGGTTAAAACTATAAAGCAAGTTGATGATACAACTGAATAATAGAATAGTAGGTCACACCACTTACACTTGGGCCTTTTGGATGAAAAACCATTATAAACCACAACAGAGGAGCGGCTGTTCTTTATTATACATGTATAATTGTCACTAGGTTCTGAAACCAACTTGATGAAACATAAGTAGATTGGTTTCTGCCTATGTAAAACAGATTTCTCTTCATTTCATGTAACATTTAACTACAGCTGATATGTCAAAAAAAGGGCTCCATTTACAGCACTCATTTAACAACTCCACTGTACAATAAGGCACTTTCCGTCTGGCAGGCAATCCAAATATATCCTAATAGAAATGTGATATAATTCTGTGCTTTTCACCATTGAGGGAGATATAAACGTGGCATGTTCATTCCGTCCTAGTAAACTAGGGTTGGGAATTGCACTATAAAAACAAAATAGGCTACATATGGCTTATAAAATAGAGAGAAGCTTGGATATAGTGTTGCTACCAATTTCAGACTCCACTCAGCATTTTCTGGCCTTTTTTGGTAAATGACTCAGCTATATTTTATCATCTCAGCTTAAGGATGTCTTTTCGTGGCAATATTTCATTCAATTACACAAGTACTATGAAAGGGTGGCTGAGAATGTATGTTTTCATTCCACTTTCAAACAATATAATATCCACTTTGAACCAACTCACAATAAACAACAGGTCTAAGTCAATTGAAAACAAATACCGGAAGCAAATAAATGTTGTAAAAATGACTGGTGATGAATCATATCAGATTGTACAAACAGTGCCTGTGCAACAGGCTGGGTGATGATAATTTTCCATTCTCTGCTTCAGATCTTCTGACCCAGCTTTGCTTTCTGTGAAATAAAAAAACATGAGTTATTTACAGCTGGCAGCACTGGCACTCCTGAATGTAGAAACATCAACACCATGACAGGTGTTTGAAAGGAGGAGACAATTTGCATCCAAGGGACGTTAAAAGAAGATAGTGCTTGAGCTAAATCAACAAATTAAAGCACAGATGAGACCATATATTGTAGTAGCTGTGACAAGAACTGTAAAAACTTACTATTCCAGTTGCATGTTTGGGTTTCACACTGTAGGAAGCCTTCTCTTTGGCCTGTTTGAAGCACTCTTCAGCCATTTTGACCCTGAAAAAGCACCAGTAACAATCAGTTATCCTACGGAGACTTCAAAAGAAAATGGACACACATTCACTAACCCTGCTGCTGAAATTCACTATTTCTTCATTATATAAAAAAAAACATTTTATACCAGTAATTTATACCATTTAATTTATACCAACAGACATGCATCTTGCCTCTACGCTTTACACGAGTACAGGGTGTGCCAGTGTTGCATGTCTATACAGGAGAGGATAAATATTTATAGTTCCACTGGAGTCTAAAAGGGATGATTTCCTATGGTAAAGAGTTACTGCTTTCAATTGTGTTTTTATTCTTTCCTACTGAACAAGCAATGCTTGCTCGTACAAATACATATCACAATTCAATCTTCATTTGGCATAATGGACCAATTTTCTTTTTGTTGACATATGCAACAGTATCTTTATATTCATCAAACCACTGGAAGCTAACTGGATGCTCCATGTGTTCTTTTCATTACTGGGGTGAGGACAAAGATTTGGGTCATTTAATCTCTTTCCCCTTCATGAATTTGAATGAATCTGATAGGATCTTCAGTGAACACATGCTGTACTGCAAGTTATTAATGGTTCGGGAACTTTCGCTTGGGGAAAATTCTAAAAGTAGGAACATTGGTGTATCTGTAATGACAATTTAAAAGGTCAGAAAGTGGTGTACCATTCCCAAAGACACAGACAAATGACTGGAAAGACCCTGATATCTCAGCAGGATTTGATTTTAGGACAATGTATTCAAGTGTCCAGTGAGAATACGGTATCTATATAAAGTACAAGGTCACAATATGAAACAAGAAACTTGTCATTATATTCTCACCGTTCCTGTAACATCAGCTTATTCTGCTTCTTCCACTGGTCTTTGAAATCAGTGGAAAACTCATGCCAAATGGAGAAGAAAGTGTTGGGAGAGACTTCTTTCTCTCCCGCTTTGGGTTTAACTGAGAACGACACACTCAACTCCAAGAAGCTGAGGACAGAGAACAAAAATATTACTTCAAGACCAAACTATTACAACATGAGAGTACAGAAACCTACACTGATTGTTGTGAAACTTGGCAGTGCTAAACAAATATGCAAAATATGAAATTTTATCTTGGAATAATATGCTTTTTCAGAGATTTAATAGTAGTGTAAGGTAATAAACACAAACCAATGTTGACTGTGCACTTCAGAGAAAAACAGTGCACATACAATAGGATTACTACACTAAAGCAGCATAGCCATTCTATTTATTCCGATGGATTAACTTCCAGGACTGAACTAAAACTCTTATACATCTCATATACAGTGTTTACCTTTCTCACTCCTTTCCCTGTTGCAATTAAGCCTCTATGTGAGTTTGTGTACATATACACACACATACTCCACAGTATATGTAAGCATGGGTGGAGAAAAGAAAGGAAGGAAAAAAGATGTCCAACAAAGAGACATGGACGTATCAAGGAAAAAGGAAAGCACACATATGGCAGTGGATGACACATGTAAAATCGTGAAATGTGGCGGCCATTTGCAGTGGATCAATACAGTGGACAGGTTTGGGTCTCTTTGTTTGGAGTGTGCTTTAGGAACACATTCCTAGCCAGCAGTAACAGAAACCTGGAGCCAAGGCTGTCTACTCTCGCTCTGCTTAGATAAACAACACAGACACCGCACAGGGGGCCTCCCATCTACTGAAGCCCCGGCATGATGGCCTGCACCTTACGTGTAACTAACTGTACCAGTAGTCCTAAATATTGACAAAGCAGCCAGATCATATTTCTTTACTGCAGTGAGAATATCATCACTCCAAACAGGATTTTGTTTTACCTTTACTTTCAAATTCACAACTTTAATTGTTGTTCTGATGCAGCAAAGATCAAATGTAAACCCAAGAAATGGACCAGAAGTGACTGGATTTACTTTTCAGGTGACGAAGCTGCAGGAAAATGTTTAGAGAAAAAGAAAGCTCTTACATCTTATGAGTGTCTGCCAGCTGCGTCTCTTGTGTTTCCAGTTCAGTTTTGGCTGTAAGAGAGGACACATTTTTTTTTATGAAAGGAAAGAGCAGTGCACAAGTAAATAGAGGATTAGATTAGGATTAGGACTGATCGAGGATTTCCTGTCACATCAGAAAATACATCTTTCACCCACAATGCAACTTGTATATAGGAGGATTCCACATGTCACCATTACTTAAATCAACAGTCATCTTCAAGGTCAGTGCTGTGCCACCAGGTTATTAAGTGTTGGATTGTCCACTGTTGCACAACTGACAAATGAGTACTCCAGATTGCAGGACAAGTGTTTCTTTGTGCAGGGTTACTTCAAATGGAGACAGATGATTGTGTGTGTGTGTGTGTGTGTGTGTGTGTGTGTGTGTGTGTGTGTGTGTGTGTGTGTGTGTGTGTGTGTGTGTGTGTGTGTGTGTGTGTGTGTGTGTGTGTGTGTGTGTCTGTGTGTGAGCATGTGTGTGTGTGTGTGAGGTGTGAGAGAGTAAAAAAGAGAGAGGGTAAGAAAACTGGGAGTTGGACACCATGGTACACATTAGGACACATTTCCAGCAAGCCACAACATTTATCTCAGTGGGCCATCAGGATCATTTTTGACTGTTATAAATGATGATATAAGAGAACAGCAGTGAAATGTGACAGCCTCAGTCAGTAAAATGCTGCAGGCTACTACTTATCAAATTTCAGAACCATTTTCAATTGTATCATAGTAGAGTCAATCCAGCTGTTTTTTGCTGGTCTATATTTCAGGTTAGACATTTAATTCTCTCCCACACAGATTTCCTCTCCTCTTAAGGTCAATTATCTGTATGCTGCTGCTGCTGCCTTAGAATGTCGAATAATCAGAAATTATCTACGGCCTCCTCCTCCTGGTGACAGTGGATGGGACAGAGAATCTGTCCTGGCACAATTCTGTGTCCTGCTCTTATCCCGGGAATATCTGGTTGCTAAGTGTAATTGAAGCCAGAGCCACATCAAAAGATCTCAGACAAACCCGTTGAGCCCAGCACTGTGCGTTTCCATTCCACAGTGCTAAATCACACTGCTGCTCACAATCGTGTCTCTCTCTGCTGACGGCTCATCAATAAATTCTGACAAATAGGTGAGTATTATGTATGAGGCTGGCTAAAGGCATCTTAATATCAGGACTGCGCCTGGCTTTTTTTTTCTTTTTTCAAATATGTTGTAAGATGCTATTCGCATTTATCATAACAATGAACTGTATTATTCTGCAATGAACAATGCAAAATCTATTTCTAGAAACTTTGACTATCAAGTCAAATAGATAAACTCTGACACCCTAAATAAAGTTTTCCAATTCAATATTCATTCAATACAAGTGTTTCTACTAAGAAAATGTTGACTAGAGCAGGGATTCCCAAACTTTTCCATGCCAAGGCTTGGGACCCCCTTTGCAAACCCACCAACTATGCTACAAAATACCATATATCACACATCAACTTTAAGAACGTTTTTGTTACTTTTATTCACTATTCAATTATTATTACATTTGTTTAGCATAAGAATATATTAACAACATGTTTTCCATACATAATGTATACTGCCTCATAGTTTCTGGTTTTAGTTAGCCAGGAGTTCTTAGGATTTTTTGCACTAGTGTCCTCCACAGCAGGGTGGCTGTTGCTGTCGTCTCTTTCTTATCAAAAACCTGTCCACTTTGAGCTAGCTTGCTAGCAAAACAGCTTGATAAATGGCACAAACCGCCAGGTCCATACATGACGCCATGGGGGCATGAACAATGTTTTGACTGGCAGGCAATCAAGAAGATGAGCATGGCAAATATTTTGATATGTTCTATTATTATAAATTATATTTTAGAATTGTGATTAAAAAAAATCTGATTATATTTTATAATAATGATTATAAAATAATGTCTTTCTCCTCTAATTTTCTCAGGCCCCCCTAGCAATCCCCTGGCGGCCCTCCAGGGGCCATTTTGAAAACCACTGGTATAGAGTGCTGAGGGAAAGAGTCCTAAAATGAGTTGCAATTTTACAATTCCGATTCCCTAGTCTCAAATTCAGGTGGTTTGTTGAATGAATTTTTGGTTAGATGCCTGAAATAAAGTCTGTGGTTACACAAGTTTAGGAGATTTTCACATTTTGTTCTACAACATAAAATGTCAGCAAACACCCCATTCATGGATTTTGAAGCCTGAACATGTCTTAAAAAGGCAGTTAGCAAGTGGCTTAATGAGACTACAGAGGTTATCAAACAATATGTACAAGACATTGTGTTATGTTGATTTTAATCATAATCTGCCTACATGAAGTAACGTCCTAAGCAGCAGAGTTATAGCTGTTAGAAAAGAGAGTTTGACATAAGTCTTACTAATCTTTATGTCCATCAGAAACAGATTATCACATGGCCAGTGCTCTCTTGCTTGTCACACTGACTCCATCAAAGGCCTGCATGCATGAGAATTTGTGAAGCGAGCGAGGAAAATCGAGCTAGACCAAACAGCAGAGCTCCAACAAGTCCGCTCCCACTGTTATTCTGTGGTTAGTTTCATGGTCAGAAAATAAACAAAAGTGGTTTAAACTGTGGAGCCAGAAACAGTTTAACCCCAGGCTTTTTAGAAATTACAGAAATAACAAAAATAAGACATTTGGCTGTTGTTCTTTTTTCACCGCCACAGTGGAGGAACCCCAAGAATCCCGTCTGGAGCCTTCTGAGTCACATGTACATGTTACGGTGCTTACATTCTGCTCTCAGAGGAAAAACCTCGTCATTTGCATCAAAGAAAGAGCTCCCATATTTCTCTTAAATACAGAGAGAAAAGAGAAGAAAGCGGTGGAAATGGGGAGAGATGCTTTCATATGCAGACTTCCTTTAAAATGGACAGTGAGCATTACCGCGGAAGAACATATGCTATAAATTATATTCTCATCTGAATACAAAAGCAGTTGGAAGGAAGGCCTGTGAGCCGGGTCCTTCAAAAAGATTGGTCACAGTCAACTGAATGTAGCCAAGGTCAAAGCAAATACTACATAAAGAATGACATTTAGCATGTTATGTTCAAACAAGCATAACATACTAAGTCTTACACCTTTGAAGTGCACCACATTATCCCAAGATTGTTGTAGATGTCGGGTTATGGAGGGGGAAAAAAGCATGTCTGTGTGACATCTGGTGGCCATGATGGATAAACACTACTACATTTTCAGTGGATTTTATCGGAAACAGTATTTAGAAGAAAATGTAGTTGTAGCTTTAAGCCTCCTTCAGAACTTGAAATGCTGGTGGCAATGCTGGTCAGCCACTCTGGTCTAGACTGGAATATGCGTGCAACTACTGGATAGATTGATTGATGAAAATTGGTCAGATCATGACGTCAACAGTGCTATATGAAAGGGACCGAGGACAGAACAAGTCAGTTTTATTCCAGCCTCTCAGGCATCCAGCTGTGTTCTCTGAAGTCAATTTACCAGGCTCCATAACAGGTTCACCTTAG
Source organism: Echiichthys vipera (assembly GCF_963691815.1). Taxonomy (NCBI): domain Eukaryota; kingdom Metazoa; phylum Chordata; class Actinopteri; order Perciformes; family Trachinidae; genus Echiichthys; species Echiichthys vipera. The sequence goes on from NC_139836.1 coordinate 21,780,759, forward strand.
GCCATCTTGAATCTTTCTGTGAGACAGAGCAAGGTATACTCTGTTTTATAATAAGGTGGAGATCGAGATAAAAGACCAGCTACCCAGTGAAGTGATAATCAATCAAAGCAGATACTTGAAACAATAGCTGTGAGTTATTCAATACACCCTGGTATAAACAGACGTCCCTATGGAAACGACACTGAGTGAACTCGTGTCTGTGTGTATATCAACCAAACAACAGTATGAAACAGATTTGGAAATGTGTCTGCAGACATAGAAGACTTATATCATTCTGATTGATGAGCTGCTGCATGTACTCTCACACCACAGATGCTTTTTCAGCTCAGAGATTCCACCAGGGTACACCAGTGCAGAATACTTTTTTGAATCAGGAGGGATAAATTTGATTTGCTTCTTAAAGTTTTAACTCCTGATGGTGACAAAGATGAGCAAACCATACGTTTAAACAGACTGACCATCACCGGTTTCATCATATATAAGGGATAAGGCTGGCAATATATTATATTTTTCTTATTGTCAACACATCTTATGAAAACTCCAAGGGAAGCATTAATCAGATCATTACTTTGCAACTTCCTTATCATATAATTAAAATAACGTTATTGATTTAGCACTTTCCAAAAACAGAGTTCATGCACATTAATAAGCAATAAACAACATGGGGAAAAGGTTTATTATCAGCTAGCAAAGCAAGCATAAATATGAACACAAAAACTATTACACTTTTTTTTTTTAAAAAGACAAAAAATATGTAAAACCCCCAAATAAACAAATATAAAAGCATCTGAAAAAAGACTTAATAACAGCTTTATCCAAGTGTGTTTTGAGGAGTGATTTAAAATGGGCATTGCTTCAGCATGCCTGATCTCCTCAGGCAGGGCTCTAACAGCAAATGCAAAGTCACCTTTAGTTTTAAGCCGTGACAGACATTTGCAGCAGCAGGCAGCATGTTTGGTCATAAGGGGAGAGCCGCTTGGTGATATATGGAGGTGCAAACCAGACAGGGCCATAAAATCCATTAAAAGTAGTTTAAAAGCCATTCTAAAGTCTATTATTTTTGGAACCAGTTATGAGCCGAGCTGCAGCACTTTGTATGAGTTGGAGGCAAAGGACAGACTTTTGGGAGAGAGTTCTTCAGATCAGGGTATAATTAAATTTTCTATTTTCATTCAATAAAACTGTGTATATAGGACTTGAAATAAACTACAGTGGCCATGCTCAGGGTAATGAAGGAACAGTGTAGATCTGTGATGTTCTTTCAATAGTTTTGGACAAAAATGGAGGCCTAGGGCCCAGAGCAATAAGATACATCAGGTTTTGGCTACATTGACAACACTGGTTAGGATCAGTTCATTGTTGGTTTTGATCTTTTCATGGGATTTGTAAGCAAGAAAATTATATACAATATCCTTTAATGAGACTGGTAAAGGTCTTCGATTGATTTGGAAAACAGGCTCACCTTGGCTAAGAAATTCATCCATCTTGTCCTTAAAGGGTTGCAGGTTCTCTTCAGAGGACAGCTTGCAAACTTTCTCCGTCTCAGCTGAGCATGCTGAAACAACAAGAGATGATCACTATGAGAGGGGTAAAAAACTTTCAGAACTATACTTTCTTATCCAGCATTTGAGCTGTAACAGCAAACTCTCCAGGCTCCCAGTTGGGCCTGCTTTGATAAATCCCTGCTGAATTTCTGCTGAGTAAGTGTCGCAAAAACATAATGACCCTTAATGACTAATAAGGCAGCCTCAGGAACCAGGAAAGCCCGCACTCCAATTCCGGGAGAAACTTATCGTCATGCTCTATCTGCAACCATAACGGATACACAAACTCCACTCAAGTGCCTTAGAGGTGGAGAGGTGGAGAGGCCATGAGGCGCTTAAGGGAACAGGGAGGTCGGGACTGGGCAAGTGGTAATTCATAGACCATGTGGTGCCTCAACCAAAAAGGTACACAGCGAGCTCTCTCCACTGTGTTGCTTGCTGATGTCCTTCAGGCTAGCCAAGGCCATTTCTGCGCAGCTTACCTATCGTAACCTCCCTCTGGGAACTGTCATCGAAGCCCGCGTCTGTTAGAGCACTCAGCTCGCTCTGCTAGGTAATGAAGAGGACTGCAGGTATAGCATGTGATGATGTATTTATGTACAGTCAGCATGTGCCATTGCCACTGGGGTCAAAGCAGACGCAAGTCCATTTCCCCTGCCATCAACTGCATCTTTATGAATTGCAAATAATGAACAGCCTAAAGAATCATTATGGCAGAGGAAAGACAATATTTGGCAACACGGATCAGACCCCTGATTGGTTTAGCAGCAAAGATACATAAAACATGATGGAGAACAGACCAGGTTTGGGGAATTGTCGTTCTAACTGAAACACACATACACATGCCAATTGTCACATGTGTGCACACATATGTTTGCACAAAAAACATTTTTATAACCTGTAGGCCCTTCAGTCCATGGAAAGTGTTCTGAGTGCTGAGTGACAGAGTAATGAAAGGGAGGATTTCCCAACTGCCTCATTCATTAGGACTCGTTTCACTCAAGCAATCAGTCTGACATGTCAAGCATAATCCAATTTCCACACTTTTTTCCTGATGTCTTGATATGCAGCAACTCAATTCATTAATTCTTTACCAGATTTTTTCACAAGCCTCTTTTATGTTGGATTTTATGTTTTATGGGAATGTGTGTGCCTTTATCATTTCTTGTTTTTTTTATATAATTGAGGGATTATATAATTGTAATCATAGTTAAATGGAAACTCTGGCTGCTCTCTTTCAAAGCCAGCCAGAAGTAAAGGCCATGATGAGTTGTTCATGATATCTGATATCTTTAGACTGTCCTAGACCATTGGAATAATATGTATTCATTGAAACTAGCCTGGTCCCCCTTTAATGGTTGGTGGTTGCAACATTTTGATGATAAAAAGTTGTACCTAATAATATCATGTTCATGACAAAAAAAAGCTGATTAGTGGAAAGTGTATAGTGATGGCAGGTTATGTAATAGATTAACCATTTGTATAGGATCAGGTACTGATTGAACAACGGACTGATGAATGAAATGAATGAGTTAAAGAGTCAAAGAGTGAGCCATTAACCAAATCAGTCCATTCATGAATCATATTCAGGACCCCTCTGGGCAAAGTGCACAGCATGCACAGAGACATGCAAGAGTACTCTGAAATTCTCTTCAGTTTTGTTGCGTGTTGAATGTTTGCAGCTTGCGGGGTGAGGTGATTCAGATCTCCAGGAGAGCCTCTTCCAGTTCAGTGAATCGCTGCTGAACCTTTGATAGTGTACACAGGTAGTGGAAGTTCCCTGACCTTGCCCTGTCTATATTCTGATCTCTATTTCACAAGGACAGTAAAGGCACGCCAACAGGAGTCTACATCTGACAAGTCACATCTGCTTCTGGTTAGCTCGTCTGTACGACAAACAGATGCTATCTCTCTGTTGATCCGCCTCTACGATCCACACATGGCCATAGCTGGTCCAGTTTGTAAAATGATTTTCCATTGTGGTAAGAGAAATGTGCATATATTAAAACAGAATATGTTGCTTAATAAATGTTTATGTGATGGTATCTTAAACATGATATGACACCTGCAATAATTAGCTTGATATGGCATGGCCAAGTTCACTAAACTTGTGTTTTGGATTTTCTCAAACAGAAGAAAAATTGTGGAATGTAGGTTGACGACAATACCATTGAGGTCTTTCTTCAGCTTGCGCAGATCTCTTTGAAAGTCCTCAAACTTCATCTGGGAGGCCTGAAAAAGGTCCTGTGGCTCGGGTAGAGAGTAGACACACGACTCTCTGCCAGCATCCTGGTAAAGCGAAAACCACATTCATGCACAAAGAACACACACACCAGTGTCAAAGTCAATCTTCCTCAAATAGGAGAGGGCCTCTCCAGTATATAGTTTACACACCAGGCAAGATTGAAATAAATGTCTTTAGAGCACTACAACCCTTATCAGCAGTCCAAACATCCCAGAGAAGATATGGTGGTGCGGAAAGTCCACTGCAATTTTCTCCATCAGAGTTACTACAAGGCCATAATGAATGCTAGAGCCATGTCATGCAGGTTGATTTTGGCAAGCAGCACTCTACTGAGTTCATCTCATCTGGAGAACCTAATTATTTACACTAGCGCTCCTTTGGATGCTGTGCCAATGAACAGACTGCAAGTTTGAATGAACCCAGACCAAAGCAGAGCGAGAGATGAAGAGTGAAAGACAGAAAGGGAATTGTAAGAGAGAGCCAAGGAAGGAGGGAGATTTGTTTCTGCCGTAAATGAGGAAAGAGAAAATAAATAATTTGATAAAGGATAAGCCATGGTATCCTCTGGCAAGAGAGGAGATGAAAAGAAAGCTCTGGAAGGATTTCTGAGCAAATCAGACTAAAACAGAAAAGTGATTCAAATAAACAGGAACCAAAACATACCTCATCAAAGTGCCTTAGATAGTAAGCAACAATGTAGGACAAAAGACTCTGGGAGTTATCCTGAAAGAGAGAGAAAAGATCCAAATAAATAAACTCCTTTATTTATTAATTTAATCATTTTGGAGCAGGACATTTTAATTTGTGTGGGGCAAACAAGAGTCGAGACGGAGGATAAATCATGGCATTGGAATAGCAATACAACAAAACATAAGGGTGCAGGGCTGGTTGTCATAACTCAGAGTTGGTGGAAAGTTTGATGTTCTTTATGGATACCCTACCCAGTCCACCACCACAAAACACACAAACCACTATGTCCTTACATGGCAGTGCCAAGGGCACGCTGAGCCCGTTGTGATATTGAATAGGAACAGTAAACAGAAAGGCCTCCCCTCTAAATCTGCACAGCTATGCTCTGTATGTTTGACTGCAGCAAACGTCCTTTTTAATTCCTGGACTCTCAGCTCAACCATAGGACAAATGAAAAACTGAGACCATTTAAAATCACTATTTTCCCACACCACTTATTTTCTAGTACAATGTGAATTATTGAACAAAGGGATATCTGTGGGAGCTCATAAATCATCCTTTGCCTATTTCCCACACATTAATACATACACTCCAGTCTCCTGTTTGCCTGTGAATAATTATATGAGTGCCTGCTCTTTTAGAGTGTCTGATGTTTGCTTTTTCCCCTGGTGTTACACACAAACTCACACTGCTCTTAACGTCCTTCAGTTTTGGCAGAATGTCCAAGGTGAAGCCGTCGGCCTGCCCTCGAGACCGATTACCTCCGTTCATGAAGTTCCCAAAAGCCAGCACCAGGCCAAGCACCTGCAATACACACTTACCATTCTGGAGAGTCTGACGCACGCACACACGCACGCACACGCACGCACGCACGCACGCACGCACGCACGCACGCACGCACGCACGCACGCACACACACACACACACACACACACACACACACACACACACACACACACACACACACACACACACACACACACACACACACACACACACACACACACACACACACACACACACACACACACACACACACACACACACACACACACACACACACACACACACACACACACAGGAAGGTTAACTTGAGTGACAGGAAAGAGAATAAAATGAGAACAGGGCTTGTGGCTCACCTTGCATACTCTCTGAAGGATTTCTATTTTGCGGAGGATTGAGGTGATACATTCATGGAAAGTTGACTGAAACAGGATGCAGAACACTCGCTCAGAGAAGTTGGGGATTTGGGATAACTGGAACAGAAATCTGATGAAGGCATAAGATCAGTCACAAATACACATCTATTGAATGACTCATAATAATGAATTGGATTCTGAAGGTCGGTTTGGCTCTTACTGTTCAGGCTTGTCCAGTGGCTTGGCATCCTCCTTGTCTTTGGATGATTTAATGTGCTTTTTAATGCCATCCATCTCATCATTTTGAGCTCTCTGTCAAATGAAAATGCATTAAGTTGAGCTGCGAATGTGCAGAATGCCATAAAAATGTCTAAATATATGAATATATAATGTCATAAATAAAGTCTCACAGTTGACAGGTTCTTTTTATCACTGAAAACCTAAACTAAGTATATTAGCTAACCAAAAATAAGTATGTGCATAATTTGCACATAAAAAAGTGTTACAATGTTGCTCTTAATGCCAAAAACACTGGTATAACAAGTATGGGTGAACATACACAGGTGTCGCTGGCACATTTAGAGTGTGCTTCTATTCAACTACGTATGGATTAGAAGTAAAATGTATCCACTATGCAGCAGTGTCACATTTAGCAAAAAACAATGAGAAGAAGAAAATGAACTGATGAAGATCATGTGATACGGTCAACAGTACCAGGGTGCAGAGTCAAGAATGAACCTTGAACCTCAGCTTTTGAGCCAACATGGATGAGAACTTCTCAAAGTGCTCGGGACTTCATTTGAACATCTACAATTTCAAGACAATTGGCAAAGTCCTGCTGATGAAACATTCAGAGCGGCTAAACTTGAGGTGGATTTTGTTTTGTCAGCTTAGTTCCCCATTTCTTTATGTAGACAAACTTTAGCTCAAGCGTAAAAAGCCGTTTTTGTCCTTAAACTCATGTGAATGCTTGTCTATATAGTACAAGTTTCATAAGTGCCCAAGAGTTTCCTCCAGCCAAAGTGCATTCCTGATTGTTATCCTGCTGTCAGACCCTGGACCACAGTTTTATACAAGGTGGTATATAAAATACAGGCCAGAAATGCCCCTTCGTTTCACAAGAGGCAAAGACAATAGATGTTAGTGTCTGACGCAGATGGGCAAAACAATAAAACCATCCCCAGGAAGAGAATGTAAACTCTCTCTCTGTCCCCCCCCAGAGCCCATAGACCCCCAAAGTCTGCATCTCAGCAGTCTGGTCTTTCCCTCTGCTTGTCTCCATCTTTCTCTGTAGGGTTTGGCCTCTGCATGGATCCTTGGAAAACATCAAACACCAGCATCAAACGTACTGAGGGCCCGATTAGTATTCTACACACCGCTGCCTTCTGTCGACGAGGGCAAGCTCTCCTTCGCCTTCTCTCGAGATGTTTTCAAGTGTAAATATATTTAATACAAAGCAGATTCTTTTCAAAGGGCAGCAGCAGAGCCCAGCAGTGTTTGGTGTAATTGGGGACAAGTAGGCATTAGCGTGTGATCTTTGAATTGCTAGGGCATGTTGCAGTGGTTGTTAGCATGAGAAATACAGTCCCATGTGGAATATCAAATGCAAAGGAAAGTAGGATGATATTTGTGATGCCAAAATTCTAGTGGTAGCCAAGTGGTATTCATTATCCAGGTTTCTAGTGCAAGGCTAAACAGAGCCAGTCAGGGCTAAATCACTATTTATGTCACTCAATTTCCAATGCAACAACATTAAACAAGGTTATCTGTATATTGAGCTGCCAAAGAATAGTGTCTAAAGGACATATTGCAACATGTTATAAACATGGGAAATATATTTAGACATCACAAGCCCCTCCCCCCACAAAAAGATTGCAGGAGGGAGTATGGTTCTAACTGACCTCCATGACATTTAGCTACCGTCAGCTGAAAGGAGCCTGAACTTCAGACAGTCAGTCTGGACCCAGATTATGGCTTCTGATATTAGAGGGGAGTGGTGTCCCACTATCACTGTGGTGGTGGCTTATTGTTCAAAGAACAGGAGTGGCTATAATCCGCAGCTCATAGCCTGAGCGACTCTGTCCTTGCCTATGTGTATTTCTGTCTCTGTGTGCATTCAGAACACGATGTGCACGTTTGTGTGGGTCAGCGTGTTTGTTTGTGAGCATGTTTGTGAGAGAAAAAGAGAGTGAGGGAGAGCAGTGTGTGATCTCGCTCCTTGCACAGTGAGTGAGGGTGTAACCATTAGAAGCCCCTCGCATTCCTCAAGACAGGCTGACTGTGCTGCCAACTGTGGTTTAGGGGGCTGGAGACCCACAGACAGGATGGAGTCTCGCAATACAAAAGAGAAACAATTTGGCTCCTCAACTCAATAACATAGCCTTAGGCCATAAGGGGGAGAAGGAGAGAGGGAGAGGGCTTGAAGTCTTGGGGTGAGTGGAGAGGTTAGAAGACTTTTGATCCTCAGTTATGACACATTGGTTCATAACTACAGCTTGTCTCAAGCCTCAGTCTCATTCCCATGATCAACATTATTAATATGCCTCTGGCAGCCAAAGGTCCAGGCCTCTCCTGTGTAGTTGTGCCAAAAAGCAATTCACAGGAATTTCACAGCATCATATTAACTGTATTACGGCTGAAATGTGGAAAACATGCCCATTTTCATGTTCCATTATTTACTGACCTGACTTCGAACGGGTCCTGAACCGTTTTCACTGGGTGGGGGAGATTTCCTATCAGTGAGGGTTGATGAATATGTATTTACTGTGTACGAGGAGCCCCTCATGGCCGGAATGGAGACATATTGGAAAAGTAGTGATGACAGCTCCATAATTCTCTGTATGCTAATATTATACGATACAATGTGGTCATTTCACGTGACAAGCCCCAGTGCAGGCTCTCTCTCTTTTTGTTCAAACCACACCAGCACTTTCAAGAGAAGCTGTGTGACACAAACTCTAGATATTCTCAGCTATCATTTCCTTTGCTCAGGGGTATTAAAAGTGAAGTCAATCAAATCCAGTGTGGAGAAAACATGTTTACTATGTGAAAGTGTTGGTCCCCTTCCAGGCCAGAAGACAGACCTACACAAGACTGACTCTGTCGCCAAACAGCACACATACCAGTACGGTTTGTGGCTCGCCTGTTTGTTTTGGTATCTAATGTGCACTTCCTTTAATTCACCCTTTCAAGAGGAACATGGAATAAGAACTTCACATAGAGAAATATGTTCAAAGTGAAGTGACGTCTCCGACTGACAGTGCAAAAACATGTTGCTTTATATGATAAACACACCAATTTAATTAAAAAATTCCTACCTACATTACAAAGGTTAATCTTGGAAAGGTATCTCCTGATGGATAGAAGTTGATGTTTTGTGGCTTACTCTCAGGACAGTGCCAAATAAAACAACGAAGGAACAGCTGATGATTTTTTTTTGGCCATTTTGTTGATATCGCCGCTCGTTGAGCCTTCTTAGGTTTCATTCTATAATTAAATGATTGCCTGTTTTCGTATATGGCATGAAATGTGTAACCATAAATCATTCCATTTGTCACAAGCCAAACGCTCCAAAATAATACGTCTACTGTGGACCACAGAGGAAAGAAAAGAAAGAAAAAGACTACGGTTTTCCCACACCGAATGCTACAGTCATGATCGGACTGAGCTGTCAGTGGTGTTACTTTGTATAATTATACTGGGTTTGTTGCTCAACACTGTGTATTTATTTGGTTCTGCATTGGCAGGAAAGTGCAGAAATATATTTCAGTTTGGGATATTGTCTTTTCACTGGTCTATTGACTTTATTGAAACCACCACCCACATGAGCCCTGATCATCCTCTACTCAAAATTAAAAAAAATGCAAAGTAAAAAAATTGTTTATTCTTCTTGTAACAGTGAGATATAGCTCCAATTCCAAGTAGCTCTACAAGCCTGTTGACATACTCACATTTTCATAAAGGGCATGCAAAGTCTCCAGATCAACGACAGTGTTGTCCATATTTAAGACGGCTGTGGATGAAAGGAAGGGGTAACAGGGTTAATGTTAACACTAAAGCATGTCATGACATTTCTCTGGTACCTTCAAGGAACACCAAGCCAGAAGTCAAAGCAGCACAGACAGGCCTCTGCTTTTATAATTTCTAGATTATAATTTTTTTTTCTTTGACTGAAACAATAGTCACATTTTTAAATCTGTGTTTTGTTGCTTTGCTGGAGCTGCAGGTGGCATGAAACAAGGGTAAAATCCTCTCTGCAGGCCCACAATAAGTGCCATGTGCCGTATGACGTGAGTTACGCAGACATCAGCTCTCATCATGATAGCACATAGAAGGGGCCACTAGCTAAAACATAAATATGGAGGTCTTAGAAATCTGTCAAAGGCACAAAGATCTCTGTTTGAACTTCTGTGTTTGAATTCCTGGTGTCGCCTTTTTGTCTCGGTGCGAGGACCTGGCGCCCGTGAGCATTAATCCTTTGAAAGTAAATGTTTAAAGACAAACAGAGCCCGGGGGTCTGTGGTGTTGAGGCTGAGGTGTTGCTGTACGCACAATCACCCAGCGGAGCACTCGACACCTATATATGTATTTCACTGTGCTGTGGGTGTCCAAATTACTCACATTGTTTTGATCTGCTGATTTGCTGTTGAGGTACAGGGGGAAAAGTAGTGTCAGGCGGGATAAAGGGACTTGGGTAATGGACCCAATGCACAATGTTCACTTTGCATCACATCTCACTCTTGGACACTGTAAGAAACTTGGACTTCGTATAGGCTTTTTGCACATCTTAAGAAACAAGAATAAAGAAGAACATGAGATAAACTAAATAAGAGAAAGAAAAATCCTTGCTCTGTCATGTTTGAGCTTTGATATTGCTTTATCTCTCTTTTAATCTTTTCACTCTTGTGCCACAAGGGCAAATCCATTCCCTTCCATTCCAGTTCTTTGCTGTCACTCTCTAACCTCTTCACACTCTCCTTTTCCAAAAACCACCACAGAAATAACTTCCTTCTCTTTGACTCTCCTCGTGTCTGTTTCTCCCACTCTTCTCTTGTAACCATTTGGTTTTCATTACTATTTAAACCAGAGTCTGTCTGGCTGGTTTGATTGGAGACGGCTTTTCAAAAGACATGGGAGAATGTCGTATCGTCACTCTGACACAGACCTCTTATGACCAAAAGCCAGACTCATCTGCCTGGGTCTACCCCGACTACCGCATTCAACCCCAGCATGGCACCGGCAACCACCATCTAATACTGTGACTGGCGCTCAAAGCCTTTACAGGATACAGACACCGCATTGAAGTGGCTTATGGAACGTACAGTGTTGGCCAAGTCTGACAACAAACAACAACAGCTGTGAGGAAAAGTGAAAAAAAAATGTGTTCACTTGTCACTGAGGTATTGGGTAGTCATAAATCAGCCATGCTCTGAATCAATGATTCAGAAGTTATTTTTCCACTGAGAGATATTCAAGTGATGATGATTTTGCTAGTCACTGTCTTCATTATGGAATAAAGAGGAAATAAAATAGTGATTCACTACACTGAAAGGGGTAATTACAAAGTTTTTTATGTATGAATCTTTCTCTTTTGTAAACAAACTGGCCTTTGATTCTTTAATCATCTTTAACCTCTAACGACACAAGGGAACATGAGATCATCACAGGAATGGGAAAACAACGGCATTACTTATACATAGTGTTTTGGGTTTTGTTCTTTCGGTGAAACAACTAGTATTTTAAGGCTATAATGATTTGCACCTAATAATCATTCAATTAAAATGCATGAGAGAGTAAATTAGAAAACACTTTCTAGTATGACTTTGTTTGAGCATGGCAGTAGGCATGCCATTGTTTTGCGGAATAACAAGCACTTCAATGCCAAAACACTGAGATATCTTCCCTCTGATCTTACTCTGCACATGATAAACTGACATTTCCAATCAGTGCTAATTATTCACTGTGGAAAACACTGTCCTAACACAGGAGATGAATGGTAGTGCTGATGAGAGTGGCCCTCACTTGCCCTCTCACTCTGACCTGAGATGGATGCACAAAGACTGACATTAAGGCAAAAAACATACAAGGGTGAAAATCGGCAAGATGCTTTGAAGATACTGCAAACGAAACAGCCCCACATAGTCACTGTTGCTGTGTATAATATGTACCAACCACTGTTTCTGTGCTGCACATTTACTTAAACTAACCTACCCAGCTGCCATTGAAATAAAGATTTGAAACAGTAATAAAGGCTCTACTGAAGGATGGGGAGAGGATGAAGAGTGTTTAGACACATGGATGAGCGAAGACTGGCGAGCAATCAGAGAGGAACTTAAACAGGAAAACAGTCTGTTCCCATCAACATCTCCTGAACGACTTTACTTTAACAAAGCCGCTTAGACAACATGGTGACAACTCATCAGAGAAAGACAAAGCGCCGCAGAGAAACACGATGTGGATGTTAGATGGGGAGAGATTATGCAAAATGAGAGCAAAGAAAACAGATTGGGGGAGAGTAAGAGAGGAAAAACATTTCAGATGCCTTGCGACATGTCTTGTGATAGAGCTAACTACTAGAGGGAGATTCAAGCTTAGGCAATAACCTCAGCCAATGCTCTATCTTACTCACTTCCCAGCAGACCGAGAACAAGATGTATTTTATGAACTGGAATAATAGCAGCATTACAAAAACAAATAAAAGAAACTTAATACTAAGATCAACATTTGCATTTTGTATACAGAAAGTAACACTGGTAGACATCACTAAATCCTACACACTGCTCCTTTAGGCAGGTGTTATGCTATGGTGTGTAATGTTTAGTTAGCACTAAGCACAGGTGAACCTGGCAACCAGAGATTTGGTCATGAACCAAAGTGTTGGATAAATCAGCATTTTGACTGACGATGATGCTATAAGGTAAGGTTCACCAGACTTATTACATTAATGTACTGATTTTGAAATAAGTTGGTCGGAAGCATTATCTTTCCAGTTGTCCATCACTTCCATTCTTATGAATGTGATATCCCAGGAACCCCTGGAGGAAATTTCTTCAAATGTGGCACAGATGTTCTATTGCACTCAAGGATGAACTGAGGTCAAAGGTCAGGGTCACTGTGACCTCACAAAACACATTTTCAAAAATATCTTATAGGCGGAAAAAATTATGACATTAACGACATTGTATTTAGTAATAACATTATACTTCTGTTCATTAACACCATAACTCAGAACATAACTCACCCTTTGACACTGAATTGGTGACACTTTATATAGATCTCCTGTGACTCCGGGTTGAAAATGTGTGTGAAGAATCCACGTTTCGACAAAAAATACAATTTGGATATAAGTGCAACTTGACTGGTTGGTGGAGGCTTACAACTTCAAGGCAGTAATTCTAGTTGTTGTATAAAACAGGTAAACTTAACTGTATTGTACTATTTGGGAAAATGTTGGAAAATAAGAAATGAATTAATCATTGACAAATTATTGTAGTTACAGAACTCACACTGACCGTGACAGTGCTGCTTTCACTACCACCTGCATACTGTTGTGACTTGCTATAACAACTACTCATTCAGTGTGCTGACCAGTGGTGTAATGGAGGGTATACGCAGTTATACAACAGTTTACAGAATATCCATCTATCAGCTACTCTGGAAATCCAGATGCACTGTAGCAAATTTCAATTTTCTCTGCAGCCGCCTCTGGGCATGACCCATAGTTCATTAACTATGTCAGCAAATCCCAAATCACCAATCAAACTGTACTATCTGTTATGGGCAAGCGTAACCAGATGGAGACAATGCTGCGCCGCCAAAGTCCAGTTGCGTGCAGTGGTATTTTGAAATTTGAGTTGGGAAGGTCTAACACTCATTGCCAGACCCCAAGTCTTTCTAGATGTGGGTCTGGATTTTCAGGCTATATATCAGCAAAAAAGCCATTAGAATATAAACGGTAGGAGAGTATTCCCACTTCCTCCTCAGTAACCTATCCATCTTCTAAATAGTACACCGAACTTATCAAGTACCACTACACCACTGCAGACACATCATACTGATTCTACAACTGTGTTATCTTACTGTCATGAGTGACAGAGTTCTTCTCAAAGAGTTATGGGAAGATAAGTTCAGAGAGATGACCTCATGATAACACTTACCATTTTGGATGTCCTTCATATCAAGATGAATGCTGGACATCAGGATACCCACAGCCTGTGAACGCTTGTTGCTCAAGAGCTTCACCACCTAAGAGTTGATGAGACAAAAGCCAAAGAGAACAGGGTATAATACTTCATATACCATGACATGCACTTACATGCAGGCAACACAATTAATTAACAGAACGTAATACAAGAGAGAGGAACATCACTCCCCTTTGTCTGTTTCCTTCCGTGGGGGGGAAACTTAAAACCATTCACCCATGAACATTAGTCATATTAAAATGCTGTCTAGTTGAATTATGACGATAAACAATTTCTCCTTTTTCCTCCAATTCTCCACATCCATCATCCTTTAGTCATGCAAGCAAAAACTCAACAAAAGGCAGTTTTGCTTAAGGGAGTATGATCACATGAAGTCCTGCGACTGATGAAATATACAGAGAAACTCCATGTTTTGTTTACAATATATTTTCTGGAATTACATAATGATATCTTTTTCCAAAGCGCATATGACTACAATAACTAGTCAAAGCTATTGAATCCAAAGATCCAAACTGCCCCAAAAGCTAAAATATTAACATATGTTAGCTTAATAATAATAACTTCCACATCCAGGAATAATAAATAAATATAGAGCCAGTGTTGTTATTATGCGTGAAAAACTGCACAAGGGGAGCCATTATGAACCACAGCTCGCCTGAGTAAGCAGAAGTGTGCACCGGGTAGCAAAGTGGTGAAGGAACAGGACCATATACAGTCTATGGATAGGACAGGAAACCTGTAGCCTACTGTGATCCAGACAGAACCCTTCCATCTAAACCAGATCACACAAACCACAGACCTCTCAAACACACAGGAAGTTATATCACCAGGCCCCAACTGTCTCTGTTTTCCCCAGCTCAACCACAGCTTCAGGGGACAGGCCGTTCAAGATATGACGCCAAATGACTTCCACAGTGAGACTGTGATGGCTTGTGTAGGGTACCTTCTTACTGGCAGTGAAAAAATAAGTCATTAGTCATGTTTTATCAGCTGACCTCACCCCCCTAAATGTATCAACAAGTTAAATTTTCATAAAACAGAGTTCGGAGGTTTACTACCTAGCAGAGCTGCTGGGTAAAACAGAGGATCACTAGAAAAATGTCCTTACAGTGTATCAGTAGTGATATTTCATTTAGTAATAAAACACAGCTGGACTCATGAACCGCTATAACCATTATTGAAATTATTTTCGTGAACAACATTTTAGCATTTTTGAGGAGAACAAAACAACCCTTTAAAAAAAACCATCTAATACAGTGTGTCTCTCCACAGTCCTTTGGGATCCATGTGTCTAAGTTTTTGGTTTAAAGAAATCCTTTAAGTCACATTAATAATATGTTGATCTTTTCATCCATTTATCATTTCAGGGTTTGCCAATATGGACTTTCATGAATCCCATACAGCTCTGATTCACATGTGAGAAACAAGTCAGTGTTTTACAGCTTGTCCTTTCAAAAGAAACTGAAAGAGACCTGAAAATAAAACGTTATGCAAGTTGTTGGACAAAAAGTCATTTTTACTTTCAGGCTTATCTCTTCATCATTTAACTTTGGTATAAAGCAGTTTATCTAAAACTATTAATCAGAGTTGTTTATTTTACAATTCAATAACATAAATTAGTTTCAGCCCTCCAGTCATTCATAACCTCCATTAACCATGCTCATAGGAAATATTTATTCATGTCGGATGTAAAACTTTAAATCTCGAGTAGACCGAATCTGCATACCAGTCCTCGCATCACTAGACTAATTTGCAAATGTTTATTGGTCTGGAACTTCTTCATTTTGATTTCCAAAGGTTGTTATCGGCGGTGCATACCAGAATCCATCAGGACGCAATTGTAAAAAAAAATTAGCATGCAGCCACAAACTCTGGGCTAAACAGTAGACCAAAATGTATTTCAGAAAACTTTTTAGGTGAGAAAAAGGGCAATCGAGAAATAAAATATTGATTCATATTTGAGCAGTGCTGCCTTGATTGACAGTCTGAGTTTTATGAGTCTGGTAAATTGCTCTGGATGGAGAATGCCAGCTACGTTCGGCCACTACATTCAAACATGACGGTTCTCTATCAGTCATCGCCTTAAACCTGCCCCACATGAGTAAACCGTTGTGATTGACTCGTCATATCTCGAGTTGCTGGAAATCAGTCTGAATGTGAGGAGGGGACAGATGTATTTACCAGAACAAATGGAACATGAGCTTGGCTTTGTCTGATTCCCGAGCTAGCATATTAGCATTCATTTAATTGTGGATAAGTGTAAACATACTTTGCATCTCAAAAATTAAGCACTGCTTGATTGACAGTATATATTATGGCTTGCACTACTACTCCATATAAAAAACGACAGCAGCATATACTGTAAGACAGCTCCTCTTTTATACCCCTCTGCAGCTAGACGGCAGGGTCAACCCTTGACACTGGATGACGGTAGTATGTCTTCACATCTGATACTGATGTCAGCAGAGGCCTTTAAACTGGCCGAGTACTGACGTCAAAGCTGCTCTCTAGTGGTAGCTCTGGAGAGGATGCTTGTCCCCTCTCATCAGCAAGACAGTTAAAGTCATAACACTCAAGGGGTGGGGAAGAGCTGGAAGCAGTGGGAGAAGTGATCAATTGTCTGCAGGCCAGTCCCTGTGAGTTGGAAATAACAAAGACTGGCTCGAAATTGGGGTCAGTCATAGCTGTTAGTATGTTTTCATTTTCCCCGTTATTCACTTCCATATCTTCAGCATTATTGTTGTTTTGGAGAACATCCACAGCAGTATCATGCAGCGAAAGTCAGGGGAATTAAACCCGCACCCACCTCAATTTGTCTTGTGTCCCTCACAATTTAGCAATACGACCACAACATGAGCTATTTCATGTAGTAGCTGAGTTATTCAGAGCTAAATCAATAAGAACATCGCATCAAGGAGTCTCTCTATTTTAATAGAGAATGGGACACTCATTTTGATTGTTCCTGTCTCTTATCATCTCGTATATCTATAGACTTGCAGGTGTAGTGAAGTGAAAGAAGTGAATTCCTTCTTGGTGTCGAAGAAACCATTTGACGGCTCCTGGAGTGTCAACATGCTTGATGATGGCTATTGCTGAAGTGTGTTTGAAAAGGAATTCCTTTATGAAAATATGATTTGCTTATGAAGGTCAAACTCACTTATGTTTAAGTTGCTTATCTACTGTTTCACATTGCTGTTGACTTTGTGCTCTATTGGGTCAAAGCTGCAGGTGAGTTTTTTCTCTCCTATGCTGTACATAGGGGCTTTAACTTCTGCTGCCATCGTTACCAAGTAAGTCTCCAGTATGTGTATATTCCTCATAAAAACAACAGTTTTTTCCTGATGTACAAGTTTGTGCTGCATTCTCCCTATGCAAGAATCTTCATAGCTTGAAGTTCAAATAATTCTCCTAAGCACTAAGCTTTGCAAAAAGGGTCACAATCAAGTGAGCCCATGAACAGATTGAAATAATAAACAAAGGCTGGAGATCATCATCTTTGGGACAAACTCAGTGAGGGAAAGTACTTTAGCTCAAGTACCCCACTTAAGTACAATTTTAAGTACTTATATGTGAGTATTTCCATTTTCTTTTACTTTATTATTCTACTCCACTGCATTGCTGGGGGAAATATTGTAATTTTTACTCCACTACATTTGTATTTGACAGATATAGATTTAGATTTTACATGATTAAACTAGTGGATTCTTATTGCGCCCACTTACAAAGAACACTCCTTAAAAAGTAGCAATTGTCAAGGCTGGAGGCCAAAGAAAGGCCAAAATTGGCCTAGTGGACAGTAAAACAGTCATGAAAGTTCCCTAAACTTTTCTATTCCTGGGATAGGCCATATAGCAAGGACACACTCTGTACAGCTCTGGAAAATTAAGAAACTATTAAAATAAATGATGTGATGTGGCATCAGAAACGATTCCATTAGAATTGGAATTAGACGTTATCATCATTATTATGTTAACAATAGTTAGGTTGTTTTTGAGGCAAACTTTCCCTCAACTGGAACTTTTTTTGTTTCATGTTTTGGGGTTGAGTTTCAATTCATCACTTCCCATAAACTAAAAAGATTTCCCACTAATGTCCACTCCTGAGACCAACATTTCATCTCAGCAACAACTGCTGGGTGATTCAACTGGGTCTCAATTAGAAGGGTGAAACGTCCCTGGTGCAACATTATTTATGATTTATACACATCATTTTGGGGAAATAGTACATTTACTTAAAAATCTTGACTACAGCAGCTTTAAGTTATGGATCAAATGTTTGACTTGTTGATTGATGGAATGGCATAAAGGGCATTGGGGAGGTAAACAGTCTAACTATTAAACTAAGTCACACAGAAAGCACAATGGAAGGAACCACATCACTAAATACAGCTCCCAGGTTTCTCCCTCCCTCTTTTTTCCTTCTCTCCCCTCTCTCTCTCAACAGTCATCACCGTCGTGAGGTCTCCTCACCGCACGCGAGACATTGGCTCGGTGCCACTGGATGGTCATGGGGGAGTCGGGTGGGAGCCAGAGCTCACACCACATAATGACTGTCTGGCTGTAGCAGTTCCTCCTGTCACTCAAAGCAACTCGAAGAGCGATAGGGAGGAGAAATGGAAAGGACCGGGGCATAAGAGGAGTGACAGTGAAGATGGGGAAAGCCCTGAAAATATGTCATATTTGGTGACCCAGGGGGATATCTAAACACTGATAACACTTTCCTGGAGACCTACTCTAACCCTGTCCATAGCTACAACTTGCCTAGTGGGCCCCGTGTGTTTTGTCAAAACCGAACCTTAACCACTGACCCAAAAATTATTTTTTTCCCCAAATGGGGATACAGCTTTTGTCGCCAACTAGTCTTTAGTCTGAAATGTATCCCTGAAGTTAGCCTTAGTTAAGACTACACACATACGTGAAAAAAAATGGTGTACCTGCTTGGCCTTAGACTTGCTGATTGTGTCTGAAATTGGCTTTTTCTTTTCCTTAACAGCACTTTTGGAGAATAGTTCCACAAATTCTTCAAAGTCCACAGTTGGTTCTGTGATTGTGTCCCACACCAATGAGGAAACGGGCCTAAAGATAAAAGAAAGAGGAATTAGTTACAGTGCAAGTGGGCGAGCTGTAATCTGTCATGAACTGTTTGGAAAAAGTACAGGGAAGTCCTCTTTTACATTGTAATTCATATTAATATTTCACAACAATAGGCATTTTCGACAGTTTTAGATTGTCTGCTGTTTTTCTCTTCTTTTGCAGAATAAAAATCCATTCATACAAATCTGCTTGCCAAATCAGTCAGACAACAAAAAACATCATTTTGAATTCAGCATCAAGTTCCTCACTTGCAAGTAAATCAAGTAGTCTATTTCTAGATGATTATTCAGCTATACTTTTCCAAGCCTTATTAAGGAAAGAAAACCTGGTTCAAGCCACTTCACTGCTGACCACAAAGCCTGAACTGCATCACTTTCATTTTCCACAAGGTTGGAATCTATTGCCGTCAGAGCATGTGACGATCTTTATCTTAAGTGGACAAGCTTCCTCTCAATTCTCTACTGTTCAGAAATACCTTTGTGCAAATGGTCCATATCTATCTTCACTTTGTACAGAACATCCTTACTTTTTAGCATTCAGCTGTATGCGTGTCCAGTAGAGTGGCTTCATTGGCTTGGGGGGCTCAATCACAGCCTTGGCAGGGGCAGCTTCCGCAACCATCATGGCGAGCATGGGGCCCGGTGGTGGTGGTGGCCCAAAGCCTGGGGGTGGAGGTGGAGGAGGGGGGCCCATTCCAGGTGGAGGGGGTGGCGGAGGAGGGCCCATGCCCGGTGGTGGAGGAGGTGGGGGTGGAGGTCCGAAACCAGGCGGGGGGGGAGGTGGTGGTGGGGGTCCAAAACCTGGGGGTGGAGGGGGAGGAGGTGGTGGACAAGGTCCAAACCCAGGAAAGGGCGGGGGAGGTGGTGGAGGAGGAGGAGGAACGATGCCCCCTGGTAAAGGTGGTGGTGGTGGTGGTGGTGGAGCTGGGGGCATACCCCCAGAGATCGGAGGGGAAGTCGGGGGCGGAGGAGCTTGATGGGCACTGTTCTGCTGCCTCTGCTGGCACGTGCAGACAAAGCTCTCTGTAGATTTGGGGATGGAGGATGAAACAGAAGACGACTCGCTGCCTGATCCTCCGTTGAAAGGCACATCAAACTTAAACCCCTCCTCTACAGGTGAGGTCTGGACAGACACCTCCTGGCTCATCTTTCCCCATCTACCTCCTCTCATCTGTGAGGCCTTGTGGTGCGCAGTGTCCAGAGCTCCCATATTATCCCCACTGGCCTTTGCCAAGGAGGCCTGTTGGCCTTGCAACACAGCAATCTTAATCTGCAGGTCATCAATGGTCCTCTCCAGCTGAGGGATGAGACAGCTTTCATCCTCTGAGAATGACTGACCTGACTTCAAGCTGCTGGACTCTGTCTGTCAGTGTACAAACAAAAAAAAAGATTTCAACTTAGCATTCAACTAAATTAGGGTTCATAAATGTAAACGGAGGAATATAAAACCCATGACTTTGTGCTTTTACGGCATGGACAATTTTGGAAGCAGGCAATCAAGCCTATTTTGTACTCTAAATGGGGAATAGGAGACATACAATTTGCTGTTACATCTTGAGCACATCATCATTCAATAAATGACACCTTATAAACAGTAAAACACCCACAACCGAGAGAGCTTGTGACAGAGCTAGGAGCTAAAAAAAACAAAAAAAAGGGTCAAGAAATTCTATTATGTCTAGACTCCATCAGACCTCTGGCTCCAGACTGGTTAGAGTAGGGATGAGGGGATACCGAGAGATTTGACCCCAGAGACAGTGAGTCTCGTTGGGCCTCAC
Organism: Echiichthys vipera; assembly: GCF_963691815.1. Classification (NCBI taxonomy): domain Eukaryota; kingdom Metazoa; phylum Chordata; class Actinopteri; order Perciformes; family Trachinidae; genus Echiichthys; species Echiichthys vipera. The sequence goes on from NC_139836.1 coordinate 21,801,448, forward strand.
ATAGGGAGGGCCAGTGTCTGCTAGTACACATTCCCCAGTTGTGGTCACATTGTTGAATCTTAAGGAGAATGTTTAATCACTATGGCTTTCCTAATTTATTAACTACTCTAGGAAACAGGGAGGTTCACTGTGATGTATTTCAAGACAAGCCTGACCTCTGGTGGACAAAGAACAATTTACAGTTGAGGCATTTAGCTGCTTATCCAGAGCAACGCCTGAGTGATGAGACTGAGGTTTACTGTACCCTTAACAAAAAAAACTAAAAAAATACCATTCTAGATCAAAAAATCAAATTACTTATGAGAAAAAAGGGGCAGTGTGTAAGATTCGGGAGGATCTCCGACTTATTTTTTCAGAGTGTATGAGCCCTTCATATCTACATAAAGATTTATATGAAGGCCTGCCATATTGCAGTGCTTTGTTTCTACAGTAGCCCAGAACAGAGAAACCAAACCCTAGCTCTTGAGAGGACCTCTTTCTGAATTTACTTACTGGAGGGGTATTTAGATGCAACTATTGCGACTGCAAACTCGCCACTAGATGACACTAAATCCTACACAATCTCCCTTTAAGGAGGAAGAATAGTCTTTAAATTACATGTACAGTAGCCCTTTTCTTCACTGTGTGCTGAAAAAATGTGTGTTTTTTCTTGCGATGTTGTGTGTTTAATTTATATTTGTGAATTCTGTGAAAATAGTAATTTTTATCAAGTACATGTCAGCCTTCTTATAGAAAAGAAGCATTCATAGTAACACTGCATGCAACTATTGTATCAGTCAGAAGGAGGCTCTTGAAGATTTTATTTATTCATCAGATGTGTTCTCAACACAATAATGTTAATGAATATAAATGTTCAACTTTGCAAGAAACCTGAGTTTTTGCACTTCACATCGATGTTTTACTTTGTGTAGAGTTCAAAAATAGGAAGTACATGAACATCCACAAAAATAAAACCAAAACCAAAATCAATATTATATTGTATTCATGTAATAGGTTAGAAGCAGTCTGATGATGTTCGAAGAAAAACAAAAAGGCTCAACCATAAATCAAAGCATGCATTATGCACAGAGTGTCGACGGGTCAATCATACTAAGTATTTATAGACAAATGGAGGATATAACCAACCTGACAGTATAAAGTTCCTGGTGCCTGGGCTGATTGAAGCAAAGAGGATCTCAAGCTGTGCTCCTTGCCTGCAGTTCGCCCCCCATAAAGCTCCCACAGGTGAGAAGACACTGGCAGGCCTACAGATGCCCAGGTATACAGCAGCTCCTCCTGCACAGTTTAGAAAACAAGCAAGTACATACAATGTAATTCAAATGACATTTAATCCAAGGGGAGGTGTTTTTGCTTAAAGCTTCTTGCTCCTACCAAGGACTAGTATCCATTGTACGTATATGGCATACAGTGTGAACTCAAGGTTGGATGCACTGTGACTAAAGATTAATAACAACCACCGGGGATGAGTCAATTGGTAGCTTTTTCTACACACTGCATGTGTGAGAATAATAAGCAGCAGGTTCACCTTTTGCATAGCAAATGTAGCACAGTCAAAAAATGAAGATACTGAAGCAAATTTTAACTTCTAGTTTATTGTCTCAGAGCATCATGTAATTTCCCAAATTAAATCCATTAGAAAAAGGTAAAACAACCCATGACTACTACTGTGTCTAACCTGTATTTGCTTTTTTAATAATCATGTTCCATCATGACACCCGACATCTCCACTTTGACATCACTGAATTGTCTGGGGGTACTGTTGGACCTCATTTAGCCCCCTAAGGGCTGAGCGTGGTGGTAACAAATAAAAAACGGAGCCCCAAGACACAGTGAAAGAATCATTCCTGCACTGCTTTTCCCCTCTCCCTCTTTCTTCATACGGTGCACTTCACAACCACTTGGACATTTGGACAAATAGGAATGATAATCGCGAATTGCAATAAAGCAGCTAAATATAATCTGAAAATTAATGCATACATATTCATATTATTTGAGAGTACTTATTTTAAAGACAATACCAGACACTCAAATATTGTTCATCATTCAAAATACCCAGTTATGAGTGTGTTCTAAACAATGCAGAGGTGAATATGTGTCAATATGCTTTAACAAAGGTCCATTGGTAAGGGTTATTCCAAGAAAGTTTTAAGAACCTTCTCAGACATAAGTGTGTTCATGTTTTACCAATGAAAGCAACCATCAATCAGACAACTGCTTAATTTGTGTGCAAATCATGGCTGAGCATTAATGCCTCCTCCATTTACACACACGCACGCACGCATGCACACAAACGCACGCACACACACATGCACATGTTTTCTATAAGCACCTCTTTGCTTGTTATCACAACAATCAAGTGTGTGTGTGTGTGTGTCCGTGGATCATTTGCTCTAGAAATGTTCTAATCACTTTCTTGTCTTGTCATCACTCTCTCTGAAGAGGAATTTTGCAGATTTCATTGATGCTGACTGAAGTCTGAACATATGACTGCACCTTCCCTCTCCGTCCTACAGCGGCTGAACTCCACATTCAGAGCTCTATTTTCTCTGTCTCTCTGACACACGTTCACGTTAGTGCATTTTCGTATTTGACGGGTTGGGGAACGATTAGTGAGCACTGTGTGGAGGCAACCTTTTCTACAGCACTTTTAAAAGGAGCAGTCTGCTTGTTTGAACATCAGTACATCAGTCTCAGATAAAACTCCAGGATAAGTTCAGCCTTTTAAGCTCTGAACAAAATCTGGAAGATGTGGGGGGGGGGGGGTACCCTGTCCAACAGCTCCAAAAGTATCCTGTTATCATATCATATGTCATTGAACATATATGGAAATAGAGGAATATTAAAAGAAGAACAAAACATGTTAGATTGATGTTAACACATGCCACTAAGCATTTTTTGCCAAATGCAAAAGGGATGATACTTGATTTATAGTCAAAATTCTTAGATGCTCATACTCCCCAGACCCATTTTAGGGCAGAATGAAGCTGATGGAATATTTGATATCAGATGGTATGCAGAACAACAAACAAACCACTCATGCATGTGTTCACTTCTGCAAAGTAATGAAATTGGAAACAATGCCTTATTTATGTAGCAAAGTGGAGGACAAATAAGAGACGAGAGATAAAGAAAATTAAGAAAGAGAAGACAGAGGGCGTGCAGTAAGTAATTAATTTCAAGATGGAATTTAACTGTAGAAAGGAAAAACATCTTCATTTTGATGAAACAGTTGCAAAGAAGCAGAGTCAGACTGTGAGCATTTATTTTAAAAGGGAGATTAACTGTAAGATAGAAACAATGAACTCAGCACTCTGAATGGCAGCCAGGGTTATTCTTGATCAAGCTGAATAATGCAGGACCCCAGGCTAAGCCCCATAATGAGATAGGAGGACAAAAACAACAACAACAAAAAGGGTGTGGGGTGGGCATCAGTGCATTCCTGTCCTATCCTGACATGGTGAGCTTTTTACTGGGGAAGAGCAGCCTGAGCCCAAGGCACATTGAGTTGTTACATAACATGGTCAGCAGATGGTCTACACAAGCACAGATGTGTGTGTTTGTGTGTGTGTGACTGAGTGAGTGTCAGAGGGACTGCTATTAATCCAGCCATGCGTGGAAATGGCTGTACATACATGGGTGTCTTGGGCAGTCTTTTTGTATATATCAGTGAAGGAAGTGCTCTGCATTTGTGACTACTATTGGGAGTGCACACTAGGCAAACAGATGTGACTGCATTTGAGAGATTTGTATTTATAAGAACAAAACCGCTTTAGAGCATGCATGTTCTGGTGAGCGTTAAGTTGTTTGTGTTTCAGTATGCATACTGTACCTTAATGTTCATATGAGCATGAGCAATGTTTTTCAATGTAGAAACATCTAAGGCAGAGGAGTATTGTGCAGCTACAGACCAACAATAATGTTACAGGAGTTATATGGGTTTTTCCTCTTTCAATGCCTGCCTAAACTCGAAACTGGGTAACTCAACTCCTGTTTGTCTTTATTTTCTAATCTATTCACATTCTTTTATTTTCAATTTCCAAGGGGTGTTATCAACAGTGCAGCGCAAAATGCCTCCGGACACAAAAAGTTGGATAAACCTAAGACCAATGACAGCAACAAAATGGCATTACTTGCAATGGCGGCCGAGTCACAAACATTCTCAAATTACAGCTAAACAGTACACTAAAATGTGTTTCTGAAAACATTTTATGCAAGAAATAGGCAATACAGTAACAGGATATTGAGTCATATGTGATCAGTGTTGCCCAGTTCGACAGTTTGATCTAAGTTTTGTGAGCCTGAAAAAATGTGCTGAAAGGACCTGCAGACTTGGCAGTAACGCTGTCAAGTCATCATCTCAAAACTGCCCCACATCATAAAAACAGTTGTGATTGGTCCACCTAGTTGTCTGAAATCTGTCTGAATGGGAGAGTGGCCAGACATGTCTGCAAGAACAAATGAAACATGAGTTTGGAAGATTCATCCCCTTACCAGGCTAAATGAGGGTCCTACTAACGTTGCCATCTGTAGAGTCATACTGCTAGCATGGGTAAGTATAGTAGTGATACAAGAGATAATGAAACTCGTGTCAGTGTTGCAATGTTGGTAAATATTACAACAAATCTTTACTTCTGAGATATTAAGACCCATGCACAACAGACCAGGCATACACATCCACACATAGCAACACAAGATAAGATTCACTGAATATATGGTAATATTTGTACATTAGTTCAGTTGGATGGCTCCAGCTACAACTGGGAACTTGATGGAACTGGCTCAGACAGTTGCTGTGGTGAACTGTGCAGGGGATGTGATGTGCATGAGATTAGGACTGAGCATTACGGGAATGGAGAATTAAAGATTCATGAAATTAACTTTCACGTGGTCACCCAGTCTACATGCACCACCGCACTTTAGATAATGAAATGTCTCTAACTGCAGAAATACAGACTGGATAAGCTTTGCATTATGCTGTATACTGTGCATACGTTGGTGTCTGCAAATCACTGTGTGCTTCCTCCTTTGACTGTATCATCTGATGAGCATATGTTAAATCTCTTTGTCCTCCAGCCCTGGGGACAGACACTAACAAGATTCATCACAACATAGGAAGTTTAATCGAAATTGAAGCTGTGGTACTTCAGTCAGTGATTTTGAATTTGTGAAATTTGACATTTATATCCCCACTAGTTGCTGATGCAAGGCAGCTCATGTCATCATTTTTGTAAAACAAGCGTGATGGCAGACAGCAAAGAGAGAGGTCTTACATTAAAGACTGCTGAGACAGTGCTGTCACCATGGAGCTCTTCTGTGCTGTTGCCAAAGGGGTGCAGCAGACCCTGGACCAACATTCGGTGACACAATTCCTTCGCCTCCTCTTCTGTAGACCCATCTCCACGATGAGTACACAGCCAGTCCAACAAAGTACGACCTGAGAAGTAATGACGTGTAATGAAGACATACATTTTTTTTACACTGAAGAAGGATGCTAGGATGAATAAATCCCAATTCTTGAATTATTTTTAGATATATCTACAGTCAAAGTGCTCAACAAGACACCTTGTTTTACTCTGTAGAAAAGAGATCAGTCTCAGTTTCAGATGTGGTAATTAAACACCTACACGTGCAAACTCTATTCACGCCATTTGCATGAGGGTGACAGGATAGATGGTGTTAATTGTGCAGTGCAATGAATTAACTAATGCCAAATGACAATGAAGATACAAGTTACCATGCATATAATAAACTGTTTTTAAATTTTTACATTGTGGATTAGCTTGATATGACTCATGCTCATATAGCCATAGTAAAACAAAGTCTGTGCTGTGAGACACTTTTCATAATATAAAAATCCTTGACTAGGTCTGGATCCCAGATAAGGAAGAATCCTGTTTCTCCATGGTGGCAGGTAATAATTGGGGGCTGGAAATTTAATTTATGACGGACATCAACAGAGAATGTGAGGCCTTGAAGCCAGCTCTGCTACTTCAGAGTCTAACCCTGAGACAGAGGACAGTCAGCTTGATATTTTTTAAACCATGTGATTCAGGGGACAGCACCAACTAAATTAACAGAGTCATATGACTCATGGTCCTGTGGACATTGATTTTGAACACTTTAAAGTTGTGTTTGACAAACGCTTATGAATGCTAACACTGAAAATTGGTTGTGTTTCAGAAACAGATCAGTTTAGGTCAAAGCATTAAAATCCAGAATGTGTTTTATTATTATTATTATTTGTATTTGTATTTATTATTATGATTATTATGATTGTGATTATGATTATTATTATTATTATTATTATTATTATTATTATTATCATTATTATTATTAAGTGTTGTCAGTTGTTTGACAGTTATTTCAGCTTGTGTCCCTCTCTCCTCTTGGTCTTCCTACTCCATCCTAAGGGCCCGATGTGACCTGGAAAATTCCCATGCAGTGCTGAATAAGTCAGTGACTGCGTGATGAAATAACCTTTGGGGATCTGAGTGTTTGTGAACAAAAACAAGAAGCATTATTTCCTATAAAACGGCCAGATGTTAATGATGGAGATACAACAGACCTCCATTATTTGGCTACAAAAAAATTCATCTGATGAAATGAGATCTCGTCATGACTTGTTCTTGTTTTCTAGATAAACTGTCACTTGGGTTTAGCATCCACAAGTGTGCACTGTGTGTGTGCGAGTGCGTGTGCATGTGTCTGTTTGTGTCTTAGCCAGTCGAATCAGAGGATGGCATCGCTCTGGGTGTGTAGCAGTGTTGTCATTTGGTCCTATGATTTATGAGCACAGACCCAGACAGTGATAAGCAGCTGAGCTCTTGAAATGCACCACAACAGAAAGGAGGACAGTGTGGCCCTGTTTTATTATAGGGAGGCATTTGTTCTGAAGACACTTCTCAATAAAGAACCCCTACTGTTTCATTGTGGTTCTCATTTGTACTTTTAAATCATTACTTTATTATCCCCCGTTGTGATCGTGTGCTAATTTGTAAGTCACTTGAATTTAAATCACTGGGCAATTACCATAATCATTTTACAATACCATTGCATAATAACCTAATCTCAAATATCACAGCTCATTTTCCAGCAACAACAGGGAAAGATAAGGAACTGTAATATTTTATTGGAAGGATTCTGTTTTCTCCGAATATGTTGCTTGGCCACTAAAACGTTGTGTCTGTGAGAGGAATCAATATAATTATTGTCTGTTGATATTCTATTCTCTCAGTTAAATCAATGCAATGTACTGTATCTATTCTTCTAACACACATGGCTTGTATTAAATAAAGCCTGATGTAGGTTATTCTGCTCTGCCTTAAATCTCCATTGCTGTAACAAAAACAACCAACTGTTTTATTTTCCAACATGTGCAATCTGCAGCTGAAAATAGTCTGACACACTATTGACTACTGTTTGAATAAAACTTGTTGAAAGCTACAGTTTCCAGCTGTGTCAGAGAACTACTTTTTTTTTTTTTTATGAAAATACAAATTTATGCATTTTTCCCCCCATAAGATTTACCTCTTCAGAAGGAACAAATAGTGCCACAGAATACCAGACTACCACTGATTTTGGCCATTTTATAATTATATAAAATTACCATCTAAATTCATGCAAATGCTTTTGACATATTTTAGAGCTATGACGTAGAATAAGCGTGCCAGAATTTCATTCACTTCCTATGAGACAGACCGCCTTGTTCGTATCCTGATATTTATATCTTTATTTTTCATATGAAATATATTCAGAAATAAAGCTGATTGCAGACGCCTATGTGGATGGGATTAATCATTCCCATGTCCTATGATAGCCTGCCAGATTATTGTGCCTTTCGGGAATTGCAGACCAGATTATACAACACGTGGTGTACCCCAATGATACAATGCCATATGGTGCTGTAACTTCTCCTCGGTATCATCCAGTTCATAATATAGGACTAGTAGTTCATAAAGTTGGTAGCAACCTCTAATCGCTACTACTGGCATCACAGTACCATTCAATGCAATTATTTCCAAGTTGTGAGGTATGATGCTAAAGGTTTCGGGTTTATTTTCCATACATCGGGAAGAGAGGGGGTCTGCAACCAAAACTCTAGTCTATATTTTATTAACAGCAATTCAGATCTGTCTGATTGAGTTTTATGTTGCAACTCAGTTACCTGTGTTATATGTGACTCACCAGAGAAGACATCCAGGTAGGGTACTGTTGTCGTGGAAGTCTGCCGTCCATAATGTGCTCTCCTGGAGCCCAGTGTCCAGTACGTACCGCCTGTGGCACTCTTCTCTGGCGTCTCCTGCTCAGGAAATTTGGCCCTACCATCCTGCCTTCCTCTTAGTTTATCCAGCTCTTTGAACCAGTCTGCAGACTCACTGAGAGGCCCAGCAATGGAGCAAGACCTCTGCTTGTGCCTCCTAAACCCCTGGGTTGATTGCACTGAAGCAATGGTGGCATCTGTTTTCCTGGGCACGTTGGGGCTGGTAAGGGGGGAGCTAATTGGAGAGGTGAGCTGCCTGGTGGTGGTCTTAACATAGGAGGGGTTGACAGGAGGGTAGAGTTTGACAGTGGAGGGGGAGGTGGTGGAAGATGTACGTCTAGGCTGAGAAACAAGGGCACCATCTGTTGTTAGCTGACTAAAAGATAAACTACTCTTCCTCCTTTTAAGGGACAGGAAGTCCCGTCTCCCAGTTTCCACTTCCTCCTCCCTCTGCATAGACAAATCCATGCTGCTTGCACTCTTGTGAGACACCATTGGCCCCGCCTCTGCCACCACAGGATCCAAGCGGACACTTGGCACACGTGTGTTTTTGCTCTGTGCAGCCTGATTCGCTTGAGGCTGCTGTGGGTACAGGACCGGGCTCTCCAGGTCATCCTGGGGCTCCTCGGCACTCTCATACGATGTGCTGGTGGCTGAAGTGTCAGGGAAGCTATATGAGCTGTTAGTCTTTGGGATAAGGCTGCCACTGCTTCTCTCTGTGTCCAGGCCTGAAGATGCAGGACCATTTTCACTCAAGGACCCTGGACCATATGAATTTCTTGATATGACACAGCTTTCTTTCTCTAAATTCATATATTGTCCGCTAACTTCTTGAGGTACACATTCTGCACCAACAGGGGGTGACAAAACGTCCTTATCCAGATTAAATAGCATTACCATTTCAGGGGCTTTGTTCTCCTCAGAGGTCGACCCTTCACATAAGTGGCCTGTCGCCGCTTCCAGCCTTTCACCGGCCACACTTTGGTCTCTTATGGCCTGCTGGATGTCAGAGAGCAGGTCTTCATTTTCAGCTGCTGCTGAGTGAAAACTGTAGAGATCAGCATCCGAACCTGAGCTTGTCTTTCGGCCAATCTCATCCACATCTGACTGGTGAGTGTCTGCGGTTAAACAGCATAGATCCCTCTCGACATCAGATAGCATTCCCATCTCATCGGGTGACAGGCTCGCCTCTGCACCGGGTTTGAGTCCTGCTTTGCCCAAGCGTACTGACCTCCCATCTTCCAACACATCCTTAGATAACTCTTTCGCCTTAGATAAACTCTTCCTGATCTTCATGCCGGAAAACACAGAACCCTTCGACTCTGACTTTGATTTCTTCTTACCACTATGTTCTCCTCCTCCTTTATTTATCTTATTGTGGGACTTTTTAGATTTTTTGCCCACATCCCTCTCATCTTCATCGCCATCACAGGAGACTTCCCCTGCTGCTCCACCACTTCCTCCTCCTTTCTTCTGCTTTGTTTCCTGGTTCCCCATGTTCCTGAACAGGCGGACACCCTTGGCTAACAGGCTATGCTGCTGGGGTCGAGTCTGGGCATGCTGGGCTTCCTCCTGGGCTGCTGCTGATGCTGTTTCTCTGTTGGTCAGAGCCCTATCGGAGCTGCCTAATCCCTGCTGTCTGCCCACCACAGTTAAAGGCAGCTGTGAGAATGATGCTGCCTCCCCCAGTGCTGCTGATGCTGAAAGGAGGAGGAGACTGGCACTGACAGCCGCGGGCTCGTTACCACTCACTGCTCGCTCTCCCCCCCTACCCTGCACAGCCTCTCTGACTCCCTGATCCTTCCTCTCTTTTTGCCCCTCCTTTCCATACACATCTGCTCCTGCACGCTCGGCTGTCTTGCATAACGGGCTGCTGGTCGAGCGAGCAAGTCGCTGATGCTCTGGAGTACGCTGTTCTTGTCCATTCTCGATTGAAGGGGAAATAAATTGGTTAGGATGCTGCTGCTGCTCTAAAATGCACTGCTGTTGTTGTCGCTGCTGCTGTTGTTGATTGAGGAGTGAGTGCTGTTGTTTACGGAGGAGGTTGGTAACACTGCTCTTCCTCCTGCCTTTGAAAGTGGTGGTGAAGAAACTCTCTTTCAGAAAAGGCACCTGGGTTTCCACTGTCTTAAAAGTCTGCATCCTGACCACTGTGGCTTCATCAATCTAGGAGGGCTGAAGTTAAGGGAAAAAGAATAAATTAAAATCATATTTTGATGTAGCGCTTTCAGCTTTTTCAAGTGTAAATATTTGCTTATTTTCTTCATCTTCTATGATAATAAACTCTTTGGGTTTTGGAAAGCTGATAGGCTCTGGGAACTTCCTATAGACGTATTCACAATTTTCTGACCTTTTAAACCAGTTGATTTATTGAGAAAAATAATTGGCAGACTAATAAATTAGGAAAATAATAGCTAGTTTCAATCTTTTACCAAAATGGAGAATCTTGTTCCACAAATTGTTTAAACTGCTATTTACGGATAAAATCTTCTTAAGTGATGTTCGATATATTGGGTCTACAATTAAAAACACAGTACTATTATTACAAAACAGTTAATTTACAAACATCTCTTAGACCTTGTAGTGAACATTTGTTTAATTGTGTGGGCCGATGAATGTCTATGGGTGTGGCGCAGTGAAAGTTGGCCATTTGACATTAATTATAAAGATTGCCGTTCTTACTTAAAGAGTCAAAAATAAGTGGTTTAAAGTAAGATTACATATAAAGTGGATGAAACCAATTACCCACTAACAAATACATAAACAAACACAGTACATATGACACATTCTTGAATGCTCCTCATTAAAAGTAAAAATATATTTACCAGAAACAACCAACTCATACATTCATTAAAGTATGCATTTGTTCGAAGTTCAAACACTTAACTGATAAAAGTTTCTTCTTCTTGAGCACTTCTGAACATCTGCTTGGTAATTATTTAACAATATATGACACGAAAAAAGCCTTTAAGTTAGATATTTTTAAAAACCATATTATAAATGACAGTGTACTTGCCTGACTGCTGACTTATCCTCAGTGGTTTAGCACTGACTAAGAAAAACAACACAAATGGGTGTTTGTCTTCGTCTCTGAGCCGCTCCTCAGCCATGGGTCACATGAAGTTGGTATTTTCCTCATCACATGTCTGGTCTCCTTGGCCATCTTCCATTAGCGCTCTCCGGGACTCCCTTCACTAACTTCATCAAGCCTCATCATGGGAACATACAGAACTGAGCAACAGTCAAAGACTACTCTTGTGTTTATTCAGATTCAAGTTAGTGCTAATGTTGTGGTAATGTCAGACATTGATGCGGGAATAATTAACAAACAGAAAATTAGACAAGAACTTAACATAATATCAAGTCAACCAGTATTTTCTATGTATTCTTCATTACACCCTGGTGCCACTTTTAAGTCCATCCCTCCAATCAAGAAATGAGTGTCAGCTGTGGCCTCCTAACTTAGGCTCTTTTACTAGACATGCCAGTGAGCCTAATTACTAATTTAAACATCTACTATAGACCATTTAAGTAATAGGGGGACAATAACAATGGTTCTACAGACTGAAAGATTAGAACATGCCTATAACTGTGAGAGTAGGTACAATTGAAACTATCACCATCACAAAGATAGTGTTATATAATTTAATATTTTACAAAAACTAAAGATCTATTCTTGATTATATTATGCAATATTTTTTAGAAAATGTTTCAGAGGAAGGCCATCAATTATACAGCTGTATGGCCCAACATTCTGCTCAGATAATAAGGTCATACTGTTCAACTCATCCTGGGTAAATAAGGTAAAAAAAAAGTTAAATTAAAATAACACAATCATGACATACAGCACAAAAATAACAGATCATTTCTGTGAAAAAAGGTTTTTTGTTTGTTTATTGACTTAAAATATGAGTATGATTGACATACTTGAAATGTAACAAAATGCTTGTGTTCACCATTTTGGTAGTTTACATTCCCAATATTTGAGTAGAAAAATCTCATATTTTGATGAAGAATGTAGCATGACACTGGAGCATATTGTGTTGAAAGTAAACCAAATACCTACTGATGACAGGCATGTGATATTTTTAACATATCTTTTGGATAAAGGACATAAGCCATACCATAGCATCCGAACTACTAAGTCTTCAGTATGCCAGGTGTCATTATACAGTTCATCCTTTTCCTTCAATACTTTTTGCACACTTTTAAGATTTGGGTGAATCAACAATGTAAAAACCATCTACTTAAGCTAAGAATAACATAATGTGCAATACAAATAAAAATGAAAATAAATTCTTGCATTAGTTCGCATCTTTGCTGATTTCTGTTGGTGTGTTGTGTCTGGCCAGTTTCTGAATAGAAAAAACCTGATGACCAAGACAGCTATCAGTTATATTTACACATCAATTGCTGTAAGTCTTATTAATCAAGAAAAATTTAAATGATATTCGACAAAATCAGGTCATGACATGACTTCCATAATTGTGGCCATTCCTTTTTAATGCAAATTTGATTTTTTTAAATTTTAAATGCAAATGAAATGTAACTACTAAGTACAAGCCAATTCACAAACAGTACAACTTCTGAATAATGGTTGCACAATTGTTATAAAAATTGACAGAAATATAGCCTGGACAACAGATCTTTCTCAAGCCACTAGAGGATGCCATTGCTCTACTATATCAAAGATGGGTAGCCTTTTACAAAGAGTTAGATGTATCATTTTGTAGAAATCTAAAAGACAGTGTACAATCAAAACACACATCTTTATAAATGGACATCTTTGTGTGTGCAATCAATCACTGTGTATCAAGTCAGAAATATCCAAATGTACACAAAGAATATCATCAATGTATAATCATTACTCTTGACAGAGAACTGCTAGTACATAAAACACAACCAATGTACTTATTGTGTCCACCATAAAAACCACAACAATCACATCGAACACAACAGCAGGTCACTGACTGTGGTGCCACACAAAATATACACAACTCAGTTCATCAGAAGAATCATTTTCAGACTGGCTCAAAATTTCAGGAATATCTAGGAAACCAAAAATGAATATCACAAAATAACAGATCGCTGTTGACTGAAAGTAAGTACACAATTCAAGGACTTATTTATATTGGATCAGACACAAGAAAGCTATATCCATGTAGAAAGGCAATATACAGGTCTGATAACAACACATGCCAGTCAAGAGGATGGCAGGTCAAATCAGTACAATGTAGAAGCCTGTGAACGCAAAATATCTTTTGTCTTGGCTTTCAGTGACGTATTACAGATACATAGTTTTGTTTGAAATGCAAAACCACTCTGCACATTACAGATCTAGTTACGCACAGAGAGAAATGATAAGAAATGTGAATCCCCAATCCCATGACAAAGATATCCTTTCCCCTTGTGTCAGTTGCACTTCAAAAAATTCACCTCCATTTTAAAGCCCTTTTCTATGTTTCCACTCAGTTCATTTGCTTTCAGCTGCACAAGCGTGAAATGATGAACAGTTCTTCAAGGACAGAGGGAAAACTTTCATCTCTGGACCTCAGCTTACAAAACACTTTAGGCATACGTACAGCTTTGCTAAATGGATGCACCAACACATATACACACCTTAGGATCACCACATAGGGATGCTATGCTTGACATACCAGCAGAGAAACACATTAAGGATCTCTATGCAAAGAAACTCCACAGAATCAACTGCATGGATGTTTCTTCCCTTCCTTATCCTATGTAAAAATAATTGATTCCCTGTTATCAACCATCCAAACTGCTTTTACGTGGACTCTCTGGGGATCCTCCTGTGGAAGACCACTGACTGCCTCTGTTGGAACTGCTGCTTCCTTCTTTTTTTCTGGTCCCAGCGGCACAACAGTATCATCTTAAAGGTTGTACGGAAAGTCTTGTTGCACAGGGCGTAGCACATGGGGTTGACTGTGCTGTTGACGTAGCACAGCCAGTACCCTACTGCCCACAGGGTCTCCGGGATGCAAACTTTACAGAAGGCATTGATTAACACCATGATGTTGTATGGTGTCCATGTAATGATGAATGCAAAGAGGATGGCACTGAGAGTTTGAGCTGCCTTCTTCTCCTTAACTAAGGACATTCGCTTCCTCTTGGTGATCTGAGTCCGAGCTCGGGTTGCAAAACGCTTTGCCAGAGCTGCGTCTTTGAAGGACAGTGGGACTGAGGGAGATTTGGTGGTGGTGCTGATAGTAATGTTGGTTGAAGTGGTAGTAGTTGTTGGGGTACTATCTGAGACTTCTTTAGAAGTAGCCTGGATGGTAGGCATTGATTGAATCTTACGTGAGCAGAAGCGTTGGTGGTAGCTATTTTCTGAACTGTTTGCTCCATCAGGGGTAGTGGTGGCAGTGGTGATAGTGGTGACTGTTGTGAGGCTGTCTCTGTTATACTCCGCTCCCCTGAGGGGATCCTCCTCTGAGGCTGCATCCAGATCCTCACAAGAGGTGAGTTGGGAGTTGACAGCAGCCTTTATACCAGGCAAGCTGAGAACAATAGAGAAAATAGCATGACTCTGGGAAATCATCTCTTTGCCCCCACAGTCTTCATCCTCTGAAGACCCAGAGTGGTCCAACGAGACTGCAGCATCATTGTTGTTCCAGCTGTCACTGCTGCTCTGGTCTGGATCACCCTCCCCCTGCCGGGTACTGCCGGGTCTCCAAGAACGAACCCCAGGCCAGCAGTGAAAGCGGCCAACCAGTTCCCGACATGTGCTTTTTCTCCGGGACAACCTGGTCAGCTCATAACTGCTGCAACTTCTGGAACTTCCTGTCTGATGGACAAAACTGGCCTTCTCGCCCCCACCATTCCCACCCCTTCCTCCTATCGCACCACGACTTCCTGAACCCTGCAACCCAGCTAACTCCTTTGAACGGTTCTGGGTCTCCAGGTAAATGCGCCAATAGAGAACACTCATTATCGTCACAGGTAAGTAGAAAGCTGCCATGGCTGTGCAGAAGGTTATAGTGGGCTCTGTGAGGAACTGAATGTAGCATTGATCTGAGGGTACTGTTCTTTGCCCCTCAAAATACTGCCATAGTAGGATGGCTGGGGCCCACAGAACAAGAGAAACAAACCAGGCTAGTCCGATCATGATCCCAGCTCGCTTTGTGGTCCGTTTTGCCCTGTAGGTCAAAGGCCTGGTGACTGAAAAGTAACGGTCAAAGCTGATGACCAGTAGGTTCATAACTGATGCATTGCTGGCCACATAGTCTATAGCCAGCCACATATCACATGCCCAGTTGCCCATGGCCCAGTAGCCCATTACAAGATAAGCTGTGTATAGGTTCATGGAGATGACCCCTATAATGAGGTCAGCCACAGCCAAGCTCAGCAGGAAGTAGTTATTGACTGTCTTTAGCTGGCGATTTACCTTGAAGGATACCACCACCAGGACGTTGCCAATAATAGTGACCAGTGACAGCATGCCTGTCAGCAAGACAATGAGGACTACCTGCCACAAAGGATGGCCACCCAAGGGATCAAGGGCTGCAGTTCCATTGCCATTTTGGGATTCTGAGGTGAAGTTTAAGAGTTTGCTGGTGGAAGACGAATTATCATCCAGAGTTTTCACATGAAAACTCAACCACGCTCCTCCACTTCCTCCTTGGTGGAGAGCATTGGATAGTGGGTAGGCTCCAGCTGCTTGTAGTGAGGTGGTAGCAGTCAGGAAGAGACCAGGGTCTGTGCTGTTGGCGCTCATTGTTATGTCCTGGCATATTCTATAGAAAGAGACAGAAAGACAGAAAAGGGATGACGGAAGGGACAGTGAGAGGGAGGGAAGAGGGACTTGTCACAAAGGGAGAAGTAGAAAGGAGGGGAGGATAGAGTGACAGGGAGAATAAAATGGAGAAAGAAGACATGAGAAGCTGTTATTTCTTTTAATATCCAGTAGGTGAGGCTAGAGGCCTACTCTACCGATCTGGATGTCTGAAAGGGCAAATATATATAATATGTTGTCAGTGTTGTATGCACAATGTGAAGACACTGCAAGCCATATATCAAATTAAAACTTGACATCTGAATCCACCGGGCAAGACAGCCAACACTTTCAGTGAGAGGAAATTACTACAATCAACACCTGTTTCTTATGACACCCAGCAAATTGCCAAGACATTTTGCTTACACAAAGGTAATGTATTTTCCCACATGGCTGCCTGGTCTGTAAAGAGGGCTGTGCATAACATTAGATCTCGGACAGGGTGGTTTTCTCCTGTCACATCAGGTGTAGAGGTGGCACGCTGGTGATCTCTATTCAAAATGGAGCTACAGTATATGGTGTCACTCTGTCAGTCAATCACATGCAAAGTGAAACAATTTTCTAGTGAGGTGTTTTGTAACAATACTGCTCAACGCTGTTGATTGATTTGTCTACAATATAAACATAACCATCGGCAAGAAAACAGCAGGTACCTGTTCAAAGACTGAGGGAAGGTACAAACAACATTGCTGGCTGAAGCATGGCTTTAACATTATGTAGGCCTCATCCTAAGTATGGACTTGCAGACAGTACAAAGAATGGAGGACAAAGGGGAGGTATTAAAAAAAGTCCTTTCAGGCCTTGGAAGGTATTCTGACATTTCTTACTTCCTGAATACAAAGATTTTTGGTCTCCACTGGTTTCTCACTAGACTGGATCTAGTGTTCCAGAAGCTCTCTATAATAAACATGGTTTAACACACCACATTTTGGGCAGAGAAAACTATGCAGAGACACAGCCTAATGGTGAAATTGAGAGATAATAGCACTGCAAGAGCTGATAGCAGCATGACCCTTGAGAGTATGAAGTGCTTTTTGTTGTTTGATAGGGATCACGTCATGATGGAAACACAAACAATAAACAGAAGATCCTGCTGTTTTTGTCAAAGCAGTTCTCGATAATTGGATAATTAGATGAGGAGCTGCCATTTTGTGAAGCGCATGTCCTACCAAATTCAAGTTTTGCTGTGCAATCAGTTATCATTACTGTCAGGTTTTGCATTAAGATGTGTGAAAGCAGATAAAGTACAGTGAGGAACATAGAGAGTGTGTGTTATAAATGTGTGCTCTACAGTAAGCAAATGTTTTTTTTCCACAGTCATATAGAAATCAAAACTGACAAATCGAATTCTTCTTTTATGTGGAATATTATGGATATGATCTAAATTATGGCATGGGTATTGCTTAATTTATCACATTCACGTACAACAAATAGAAAAAAAATGTGTTCTTTAGGGTCCACTAATTTCTTCAGGTATGTTAAGGATTAAAGTAATGATCTACTTTTTATAACTCTACAATTTTTCTAAGTAACAGTAAATGTGATTATTTGGAGTCCTTTTAATTGACTTTAATTGAACCATCACCTCATCGTGGTGGAGAGGTTTGTGTGTCCCTGTGAACCTGAGGGCTGTGTTGTCTGGAGCCTAGTGCTCCTGGTAGGGTCTCCCATGGCAGAGTGGTCTCAGGCGAGGGGCCGGACTAAGAATAGTTCACAAAGACTCTATGGAAAAACAAGGAAGAGAAAGAGAGACCCTGCCCGGAGGAAGCCCAGGGCACAGCCCAAAAAAGTGACGTGGCACCTCCCCCCTCTCCATCCTGTGGGCCCAACACTCACAGGAGGAACCGCCAGGGTTGTGTGCGCTGCTGCATAGGTGGAAGTGAAGGTGAGGGGCGGGAGGTGGAGCGCTACCAGTTAGATCTGGTGGGGCTTACCTCCACACACAGTCTCGGTTCTGGAACCGTACTCCTGGATAGGGGTGGGACCCTACTCTTCTCTGGATTAGTGATTGATTGTACAAAGAGCAGCACACTACCCTGTGCTTCCCTTTTATTGTGAAAGCCATGAACGTGGTGTTCTCCCACTGATGTTTACGACAGTGGTTCATTTTAAACCTGACACTAACCTGAGTCCACCTGTGTGAAGGGAACAAACAATGACCTGTTACCATGGGGGACATGTAAGGACACCCCCCCCCCCCCACCCCCACCCCCACCTCCAGGCCATTTACATAAACACAATGACAAATACATGGGTTGACAATACATGTAAGCCAGACCATAGCAGTTCCATATAGAACCACAATGGCACACACACTATTTTAAACCACAGGCAAAGGTATTTGAAGCTGAGTGCTGCACCTGTGCCTTGACAGAATCGCAGACCTCCCACAGAGCTGTTAAAGAACCCCAGTAGTCAACAGCGACTCACAGACGTTTGTGACATTGAGCGCACGCTGCTTCTACTTTTGTCAGAGGGCACCCTGCTATTCCCTCTGTGGACCTTTATGACTGAATCCACGCACATACACAAAGAACATACTCACATTTCACATATACAGTACGTTTTATGTTATGAGTACGCACAGTCACATACAGCACATGCATCATGTACATGTTATGTAATCATGTGCATAGAGAAATACAGTGCATGCATGTGCACACATGAATAAAGTATTTAACTTAGCATTGTATCACAGTATAGGAACAAAACGAGATAAGACAAATCAAACAACTCAAAATTGAGTATAAAACAACAATGCCTGCAAGAACAAACAAAGAACTGCAACATTTATGATAGACAGAACACTTAAAAGCCTTTTAAGAGAAAAGAGTCTTCTTTTAGCTTTTCACAAATTCTGCATTTGGAACAGCAAATTGCTATTGAATGTTAAACACCTATTAATTGGCTTATAAGGGCAACATCTGTCTTTTTGAAAATACAGAAAGGGCCTAAACAGTAGGGAAATCAGTCTTTAATCTTCTACCTTGACTTGATGTTAACACAGGACATAATCATTTTAATTAGAAAAACAAATAATGGCATCTAAAAAAAGGGAACTGCACAGTGATTAGTGTCATGTTAGAGAAATGATGTCATAGGAGACCAGGAGATGGAAGACTGGAACCTATGAGAAAAGGGCAAATGTCAGACTCCTTGTACCTGCTTCTGCCTCTTTGAGTTAGATTATGATTCAGTATGGGCGCATGTAGGTCCTGAAGTCCCTTTGATGCAAGGATTTATAGTATAGAGCACATTGACAACACAGTAACAAAATAATGTCAGTTATATTGATTTTTAGAAAATGACCTTTTCTTTATCGTGTCAGAGATACAGTATATATGATTTATGTGCCTATATCCTGTATATTTACACTGTTTATTGATGCTCCATTTTCATGCACAACATTGACTTATACCATGGCTAAATGCTTATACATGGAACAACAGCCTTGCTGCCTTAGATTGCAGTGGTTCACTAACATACATTTACATCTGTAGTACCCCTGGGAACAGAAACTAGCTCCACAACAGAGGGAGAGTGGTTTTGTTTACTTTCCACAATAATTTAACTAATACTTTACTTTAACTTTTAAAATCAAAATGTATGCGGCGGATGACAAAATGGGTGGGCTAGCAAGACACCGAAAGCCAGCTGCTATTACAGTGAAGCCATTATAGTGTCTATCTCATTCTCCAAGTGTGCCCTCCATGTTAAGCTCAATCTTAAGTTTGACTAGCAGGCACGTAGGGGTGATGGTTTCAGGTGCACTGAGGGATCGATACTCGTTTACTGTGCTGCAACACAACGTGTTCCTTGACATTTTGAGGCATTTGTCCCAGCAATGTTGGACAGTGCAATCCAAGTTGGGTCCACAGATCCATCTAAATGATTGGGTGTCTAATACATGGCCATTTCAGGTTTCTATTTTCAGCAACTAATCTAACAGATGTCATGTTGAGAAGCAATTTTTTTTTAATTTTTTTTTAATAAATGTTAAAGTTGCTATAATTTGAAGCAACCTTTTGAGTTCCACGACATACCTTCACAGTTTCTGTGTTTTAAAATAAAAGAAACAATATTTTCATTGTTTTTGAAGCTGCCTTGTCTAAAACTTTACAGTTGGCTCATGTAGCACGTTATGCAATGAGCACTTCTGTGTTGAGCCAAGTGCAAAGAGACATCTGGAGGCAGGCAGAGTTTTAGCAGTTTATTTCAATAAGGCATTATTGTAAAAACAACTCAGGCTTGAACACAATATAGGCAACTGCCAAACAAGGCAGAACTAGACTAAACCATAAACTCACGGTTACTATACAGGGCGAGAAAAACGATTCAACAATTGGAGTGCAAGATTGGACGGACAAAACTAGTTGTCAGGCATTTAGCAATTCAAGAGGGCAACTACCGACTGGACTCATACAGATTTAGTTGACCCAGCAGATACAAGCATTGGCTTTGATTACCATAATTTGCTGGGTAGTGCTGCATTGTCATATAGAAAGACAGCAAGCGTAGGAGAGTCACTGACTGTGTATTAAAAGCAACAATGCCTTTGTTTTGTTCTCACTAAGAAAACAATCCACTAGATCATCTCAGTAAAGCCTCTGCTATCCTCCAGATGATGTGGTGTTGCACAATAAGGGATAACACTTGAAGATACCAAGTCATTGTGATTGATAAAACACTGTTAAGGGGCTTGTTTCAGTGAGAAATGTGATCTGGCAAGCAGTGCCTAACACAGACTGCTCCGTGGAGTTATTGATTTCCGTCTATTGCGCAGCCTTTGCTGGTAGACTTACTCAGACCCAGTTTTATCCTACTTTCCTACAAAAACGGCACCAACAGATGACGTTATCTACAACTGCTTTGGCATTATCTAAAGTTAGACTTAAAGGAATGTACAATCATCTTTAGTACAAACACATGTGGCCAACGCCATGGATCAAAGGGTCTATAATCTATTTGATATTTACCATCCTTAAATTAAGCACAAAACCAATATCTTTATACACAAAGTATAAACCAAAAAAGTATAGACCAAATCTACCCTAATCCAGACACAAGAACTGGATTCTAGGTAAAACAGAGACAGCATGCGGTGGGAGTTGGTAGCTATAGATTAATAGATTTCCTTAGAAATACTCCTGAATAGTGCATACAGCACATTTGTTACGGACCACAAAAAAGGTTCTGACTTTTGGTAGCCCAAAAAACAACCAAATATCTTTGGGCTTTGTTCATTTTTGTGTAGATGTGCTGCTATTCAGCACAGTTTAGAAAGAACACTTCAAGAAGCTTATACAATATCTTAACCTTTGCACAAGCCTTGTGTTTGAAAGCTTTTTTTTTTTCATACATCATACATCCTCCAGCTGGAAGTAGGAAGATAGAAGAGGATCTACTGCAGTCTGTTGCTCTTTCCCAATCACCTCTGACATGCATTCTGTAGACTCATAAATGTCTTCAATCAAATTTTTTCCCAGGCCCATAGAGAGGAAGTTGTTGCTCTGAACCAGTAGAGGAGAACTGTGCATATCTACGTTATTCTGATTTTAACACAAAGCTCTACAACACAACAGTGAGACTGATTAACCTGCATAGGGTGGTTGATAATGCTGATTACTTTGTACTTTGTCAATTATATTTTCTTTCCTGTTTTGTTATATAATTGTAACTAGACATACAGATATAAGATATGGATATAATAGAGATACAAAATATAAACATATTCTTAGACTATGGCAATGCATTTCAATTTTTTTTCCAACAATTTCATCAGAGAGAGGGTGTGAAGAGGTAGTATGTAATGAAGTAGTGCTGGCTTTGTCATTCATGAAAGAAAATGGGATTTTGTTGTTGCACAGGATGAGCTAAATCTATCACATGCTGGTGATGATGGGGCTGCTGCCAGAAGATGGTGGCAAGGGTTGTGAAAGCACAAGGCCATCTGTCAGGTAATCACTGCTGACAAGAACAAGCATTTAGCGCATACTTGGCAGGAGATTGACTTGCTGGAGTCCACTCTTGAAGTTCACACATATTCTGTCAGGCAAATCTTAAGTGAGTGTGTTATTAAATGAAGTCTTTATAGCACCTCATCCAAACAAAGGTGTAGAAGAGGACACAGCTCAAAAACGATGTTTACCATCATGGTCTGTCTCAGTGAGAAATATGAAAATGCAAAAGATGACAAGTCACTGACCCACACTTCACCGGACAATCGTGACATAAATAATGACATCATAATAAGGGAGATATCTGATGGGCAACCATGATCCATGAACTGAATGAGGTGGTCACTGGGAATGTAATGAGTTATCAATATCAGCCTCGTGGTTCAGCATCATGTTTTCTGGTGCATACAATTAACATACAAGACAAATAAAGTACTTTAACAGCTACAAACATTAATATAGAATACATATATTACAATGATTAAACCAAAAATTTAAGAGACACTATACACAAAATGACTGATTTAGAATAAGACAAGGAAACTTTCCAGTTTTGTGGAAAAAGGAAAAAGGCTGCACCTGTTGTAATTGAGTGTTTGCTGCCCCCAGGATTCTGGTTTTGAAACCATACGGTAATTATGGTTGTTTCCAAATCAAAATCTTAAAGATTACAGTTTTAATAATTCAATTTTCTTAATTTGTTGACATGTTTTTTTTAAATGATCGTATCTTCATTCCATTCTTGTTTTTTGTATTTTTCATCTAATATTATAAATGTAAATTTAGAAAACTAATGCAAAGGGTTTTAGGCAACTTTAAACTTAAAGTTCACCCAAATGTTGAAAATCTACGGACTCCTTTTCAGTTCTTAACCAGTCATTTTTTATTTATAAATTCAAATCACTTGAAAGTAAGTTAATACTATGAATGGACTAAATAAAGTGTCCCCATCAAATTAATATTCCTGAAGGAGAGAAGAACAATCGATGGGCAACTCTTTTCCTGCTTACCTCTGTTATTTGTCTATTCTTTTTTTGTGTTATGTGTGACAGGCTGTTGAGGATACAAACTTAAAGCCAACTTCTTGAGTTAATTGACAAAAGCCTGTGAAGCATCCCCTGTCTCCTTGATTACATGCATCATATGCTGCATGCATCAATAATACTGAAAAAAGGAGAGAACTAAAATGTTTGCCTTGACACATTTGCTTTGTTCCCAAAACTAACATGGCATTTAGATGGGGAACAACTCCATCTGCTAACATCGTGCTTAAATTTCAGACATGTTGATCCCTGCAGCTGTCTCTGAAGCATACTCGTTCAGGTTAGAGTTTTGGTATAAATACAGACCATGTGCTGTAAATACTAAGTATTTGCGTTATTTACCAAGAGGGAGTCAAACGAGTACACATTAGACTTAGCATACGTCTCTTTAATTCATGGGATGCATCGGATAGGAAAAACTTTTACACTGTGCATTCAACTGACAATAAATGTCCCTCTCAAAAGCAACCGAACTGTATTATTATTACAAACAGTGCATGAGACATTCTCTGCAAAGTAGTAGCAAACATTAGACTTTTGCTGAGGAGATAAGGTAAATTAAAAAAGTTTTTTACACTTGTGCAAAGGGGGCCTGATTTTTTATTTTGGATCGTGGGGATTTTGTGAAGATTTTTTTAACACTAAATTGTAAATAAATGTGTCTCTATGTAATAACTCGAACATCACATAATGATACTTGAGGTAATACCATTTTCATGTAACATATAATAATCTAATTTATTACGGCTTTTGCTAATATATTAAACAAGAGGTGACAATTTGCAGTACAACAAGCACCCTTGCATTTGTTGTACTGTACCTTGGGCAATGACAATAAACGCTATCCCCATCTCTATCTCTCAGTTTTGCGATAAACCGCTTAAACCACTTGAAATTTTCCTGCACACTTGTAAAACACACAAAAAACACCTACAGTGAATGAAAGTGCACCTATTTTGAATAATAATAATATTATTGAATGGTCGTTATCAGCCTCATAGATGGGTTAGGGGCCTGCTACACCTACTAGTAGGTCTACTAGGCAGTTATCATCTATTCACACCGTACATGACGCCATTCACTTTGACAGGACTCATTTTAAATGTCAATAGAGCCATCACAGCACGTCTGCTATCATTAACATGTTTTTTCATCTATTTTGTCAGACAATGTAGTGATCATAAAATAATGATTTCATCTACAGAGCAACATATTTGTAATGACTGCTGGTGGATCGACAGACATATACTGTAATCCCCAGAGTCACGCTGCGAGCATGCAGTAGCTGAAAAAAAAAGAAGAATATAACAAAAAAGAATTTTAAAGGATTGTTGCCCGAGTAGATGAAATCCTAGTTGAGCACTGTTGAGCCACATATTCACACTTTAGTTTCCAAGCCAGCCCGGAGAAAGAGGATAATTGTTTACATAAATGAGTAAGACTCTATGATTGTTTTAGGCACGTAGAAACAAGCAGAAACATCAATACTTGCCATCAAGTGTGAATCTTCAAGTGGAAAATGTAAATGTGACCAGTGTAAACTCTTCTGCTTGGAGAGCAAGTAAAACAGGACTTGTGTCTGTACAATGGAAGAAGTCCTGTCAGTCCCTTAATACCAGGAAGCAGCTCAGCATAATTATTCTACCCTAACCTTGTTTATTCTCCTTTATGACCGTGGGCAGTCGGGAGATCTGCTTTTATTGAGGTGTCTTTTTTGCAGCAATCCAGATTACTGTAGCAGTGTGTCTGAGTCCTGCTTACACTGGCACCAGCGACCATAAACAGACGGCAGTTTGACGGGAGCTGAGTTTGATAAAATAACAATGTGAGGAAGTGAAATAATAACCAGTGTGAGAGGTTATGCAGGGTGCCCAGGAGTGCTGTACACGGGTTCCAGACAAAACTTGATACTTGATACTTATAGATCTCTGTACCATCAGCAGGTAGAGGGACAGTACAACTATTTACAAAGTGCAAAATGTGAGCTATGCAGGGTAGCTCTCCCTTTTTTTTGGTCAGCGGAGTTATATTTTGTTCCTCTTAATCTAAACATGCTCTAGTATATTAAGATACCCTTCATCCAATGTTCCTAATGCAGCAAAGGCACAGGGAGGAGGATGAGGTCAATGCATGGTTGTACAAAGTGCTTGACCAGCAGGGGGTTAATGTCCTGTGTCATGCTTCAGGTTCTTTGGGTTTTTCAATAATTAACAAACCGTGATCTTTCTGAAACCTTGTGTTTTTAGTTTCCCAAAGATAACCATTTATACCTGAATTGACCAGAAAACGACAGCATCACTTGTTTTGTTGTAACAAAAGTAACAAAACCCTCTAGTGACCGTAGGATTTACGACTCCTGACCATCTGTAGCAAAGAAGGAAGGTGTGGTTGGATGGGTCAACAACGCATCAGACATTTATTTAGGAGACTACAGCTTGTTTCCTCTTTTCTTACCCTTAGTCAACATTGGGTTTTGACCATGACCTAGATGTTTCCTCCTTCCTTAACAGAGTTATTTTTGATCCAAACTGTGATCATTGTCTAGCCCTAACCAATCATTTTTTGTGCCTAACCCAACCAGACCTGAACCAAATCTGCTTCAGAACCAAGTGAAAATTTGAAAAAAGAAGCCAATGTGGAAGCGCCAAAAACTGAAGTTCCTCAAATGGTCACTTTAAATCATATTAAGGCCTAAAGCTATGCATAATTAAGTGCATGGCTACTTTGAGTGACAGGTGGGTGCTGTCCCAGGTGGCTATTAGAGACAGCAGGCTTCATTTGGCCTGCCACAATTTTTGAATTAGCTGGGAGTCAGGCAGCGTCAGGCACTGTCAAGATGGCAACAGAAAAGACGACACCCGCATTGAGCTTCATTTTGGGTCTTAAGAAACCTTTGGGTGAGGTCATGGAGATTACGTCCATACTTCATACAGTCTGTGGTCAAAATAGTAATAGTGTTTGTTTTATCCGACAGCAATTTGTAACAGTCTTAGAAGACACTGATGTCCTGCTGAGGGGCATCAGATCAAAAAATGCTCATGTATCGTTCTTGAGGGCAACTACAAAAATGCATTTTGTCATTTAAATTGGAGGATTTGTAGCGGTAAACGCTGTTTTTACAAAAACCTAACCTGGGCAGCCTATCCTCCAAAATGCTATTGCTGTAGAGTTGTATAAGTAATTCTTGTAGTCATAGCCTTCAGCTGTTGCGTTATATTAGCTAGGCGTGAGGAGAAAAATCTACACGCGAAAAGAGAAGGATGTTGTTATGCTCCTGACCTGTGCTATAGGCCCATGGGATTTCACACACATCCTCACCTCTGCGGTGGGTCTCTGTATTTTTTGACAGCCTCAGTAACAAGCTGCTGGAATCTTTCGACAGGACACTCTCAGACACTTAGACATGCCTGTGTAGTACGTGTGTATGTGAAAGCAAGAGACAGGGGAAAAAAATAGAGCGGCAAAATAGAGACGGTGGAAGAATGGCTCAGGAATATGTCAAACCAAAAGGCTGCAGAGAGCGACTGCACGGAGAACAGTGAATGTTCACCTTTCTTTTGTTCTCACAGTAAATCTTAACCTGGATGAGGTCCAATGCATACCTAGTGTGTGTTTTAAAACAAGAGCTAAGTTATTGTGGAGTCGGAAGAGGCTGAGTTTTGTGGTCGATGTCAGAGTGGAACGTGGCAGCAAAAAAAAAAATGCTTGTGCATTAAATTTGCCACACTGACAGCTTGTTCCTAACCATTCCCACAATCCAAACTATGAAATACTACACTTGGAGAAACATTGTCGTTTCGTGTGAGGCTAATTCCAGGAGTGACCCTTTGCCTCTCTCCTTAGGCCTGCAATTCAGTACAACCCTACACAGATGCTATACACATGTAAGTGATAGGCTATTGCGATCAATCCTTAAAAGGAAGTGCAACCATCTGTCTATTGAAAAGGCACTCGAACAGGATGGAGAGGGAGAAAAAACACACACTCACTCCTGTGTAAACATACTTCAGCGGGAGGAGAGGGATCTTTAAATGCTGGAGGCAGAAACGTGGGGTTATGCAGGGGTTTCAGGAGAGTGAGGTGAAAGGATATTGTCGGGAAAGCTAGGAATGTGCAAGGAGATGTAAGTAGTCACACCTCCTGTTTCAGGAGTGAAGATATAGAGCAGTGGAATATGTGTTTATGCGAGAGAGGAGGAACAAAACAGACTTCTCATGTCGGGACAGAGGGCTGTCAGATGATGGAGACCATGTTTCTACACCACACAACATACAGTACATGCATGTGCACTCTTCTTTGCAGACACGCTTACATAAGGTTTATATACTCAAGCGCACACAAAAGTGCACTTATACAAATGTTACCTCTATTACACACTCTAATACTCACTAACACACTTCAAGGCATGCAAACACACACATCACCAGTTACCAAATCTTTAACGCTTGAGGAGGCAGTGAGTCAACAAGGCGATTACAAAAAAAGTCTTGAAAATAATCAAAATAATATTGCCACAAAGTTAGGTAACGGAGCTGGTTCTAATACAGTCCAAACACTTCTACTGGCGGATGTAGACAAGCTTACATAGACAGTAAACAAAGCACTAACTGTATAACAAACATGAACACTTGCAAGGACAGGGAAAAACACATACTCAAGTCCCTGACTGCCCCTCTATTCACTCAAACATTGACTACTGAGCCACCCAACCCCTTCCCGCTCTCTCTGGCTGCGCCTTTCTGCACGCACACACACACACGCACACACACGCACGCACGCACACGCACACGCACACGCACACGCACACACTTGGCAGAGGGTGTATTCTATTTCATCCAATAATATCAACCCAGGTGACTTGACCGTACCTGGCACTGGAGCTTAAAATAGCTTTTAAATTTGATCCTTGATATTCTCAGGGGAAGTCATAGTGGTCTCATCTGTCTTTCTCTGTATCAAAAGCCCATTCTTTGTTAACAAGCTCCAGATAAACCCGACCTAGACATGAAGATCTGGAAAAAAACAGGTCTGATAATAAAAAATAAAATAAAATCACCTACACACAAATGACAGTGGTTGGGCTTGTGCATATGGTAGTTTTACACATGCATGCACACACATAGCTCAAACATGCAGAATAAACACTTCTTCATCCCTTCTTTATGTTTCTTTACTCACTCAGCTCAGATAAATCAGTGCATTTGTGCAATCTTCACTTCACTTGTGTTATACAATGCAGTCCCATCAGTGTATTGTAAAACATATTGTAGATTTCATTGGAGAAAGTTGGATTGTACTCGCAAAGCTGGCCAGAGTTTACTTGAATTGATTGCATCGGTCTTTCTTTTTATCAATATTTAATGCCAATGCCAATACAGCACCTTATTCAATCTTTAGCCTGCTGGATTACTTATTTTTGTTTGCCTCCCCTTTATTATTAATTTCTACTATATATGAGTTATATTCAATTTATCAGGTTCAAAACAAAATTGGATTGGGTAGTGATTACATGGGATAATAACAGACCTCATACAAACGTTGTGGTTGTGTCAGAGGTTTTTTTTTAGTAGTTGGTGACTCAATAAAAAGGATGACGCATGTAGGGCAGAAGAGGACATAGACAGTGTATTTAAATATGTACATGCAATGCAAAACAGATATGAGACATGGTGGGAGTTATAGATGAATTCATGGGAGTTGAAAATGTTACAAATTGAGCCAAAAATTTGCACTCACTCATCCATACATGCATAGAAAAGGAAAGTAAGGGTCTGAAGAATTGGACTTCTTGGTAAGTTTTGACAGCAGCCAGAGTCTGAGCTGTCACACAGGACACACGCAGGTACAGTAGACACATTGGCTTTCGGGCTGGATAAACACAGATTGCGCAAACAGTCCGCTGGGGTAAAAATTCCCATCACGTTCAATGTGAATGCATGATACATCAAACAGAATTCAGTTTTGTGAGGACGTAGGGAAAGGGCACTTATAAAGACAGATATGTTACTTTATTTTATTTTCATATCAGGGACATAACGCAAAAAATAGTGTCAATGTCAGAAAAATGTGCCAGATTTAACCAAAAGGCATATTTTTAGCAGCAGTCCCTGGGCAGGTTAATATTGCACATTAGAGGAAACTAACCAAGACATTAAAGAGAGGTCTTGGTCAAATATAATATGATGCACATATTGAAAATAGATCCACATTAAGAGTCCTAAACCTGAAACATGTCCAGTGGGTGCAATTGCAAGAGTGTTATCACAAAGTTTATAGCCTAGTTATATTTTTATTGGGTGCTTGCTGGCTAATGAACCTTGAATGCTAATGGTGACAGACAAGTGATCGATCAGCAACACTGACAATTGCCTTTTGCCGCTGAGGCGTGTTGTTATTGGTCCGTCAGAAAACATCCAACACAGGAGGGAGACATGAAAAAGAGTCCATTTGTAGCCAAGGGCTTTACAGAGGCAAATTACAATGGAGCCGATGTGAGAAGAAGCCAAAGAAGAAAAATGACATATTGTAAGATAAATCTGAATTGTGAAGAAGTGTAATCCCTTTGACAAGCGTATCTTGTCTTTTGCCATCCTTAGAATGAACTACAAAGCACATGAGACACATTCTGAAATTTGCATAATCACTGAGCTAATACACAAATGGACTAATATCTTATATTATAAAACTGCCAGTATTTATGGGGGGCCCTGCATCTAGTGAATGATGATCTGTGGCATGTAATAGTTCCCATCCGGCACCCTGACAGGAACATTATGAGGATGGAGAGTGATGAGTCCTTCATAAGCCTCTGGATGCTGTATGGAGTCATGCTGAGTGGAAAAAGACTCTTTGACTCCTATTGCACTTACAACAAGGCTAATATGAGTGGGAGCACTCACTGCATGAGACAACACAGACCAGAACAGGCTCCCAGAATATTATGTGGGTGGTTCAGCCATAAAAAACATTCTCAGGCTATAAAGGAATCATACAATCACATCCCATGTTGGCTTTAATGACGCTATGGATATTCACCTGCTTCTTCAGGTGTCAGTTTCAGTGTTTAACTTTAAAAAAAATTATCTTCTAAGGGTTTAGGGAACTCAATACCCCCTACACTATAAAGGGTAACACAGGCACAGCATGCAATATAACAAATCGTTGTTATGCCTATCAGTAATCCCCTGTTATGTGTCAAAAATGATCTACAACTTGAGAACTTTCATTTGTCATTATTACATTACACCTGTAGTTCCAGAGTGATTGCTGCATAAATCACCGTGTTTATTGATACTTCACTGCAGGACTCTCGTCATTACATGAGCTACAGTAAATTAAGCAAAACATCAGTAACTGTGTTGATTTCCTGCAAAAACCAGCAAGAAATGGTGAAGGTTTTAAATTCCCATTAAATTAATTTATTACTCCTGCGAAAAAAAAAATCTCATTGTTTTCCTTTTCAAGCACTTCTATCCCCTGCCAGAAAATAATATCTATCCCTTCTTGCCTCATGCAATACCAAGAATGACATTTTCTGGGTTTTCTGCTTTGAACTACCTCTCTTTTAATCAACTGGACCATTTTTATCACCCTGGAGCCTCTTGTGTGTCGCTCTTCAGATGTCTACACCAAACGAGGAGGCTCTGAGGCCCTTAAACTTATTTAAACAGTGCTGAGAGTGAGTATATTACTCAATTCTGAGGTTAGTGGATGAAGATAAACACCATAACCACAAGTATTTCAGTCATTTCTGAGGAGTACGATCCAGAGGTTTCAGGCATTTGGAGCCTGAAAACTTTAATATACTGTATAAACCAATCAGAAAAAGAAAGCTCCATGGAATACAGTTCCTCTCTTTAGCTCATTCCTTGTACAGAATTTCTTCTTATTGTTTCATGGATTTATCTCATGCATTTCAATAGCTTCATAAGTGTTTGGAGAGAGAGAAATAGACAGGAGGGCATGGAGAGCATCAGTTAGACAGAAGAAATCTATAAAAAGAGATCATTCCCCTGTGGGTGGGATTTGATTGATATTATTCCATTATCCCTCTTTTTTACTTTCCCCGAAGGGGACCTTAACCTACACTACGTGGGAATTAAAGTTACATTGGTTTGTCATTCATGAACAAGGTTTAAAGTAGAAGTTGCTATATAGACAGTAGGTAGCACTTACTGTATTATAAATCCATATAGTCTATCAGACATTTACTCTCTAAATTAAGAAATATGGAGTACCATGGACTAACTGATGTGGATTTTTACTTTATCTGATTGATTGTCACTCCCGCAACACATAAGCATTAAATGTGAAAGGACCCAATGAAAGGATTATCTTATTAACATATGCAGGTCACTGAGCTCAGCAAATATTGAACGCCTATGTTGAAGATCAACTTGCTGACGCACAGAAAGTGCACCCACTCTCATTAATCTGATCAAACGGTCAGACTTGAATCAGAATATCTGAATTATTTATAAGCAAGTGATGTCAGAACATTGTTTTAGCCTTTCAAACACCCATACTCTCACACAAAAGAAGGCCAGGTAAGAATATCTACAATAGTTATCAATCAACACAATATCCCCAATAAAGGAAAAGTCAGAATATTGCCAGATAATTATTAAATAAAATGTGTTTGACCCGAAAGATGTGAACTGGAGGGATGAATGAGGAGCTGACAAGTTGAGCAGACAATCGCCTTGTTTGATTCACTGAACGTGATTAATGTTTGTGGAAACAGCTGATGATCAGCTGCCGGGTGCACATGACTTACAGTACATGTCCTGCCTGAACTAACACAACACTTCATTAACCATTTCTTCCAAGTCCCAGAACCGTTCACTTTACAACTCCAAGTCACATTTGTGCAAACACACAAAACACTGTGAGGGGAGAATTGGTCGTCTGGACAGAGCAAAAACAATCAAGTCAGAGAAGGGAAATAAGTTTTTCTACAGAAGACAGGCAAGAAACAGTTTTCAATCAACTCAGTAAGCATTATATTGTTTGTTGCTCTCTGTCGGGTGACTGAATCACCATGACCAATAAAATATCCCGGTTTTAGCAAACAAAGTCTGCTTCACTGCTGAGTTGTCAGGGCACACGATGAGTTTGAACCAGGAATTTCTGGGTAAATCCACATCCGGGATCTGTCATATTAATGGATGCATATTTGCCTACTCACTTGTTTGTCTATGTAATACAATGTGACTGCCAGTCATGCCTCATGAACTAAGGGCAAACCTCTCTGTAAACATGGCTGAGAACAAACATCCAATACAATGAGATCCCGTTTCCCAATCAACATATGGGAATTATTTTATTAATAATTGATTAATTAGTTAATTATTTTTCTCTTCTGCTAAAAAAAAACTTTCTTCTCCTGATCTGGAAAAAAGTTTATTTCATCACGCTTGAATTACTGCAGCTCACTCTTCTCCTGTCTCAGCACGAGCTCAGTCCCAGAGGCAGGAGTGCACTGAATAACACTGGCTTTTCTGCATCAGCTTCCCCTTAATTCAAGAATTGACTATGAGATTTAAGTTTTTTTTAAAGCTCAGTGCGGTCTAGCCTCAAGTGAAATCATTGACCTCCTGCATCACTGAGCGGAAAATATGTTTCCATTGTCCATTCTTTAACTAAAAAGCTACATTTTCACACTCACCCTGTCAGAGCTTTTTTGCAGCCAGAAAAAAAAACCTAAAGGTCTAGGTCATCTTTGAAATCGCTGTATTTAAAAAACATCCTGTATTTTGTAGAGGAAGGTTGTTTTCTGCTAGACATTAAATGTGTTCTTTAACATCCTTTGGGAAAGTTTTCTCTTTGGCAGACAAAACCAAACAAAAACTTACAGAGAAAGAATTACAAGTGAGCGGTTTGGGTGTTGGACTTGTTATGTTAGAGAGAAGGATTTATAATATGTTTGCATGGCTTTCTTCTAATAAGCATTAGTGGTTCTAAGGGCTGGCAAAGGGGTGGGGGGCCTGGACACCTCTCTGGCCCCCCCAAACTAGACTGTCTTTCAGAGACTGAAGTGGGGTCAGTTTTAAAGCTCGAGTGAAGTGAAGATAGAATCTGTTGGTATATTATGATAATAATGACACTAAATAATAATGTGAACCAAATACAAACTGTTCTTTCCTGGCATTAAGCATATAGCAAAATCATCATATATATCAGCATGATGGCCACAGTTTGAGTTATACAGATATCATACCTCATGTTCAGTGAAATCAATTATTTCCCAGTGTCATGGCAGTTTTAAATTTAGAGCCTGTTAATGCACACTTACCAAAAATACCATATTAGGCTCCGTGTTTCTGTCAGCTCTGTGGACATTTAATGAATACTTTTTAAGATTCTCTTCCTCTGGGGGTGGACAGAATGAGGATATTTTGAAAATGGCGCACCCGTATTCATATTCAAATTCAAATGAATGCCTTTATTTGCCATCTGTATGTTTAATGTTGTTATGATGCAAAGACGTTTCCAGATGTGTGTTATTATTGTTTGAATTATTAGATGCTGCAGAACATCTGGAAAGATGCAGATACTAAAAATAAATGAAATTGCTGATATGCAGACACTAACAATAATAAGTGACTGTCAGGTTATATGCCTAAGACTGGCTTGCCTAGTTAGACAAACAATCACTTATACTACATTGGATTTAATGTTGCCTTATATGGTATATCAACCTGGCAAGTTTGAGGTTATACATCAAACTTTATACCAGCACTTACAGGAAGTCAGCAAACGTTTTATCATGGGTGAGTCTTGCTTTTTATTGACAGAGTGATCACTCGTTGCTACTGAGGGTGCAGTTTGGGCCTTTTAAGTTTTGAATTGTGGGTGGAGATGTGTCCACAGAGACTCAACACCAGACTTTAATTTGAGCAGCGGGAGCATTTCTGCAAGATCTTTAAAAATTCAAGAGGCTACACTGCAGCCCTTTTAGGTGGGTAAGAGGGAATATTTGTATCTGCAGCCTTGGGATTTGAAACCTATTACATCTCTTATTATGTTCTCTCAACCATTTTCTCCTGACATCAAAGCAAGTTGTGTGGAATAAAGAGGCGACCAGTGACAGGTTGCCTGAGTGGTCAACAAGAGAAACGTAGGCTGGTGTGAAAAAAACAATAATGCTGTTATTTACACTTTCTCACTCTTTCCCTCTCTTGAACATGCATACACTTATAGTATACTAAAGATAAGTGTTGTGTTCTTTCTATTTGTCAAGGGTTTTTGGCATGTAATATCTAAAATAAGTAATAATCATCACAGTAGGTGATTTCCTGCTCCAAATATAAGCTGAACTTTCTTTTGGGCTTGATGGGCACATCATTGTGCTAAGCAATGACAGCAACACAATTCAACCTAGTGTGAGCTGATCAAGACACAGTCAAAAACCTTTCCTGACTGAAGTCCCTTTATTTCCCCTGAAATGAAAACATAAATTCTTAGAAGCTGCCATCAGAGAGGCAAGTGCTTTACTTACTAAAGAATAAGAAGCCCAGAGATAATTAACCACTTTGATACTCTGCAGGTGGTGTTTCTCTGCGAGTAGCTCTGCAGGAAAGTAAACTGTTAACTATTACAGTTTAACAGTTTAACAGTTTACTTTCCTGTAAAAATGATTGGACGATAATTGCTTTTGATGTTACTGACTGCAGTCAACGGAATAAGAAGAGCTGACAAATCATTTTTATATGAATTCCTTTTGCTAACTGCAGAAAGATGGATAACAAAAACTGTCAGATTTAAGCTTGAAATTATCTTTTATATGAATCGTGGATTAGTGTATGCCCCTTATTTATGACATATCAATCGAAAAGAGGTCCAATGCTGTAAAACATTAGGTTTCAAGGTAACAAACTTAGAGATCTGTCAGTTTTTGACTGTACACTGGCACACTGTTGCTCAGATTTTTCTTGGATTATTTCCAGAATATTGCGGGGTAAAAAAAACAACTAAAGAATCTTTGGTACCCAGTGGATGACGACTCGTCGATAGAACAGACGTTACATTAGCCCATGGGCAAGGCACACTACAGCTGATGCGGAAATACGAACGTACTCAGGGCGTTGATGACTCACAGTAGACTCAAAGGATGTGATGTTATTCAAGGTCAACCAACACAGCTACTGCAGCCTTTAGACAGGCTTGTGCCATGTAGGCTCCACAGGTTAAAACTGTGTGGAATTCAGTGAACTCATTTATCTTTTGTGTTACGCAGAGCATCAATTAAGATTATAGCTTCTTATATTCTGTTTATGTGTGTTTACCAAGGATGTTTATGTTTCCCTGCCAGTGAAATATTATGTGGTGTTTTCAGCTAGTTAGATGTTTTGAGCAAATTTGAGCAAACGAAGCATGGTTTTGAAGCAAAAAGATCTATTGAATATTCCTACTTCATGTTTTGAATCTTATTTTCTTTCTTCTTTCATCGCTCTGGCTGCTGACTTGTGTGTGTACTGTTTGGCATGTTTGCAGAGTGGAGAATTGAATAATTACAGTACTTAATAAAACGGTATAATACAAAATTACATCTAAATTACTTTACATGAGGCATTACAGCTGCCTGATAACCCAACATTATCATTATGATATATTAAACATAACTAGCTGCCCTAATTTTTCCATTACTTAATCACATTCAATTATTAAACATTAATTGCTATGTAAACGTATTTGGAGACAAATAGGTATTAACATTTAGTGTGTTAAATGTATTAATTGTTTAGCTTTATGGAGTTATACTGACATTCACAAAAACAGTATGCAAATTTAAACAGCAATGTCTTCCAAATGCAATGAGAAGTGTCAACATGGATGGATTACAGAGCCCTCTGTGAAAAAAGACTTTCTTCCTTCTAAAAAATAGTCTTCGAAAAAGAAAGAGGTCGTCATGCTTCACAGGGAGTGTTTGGATGTGTTCAAACCTGGCATTGACATGCGACTTGGTTGATCCGAACACAAGCGGACGGCTTGCAACTGACAATGGCATATGAATGCGTCTCGTGTGACCACTTGTGATTGGATGTCAGTTCCCCGCTCTATATGCAAATCAGAGGTGTAAAAATGTGTAGGTTCACACATAACTACGAGGATTTCATAAGACAAAAACAGATTATAACACTGACTCTGATCTATCTTTCTACTGTTTTCACAGTCCTTCCCCAGTTTATACGGATTTATGTTCACATTGGTATGTATGTGGACATGCTGATTTTTTGTTTTCAGGCAAGTTAGTTATTTGTTATTTGTTAAATCATATAAAGGTATGTACAACTTACAAATGTTCCTTTACCTGCAAATTGGTAAAATTGGTGCAAATTGTTTATAGGTAGGTCAGGTCAAACTCAAAGTCCCTATATAGGAAGCCAGCACGTACTGAGCTTCATAAGGCAGCTAGCTAACTAGACTTTGTTTTGCCTCCAGGGCCTTATTGCATCTTGTGAAAATCTGCTAAAGGAAGCTGTATTTTAAATATTAATGTGCCTCTTTAACCACAGACTCTTTAACTGCCATTCTCTAAAAAGTTCTTTCAAACAGGCTTTGTAAACGTTTATTGAATCCTTTTATAGCTTTTCTTTCTCCTGTCCTTCAACCGCCAACTTCCTGTCTCTCCTCTGACTCTGACACACTATCTCTATGTTGCCTTCAGTTAAGGGATTTGTGCAACATGCTGCTCTTAAAAGGAGGGTTAGATGGAGGAGGGACAAGGTCGGATGAAATATCATTGATGAGATGAGATTGACTAGTGGTTCACTTTGATAGGGTTCGTGCTTCAGCTGTAGTACGTGTCAGCCTATTTCATACAGTGTATCACATTCCCAATTACATTTTAAAGCACTTCCTGTACAGCTTTCCCTCACCTCCCCCGTTATCACAGGCCATCTGCCCAGTGTTTGTTTTGAGTCACACGTTGGGACACAGTCAGCGTAGATTGATCTTAAATGTTGATTGTGCACACAGTAAACATTGTTTAACGTTATCAGAATTTATCATTTTCTGGGATGTTCCTGAGTGATTTTTTTTTTTTTTACAAGACAACCTCACTCTGTTCTACTGTCAGTCTTCCTGTCTGTTTGGTTAGAATAAATAATATTTCCTTGTGGATGAATGATGGGGCTTGTGTAAATAAAGAGCACATATGGCCACTGCTCAGAATAGTCTCAATGCAGCGCAGTAGAGGGAAGACGATTCTTTCTGCAAACAAAGCCTAAGTTAAAGTCTTATTTTAGTGTGTTATTTTGACGTAAACTTTCACCAGAACTTTTGGCATATATATATATATATATATCTATATATATATATCTATATATACATATATAGATATATATGTATATATAAAATATAATTCTCATAGGAGTATAGTTAAAAAAGAACTATACTCCTTTTACTATCGCACCCTTAAAGGTGTTTGGGAGTGATAAAATCATGTGAAGGGAAAATAATTACCTTCCAGTGACCCAGCCAGAAAATTAAATGAGAAAAGTAAAGTTAGACAAATGCTCAGTGGACCACAGTCCCAATGTTTGTTCAGTGTTCAATCAAACTCATCAGCATCTTCTTTATCTAGCCAATCAATCTATGTTGCTGGGTTTTCTTGTAAAGGATTTTGTCACGGATGATAGAGTCCCTTCCGACTGACCTCACATTTCCTCATCATCTACAAACAGCTGAGGGAGAAGTCAGTTCACCCCAGCAGCTCCCTCCTGGATACCCCTGCAAATTATTTTTAGCCCTAAATTGAATCTCAGCCATCTTTGTTCCACTTATTTCAGTGGTGGGAAAACCTGAATGATATCATTGTTGCTCACTCACTTCTTCCAAAGAAAAGGGGAATGAAAGTTTCTTCTTCGGAAGTTAATAAAACATTAGTTAAAATGGCATGAATAACATAAGCAAACCTTTCTGTTTTTATAAGATGCGTTATGTTTTAAGGATAAACATAAACAAGTTATTATTGAGTAAGTTAAAGTTAATAAGTTAAACTTCGATACAGCACAGTTTATCATAACTGCATGCTATGTTTTGTAATACACATTTTGTGTTTTTTGAAAACTGCACTTTTAAGCTATTTAAAAAAGCTGGATGCCACAGCTTCATTGAATAACATGTCAGAACCAGTCTCTGTTTACTTGTTTCTCTTCTTTCTGTTTTTGTTACGCCAACACATAGAGATAGGCACAGATTCACAGCTTGCCACAAAACTCAGACTCATAAAACATCAAGCGTAAAATCCCCCCCCCCCAAAAAAAAGTCAGATGTAATTTTCAGCCAGTGCTAATGATCAAGTTCATGTTTTCTATGTTCAACATCTCAGTTTAGCTGTTTTGGTTAGAAATGCCGGATTCCGGATCGGATATCGGCTCAGATACTGACTAATTAGCTGGATCAGATATCCGATGAATAAGGCCGATCCAGCATTCTGATCCAGTCTTTTATTTTTTATTAATATCATACACAGCAATACAGTTACAGCGATCTAATCACTTCAATTCTATGTTTGCAACACCGGTTAGGGTTTTATATTATATTTTAAATTATCTGTTTGCAGTGCACTTTACATGGTAGTGGTATTTCTTTCTTTTTGCTGCTAATGCAAACTTTGTTATTTGTTAATAAATAATATTAAGTACATTTATATCTGTGTTAATCTGTTATCTTCAAGCTTGATGCCTTCACTCACATGGCAAGGAATACGGTTCATTCATTCAACAGTAGTATCAGGACGGTATTGGGTATCGGGTATTGGCCGATACGCTTAGCCCAGGTATTGGTTTCTGATTGGAATGGAAAAAACTGGATCGGTGCATCTCTAGTTTTGGTATACTAACATTTTCACATGACACACAGGGATGTTGTTAGTATTGCATGTAATTGATCATAAACCAAAGTATTAGACAATTTAAAATGATTTACTTGATGATGGCACTGGATGGGAAGTCAAGACAATCCACTCAAAACCACAAATGTCAACCACATGGCAGCAAGACAGGAAGTCACGGGGTCACCAAAATCCATAGACTTCATCCCTTTGGACCATGAATGTATCCAAATGTCATGGTAAGTCATCTAGTGGATGGGAACCATCAACATAATATTTCCACAAACTCTCTGTAACTTAAAATTCAATAAACAATGTGTAACTATTTGGGAGATTTAGAAGGGGTTATTTTTTAGAACAAATGGTATTTTTCCCCTAAATATGTCTTTCACTGTGTATCAAAGATTGCTCATTTTAGAGAGGAAGCTGTCTAAGTCAGAGCTGCAGTCACAATTGAGGACACTGTGGTCATATCCTCTGTATTTTTCTGGAAAATTTGGCAAACTTAAGTGCGTGTCACCTTCAATAGAGAGTAACACAGAGAGGACACACAGTGGAAACAAATTCAATCGTTTTTAGAAGGTGACACGTTACAAATTTTCAGTATGACTGCAACACATTTGCCATTATATGTGTGCAAATATCATTAACCTTCACTGGCAGTGAAGAGTCCATCAATACTCACTTGAGGACATTACAGTCAACTCTATATTGACTTATCCTATATGAAAACCCAGTGTGATGCTTATGTGCCTGTGTTCCTTTGGCAAGTTTGTTTTCTTTTTGCAGGATGATAAAACATTTTATTCCCTCTCCACCTGTAACTGTACTTCTATTTATCCTGTTAGTTCTATTGCTGAGCTGCTGAGGGCCGTATAACAACATTTCAAAGTTCTGGAAACCTTCAGGTACCCCTTAATTGAAGTGGATGCATGTTGGCACTTTACTGAATAAAAAGTAGCAAGGCCTTTCTTTTTCAATATTCGTCATCATATAATGTTAATGCTAATACTGAATAGGGAAATGCAAGTGTAGACGTGGAAT
The DNA here is from genome assembly GCF_963691815.1 of Echiichthys vipera. Classification (NCBI taxonomy): domain Eukaryota; kingdom Metazoa; phylum Chordata; class Actinopteri; order Perciformes; family Trachinidae; genus Echiichthys; species Echiichthys vipera. The sequence goes on from NC_139836.1 coordinate 21,841,382, forward strand.
TAAAGTTTACTTAGGTAAAAACTAATTTGATGATGCCCTCAAGATGATGCAATTTGGTGCAATTCATAATAAGGTTTTAACATATTACATGGAGGCAACAGGAGCGTATGATTAAGACAGAGAGGGTATTTTCCAAATAGTCTTTGGCTGAAAGTCTCTTTCAAAAATTTAAAGCAAAACAGATGTCAGTTAAGTAGGTCTTATTAAATAACTGCCTTGATTTGCACAAACTATCACAAAGAAAAAAATCTTCTAAGGATTTTTTTTTCTACTTCTCTTCCCAGAATTTCAGAATTGGGGTGTTTTTCTTTTTAGCGAAACGACAGCATCAGCACAGTAATTTCCACTGGGATAATAAATCACCTCTACCCTGGAGACAGACACACAAACAGCATGTGTGATGGATAGCCAAGCTGTTAAAAAATAGAAAACGCACAGTTTGAATAGAGACAATACAGAGCCAGAGTTTATGCCAAGAGGCACTTTGCCGATATGAAATTACCCATTATAGTAAATAATAGTCTTTAGGGAAAAAGGTGATTTAAATCTATGTTGCTCAGGGTGACGATGATGAAAGTGCCATAAGTGAAAAAAATCACTCAAAATATTATGTTTGTGACATAAACACATCAAAGGCAAATTTTGAGTAAACACAATCAATTTGGTGAACGCCAAGAGGAAAGACAAATTTAAAAGAACAAAAAAGCGTGAACGCACATACAAGTTGCAGTAGCTGCAGACAGAATTGTTACAAAAGACGATGTCAGGGAAAACACACATAGGCAATGAGGCATGACAAAAAGAGGCGAGAAAAGGTCAGTCAAGGTATGAGGGAAAAAATGATAAGCACATAAAAACAAGTTATGACCTATAATGGAGCGAGGCGATTATGTGGTTGTAACATCCTACTGACTGGTGAAGTTGTGGGGGGGTTGAAGTGCAAATGGGGGTGTTCGAGTTGAAAAGGCAGCAGGGAATTCATCTTCTCTTCTGGGCTAAATTGTCTGTGACTGCTTTGCGTATCCATCATTTCCCTCTACGGTCTAATTACAGTCGGTTCCACCTGGCTACGCTGCTCTGTCCTCCTCAGTGCACAATGATCGTAACGTCCGGCTGCATTAAGAATCAGAGATGATGAGTTAAAGTAGGAATAATTGTTGTTGTAATGTGCACAAATGTGAGTTCTATCAGAAGCTTTGCTTTTCAATTCCTGCATAATCTCCAAGGGACATGTTTTCAGTGGCATGAATGATGTACATAGAGCTGTAGAGTAAGAGAGATACTTTACATGAAAAGTATTTGGAGGGAGGTGGTGTCTTTTTTTTTTACTTTCCGAAACTAAAAACCACTGCATTTTGCATATATCTGCTCTAATTTATAGCCCCGTTAACTATAGACATTATCCAATTAAATTATCTCTGATCTTGAGACAGTGGTAGACCTGTGTTTAAAATAACAGTTTTAATCAAAGGAGTCTGTGGCAATGGAGTAAAGCGTCTTCAGTTCCTTCTGCAACATGCTCTCTTGATCTGATGCCTACAAAATGTTTTTAGCTGTTTGATAGAGGATGTCCTTGATATTGTTAACGCCTCCCTACATTCAGGAATCTTCCCCTCATGTCTCAAACATGCTATTGTAACACCTTTGTTAAAAAAGGGTAATCTTGATCCACTTGTATTAAATATCATGAAATTCTTCTTCAGCGCCTTGAACACTGTCTAGGCCTTAAAGACACAGTTCTTCACTGGGTTTCTTCATATCTTACTGCAAGATCTTTCTCTGTGTCCATTAGTAATTATGAATCTGATGAGGTTGGCATTTCATATGGAGTCCCTCAGGGGTCAATTCTCAGTCCTCTGTTGTTCAACTTGTACATGCTACCACTTGGGTCCATCATACAGGTACATAATATCTTATATCAGTCATATGCTGACGACACACAGTTATACATTTTGTTTCTATTGATAATCTATGCCCAATAAATGATCTCATCCAGTGCATCACAGACATCAGATGCTGGATGGTAAAACATTTTTTACAAATTCTCTAAAGTTTCTAAGACTGCTTTATATCATCTTAGAAACATATCAAAAGTTAGATGGTTCCTGTCTCAGTCACACTCTGAAAAGCTGGTTCATGCTTTTATTTGGACTACTGCAATGCTTTTTTTGCTGAACTGAATAAGCATAAACTCCAGCGTATTCAAAATGCTGCAGCCAGAGTCCTAACGAAAACAAAGAGGTTTGTGCACATCACTCCTATTTTATCATCTCTTCATTGGCTCCCAGTTAAACAAAGAATTGATTTTAAATTACTTCTTGTTGTTTTTAAATGTTGTAATGGCTTGGCTCCTTCGTACGTTGTTGACATGCTCACTAAATACACACCAGTGAGATCCCTTAGGTCATCAGCTAAAGAGCTCCTCACTATACCCAGAATCAACTCAAAATCAGCTCAGGGCGCTTTCAGCCACTATGGTCCTACTCTGTGGAATTCTCTTCCACATGAACTACGGTCTGCTACAACAGTTTCTTCTTCTAAAAGTAAACTAAAAACGTATCTTTTTTCACAAGCTTTTAGTTATGTTTAAAGAATGTATTTTATTTCTGTCCTGTTTGTTTGCTTTAAGAATTTTTATTATCATTATATTACTACTATCTCCTTTGTAAATTATGATAATAATACATTTTTGTATGATTGTATAATGTCCTAAATGTTTTTTTATGCATGTAATATTTTTTTTCTTTTAATTATTTTTATCCTATATGCTATTTTATGTTATACAATGTATCTTTGTTTTAATTTCTTGAAGCACATTTGGTTCACGCTTGCTGTATGAAAGGTGCTATATAAAGACTTGACTTGACTTCTTGTTAAGACCTGTCAAAGGAAACTAGAGAGAAAATATCTTTCAATGAAGAAATTCTCTCCAGTGCTGATATCACTGATGCTATAGCCTATCTATCCTAACCTCTATTGTTGTTTTAGTTGTTTAGTTGTTTGTTGGGCCTGTGAATGTTCTCATTCGTCCAGGTCATCGTTATCCTCAAAGCAATTTCAGTCAAAAACAACTGGACTGGTTGTTTGTCTAGGAAGACGTTTCACCTCTCATCCAAGAGGCTTCATCAGTTCTTGTGAGAGGTTAAATACTTGGATCTCCACACCAGTTAGTTGGACCAGTCCCAGCCTGGTCAGATGCGTACATGAACTGATGAAGCCTCTTGGATGAGAGGTGAAACGTCTTCCTAGACAAACAACCAGTCCAGTTGTTTTTGACTGAAATTGCTTTGAGGTTAGTTGTTTGTTGTTTTAATAGTCGCCTTTCTGTGTCATCGTCACCCCCCACCCCCCTCTCAACTGCCAAGTAGCCCTGTACAGGATGCTGATTGAACAGATCACTATGGCGAAACAGAAACACTTTACTTGGACCCTACAACATGCATCTTTGAGAATAACGCGAGAATCACGCATTTTAAGTATACTCCCACTTTAGGCTACAACTGTAGTAAATGGCAAATCTACAACCATTATCATTGTATACTTAATGTGTGCTGTGTGAGAATACAAAGCTTGTAGCAGCAGGGCACTTCCTGTAGCCCTATCTGGTAATGCTTTTGTATCATTATCTCAGCTTGCGTGCAGCAGTGGCATCTGAATTCAGACTATTTTTAAAATATCAGCAGCTTCCTTTAAAATGTCTCGAGATCTAACAGAACTGCTCCTAAACTGTGTCACAATGAAGAGTCCCTGCATTCACTATCTAATGAGAGAGATGCTCTTTTCTTCTTCAATCAAAATAATGATGGAGACAGGACCTGAATAATAGAAACAGTGAGGCTCTTTTCATCAAGCAACAGATTCTTGCCTTCAACTCTTATCATAACCTCCGAAACTCATTTTAAAGCTGTCATTCAGAGTAATTCAGAAGTAATTCATCATAAGAAAAGACGTAATGTTGTCCAGGGGAAATTAAGATGGAGGTGATGTCTTTCAAGTGATGGGAAAAACAAGAACAACAATCCCACAGTGCTGTCTACAGGTGTTTATGCTCAGTATAGCAGCATATTCAGAGAGGCTGAATCGAGCATATAAAGAGACCTGCAGAGTCATTCAGACAGCGAGTGAGAAGTGCTGGCACATATTTATACATACAAAGACTGTGGAAAATAATTACTCACTATAATAGCTTATTATTTTCAGACTTTAAGCTAATTGCACAACAGGGGATGACACTCAGAATTACCCTGTCTTTAGTGGGCTCATTAGTAGAAAAGGTATTCATTTTAGTCATCTATGACACCCACTAAACCTCAGTTGAATAACAAGTGGTTCACATCAAAATGCATGGGAAGCATTTGCTTGACATTACAGAGTGGCTTTGGCATATCGCCCCTCAAAATAATAATCAACTTATTACAAATCCTGACAAATTTGTGGACGGATTAAAGCAGTAGGAGCAGACAGTCGACGCCCTTTTGAAATTGAGCAATAGCTAATTTAACAAGACAAGAAGGACAAGTATATGATATACTTGATAATCTGTCTAAATCACTTTGTCAGTTTGTAACATAATATACTGTACATGCAGAAAGAAATTATGTAGTGCTCTGAAGATGCAGTGCAACAGGCAGAGGATATAAATTAAGAATGACAAGCATGAGACTTTCCATCTACAACAGCTGTCTATCCGAGAAGGCGTCTGCCAATAAATCTACCAGCATCCATTTCAATACACAGGCAGCAGTTCAATGAGAAGACAGGATCACCAGCAGCTCAAAGTCACATCCTTCTACCTACAGACACGTTTGTGACAGGAAACTGTTGGGCTGTCTCCAGGAGTTCGACAAACAGGTTGTCTTACTGCGAGCGGCGGCTCAGTACTGAACATCACAACACTCAGTGCCACATTTTAGTAACCCAGTCACTCAGGGAGAACAATGAAGGACGTCTCCAAAAGTGAGCCAGTCCTCACAACATGGTGTAACTTCAAATCCAGATAGAGAGTGTCCCAGTGCACTAGACTGAAAGCTACTTTTATAAAAGTTAGAATCCATTAAGGAAGCGTTATCTGAGGACACCCAGGCAGAGCTGCAGAGTATCTGGAGACTTTGTGCACTGTATCGAAAAGAAATGTCACTTAATACCACTATATATTATGTCTTTTATACTTTGCAGATAATCACAGTCACAGTCAGCCACTTTCTTTGCTGTGAAGCCCATTTTTGGCTGATACATTATGCAACCAGTGTGAGCAGTACATACATCCAAGGTGCTGAGGACAGGCCGAGATAAGGTTTCCTAAGAGAGATGAAATGCTGTTCTGACTGTGGGAGGTGAGACAACAGAATCAAGTAAGCATTTTATAACCTGAGTGCCTCGCCTAATGAAATACTGCCATGTGAGACATTTATTGCTGTGAGCCTTAAATTATCCATGGAGCTGTTTGGAAGTCAGATTTCCGGCCTGTGTGAGTAAGGACATATTTATGGCATTCTCCTCCACGTCCCCGCTTGGGAATTGGATTTGGTGATATTACACAGCACATGTGACCTGTATTAAGTTTGCAAACAAATAAATGACGAGCTATTTTTGTCTACCAGGTCAGGTGTCCGTTACACTGCTGTCCTGGCACTGTGATTGTGTTAGCACACAGAGTGACTTTACTGTGTGACTACAGAGCCACATTACTGATGGTATCAAACAAACCATTTGCTATGCAACATGTCTTGGCTTAGTCATGTCTGAGTTATGCCAATTATTGGCCACCAAAACGCAGTGTTGGCCACGTCTAGCATTACTTCAAACAGTAATGCTAAAAACCACAAACCAAGCCAGAAACTTAGGTGTAATCATGGACTCCGACCTAAACTTCAATAGCCAGTCAGCCTACTATCACCTAAAGAATATATCAATGATCAAAGGACTTATGTGTCAGCAGGACTTGGAAAATCTTCAGCAGACTCGACTACTGTAAAAGTTTCTTAACAGGTCTTCCTAAAAAGTCTATCAGACAGCTGCAGTTAATTCAGAACGCTGCTGCTCGAGTCATCACTAAGAAAAGTAGTTCATATCCCTCTAGTCATCAGATCTTTACACTGGCTTACTGTCTGTCAAAGAATTGATTTTAAAATGCTTCTGTTGGTTTACAAAGCACTGAATGGTTTAGGGCCAAAATACATTGCTGATCTTCTGCTCAGCTATGAACCATCCAGACCTCTCAGATCGTCTGGGACAGGTCTGCTCTGTGTCTCCAGTCAGGACTAAACATGGAGAGGCTTCGTTCAGTTTTTATGCTCCACAAATCTGGATTAAATTTCCAGAAAACTCCAGGTCTGCTGCAACTATTTGTTCTTTGAAATCAAGACTGAATACTTTTTTATTTGCCGCTGCTTTTCAGTCAACTGCACTGTAACTTCTATAACTGTAACCATCTTTTATATGTTTTTAAATGACCTTTTAAATCTTTTATATGTTTAAAATGACCTTTTATGTGTATGTACATTTATATGTTTTATGTGTCATTTCTCCCAATGTTTTTAATGTTTTATGTGAAGCACTTTGAATTGCCTTGTTGTTAAATTGTCCTATACAAATAGATGTGGCTTGCCTTGGAAAATTGTGAGATTGGAAAAAGTCACAAACCAAATTATGTCTGATATGATGTATTTTACAAACTTACGATAGGCACTAGTGTATACAATGTTAAACAATCAGAGATAACAACATAAATAGCAAGCTAATAGCATTTTATGCACAGTTTTACAGATTATGTGAGATGTCAAGAATGTGTCAAAAATGAGTGTATACTTCCCTGGTGAGAAATAAAAGTCTATAGTCCTCTGAGTTTTAAGTAATTTAACATAGAACAAGTTCAGTCAACAAATATACAGGCCAACAAATATACAGGCCAACAAATGGGCCAATAATCAAACAGACAGAGTCAAGCAAACTATTCAGCCGAGTATGGTCAGAGTCATTCACCAAACTGGTTTCAGACCGACAATTTCTTGCAGTTCGGCAGTCCCTTTAATACACAGATTTTCACTTACAGTAGACGTAGGCAGACAGTTGTTTGCGCAGGGACGAACGTTGTTCAAGGCTGTCCATAGTATGGTCTGGGCCCATGTATAGCTAACCAGTCCATTTGGGGTGTTTCTCAGTTCACTTGCAACAAACATGTTTCAAACAGCAATGATTCAGCAGAAACAGTTTAAAGCAGTAGATTTCTAAAAAAGTTCCAGAGTGCCAGGTTATGAATATTGAAAAAATTATATCACAACCTCCAAGTCTGGGCGTCATATAAACAATAAACTGGTACACATCCCTTTATCAGGGGTAAAACCTGCCACCCATGCCATACTGCAGTAACTTTCAGCTGTAACTAAATGGCTATAATATGATTATACTATCCTCTGTGTGGTCAAGTCCAATTAATATGATCCCAATTTCTGTGTCGTTTTTCCTCTTACCCACTATGTGACAGAGCTTTTGTCACATAAAGACTATAACTCTGAGACAGATGGCTATATATTGTATTAACTATGCATCAATTAGTCCGCCTCGTGAACAGCTGCTTTTCTTGCAGTACAGTAGAAACATAGCGTAGATAATTTAGTTTCTAGAATGGACTCTATGAGATACTGCTTCACAGGGACACCTCTCATCTGAAGTCAAGCTGTACAGTTAAGAAATCAACTTGAAACCTTCACATTTACTGCTTGGAAGGGGAAGTCTTTGCTCTTCTCTCCTTTTATCTCTCAACTTCAGTCTTCTCTTGATCTGCCCCTGCTTTTCCACATCTCCATTCTGTCTTAGCCTTTTATTCTCTCCCTTCCTTCCAGGAGCTAGAGATATCCCAAAGCTTTTTGCTGTTCTCATCCAGAATCCCATGACAGTTTTAGTAAATGGGCATTTGATTTCAGACATGCTGAAATTATGAAGACACTGATGGGTTGGGCATGTCGAGAGAATATTAGTGAGTATCATCTCTGCAACTTCATGTTAATGGGTAGATTACAGCAGCTAGTTGTAAAATCTGCATTACACCACATCACTGCAGGCTGAGTGTTAAATACTGAGAAATGTTTGTCATTCTCATTCCTCTCTGCTGGAATGTAGCTGCAAATTCATTAGCAGTGTTCAGTCGGCGCCCTGAGGCATTGACTTTTGCATCATGTTGTCCTAGTGAAGCCATTAACATCATGTCACTGATGCTTTTGTCTATAACACAGAGGTGGCATCAGAATTCGCATCAGATCAAAGCTCATTGTCTCTGCTTTTGTCTCCATCAGCAGCAGGTGCAGCAGCAGAATCAGCTAGACACCATAAATTGCTGCTGGTCTGGCTGCAAAAGACATTTTCAATCTTATAGGGTCCACTTGTGTGGCACGACACATTGCAGTGAAAGCAAGGAATGCACAAACCAATACAACCTGGAAACTGGGCGAGACAGGAAATCAAGACAGAAATTCATTAGCCAGTTACTCGTAGGGGTTGTTTCAATGCTAGTAAGTTGGATTGATTGCATGAGTAAATGTGTTTTGGCGCTGTGCTTTGTAAAGACGAACAGGCAAATTCCTTTTGCTCCTGAGCTATAGCCAATGCCTTTTTACAAGAGCAAGAAGGACAGACATTTCGTTTATACCTGAAAAGGAGCAACACACTTCTTATTGTTACAGAATAAATGAGTCGCAGAAGGTCAGCAGATTAAGCTTAAGGGAATTAAAGCAAACCCTGACCTTCTGTTCCACCAGAGCACATCATGATCAACAAGGTATTCATTTTCTAAAGAGCTGAGAAACCAGGGAAACACAGCAGACAAGCAGATGCCCGGGAAATCAGCTGTGAAAAGTGAATCATCGGCCATCTTAACTACAATCAGATTTTTTCAGGCTTCCTAGTATATACTGTATATCGACATTCAAGACCTTTAAATGCTCCAAAACCTCTATTAGAAAGATTTCAGGACTACCTATATTAAAAAATAATGTAATTTTCATCTATTTTTTAAAAGTATTATCAGCAAGATGTACTTTAAGATAAAAAAGTGAAAGCACTCAATATGCAAAAGAATGCATCAGTTTTATATCATCATATATTATTTGATTATTATTACCAATGCATTAACATGTACACTGCATTTCAAAGTTATAGCTGGTTATGATAGAGCTAATTTTATCTAAAACATTGGGTAGTTTTATCTAGAACAATGCATCATATTCTATTAACTGGCTTTTTGTGTAAAATAATATATATGTAGTGGTGTACAGTATTTTCCTCTGAAATGTGTCAAAACAGAGATATGAAGTAGCATGGAATAACAAAATTGAGTCAGTGTTGTTGGAAATGATCTACCACTGTTGAGAAAACACTGTAAAATAAAAAGTTGAAGGTAACACCGGGGCAGTAAAATCGTTAATTTGTATGAACACGGTATTACGGAATATCTTTTTCTTAAAATGTTCTAGCTGCATGGGACCTATGCAATCATAGTCTCTCGCAGTGTGCACAGATCAGCCCATCATCAAGGGAAGGAAGGTGAAGAAAATCCATTTGGGGTTCTTTCAAGGTAAATCTTTTATGCTCCATGCCATAACTTTGGAAAGTTAGTCGTTTTAAAGCTGAACTGCATGCTACTCCAAACTCTCTCAACCGCTCTCTTTTATCACTCTCAATACATACGAGAGCTCTTACTTTCCTCTCAATAGCTTTCGCCTCTGCCTCGTACTGCAGGACTCTGTGTCCCTCAGTATTGGATGCTGACCAATAACACTGTCCCTCACCCTATAATGCTGATGGAAGGCTTTCTGTGCCATCTGCCAGCTATGTGAATTTGCGAGTGTGGATATAAGGTTATTTCTGACTAAATGTGGCATGCAGTATGCTGCGTAAAGGCAGGAAGGAGAAAGAAGACGGAGGAGGAACAGTAACGGGCACACGTATCACGACAGAGAGAGCGAGGCTTGGTGGAAGATAATGATCATTTTTTTCTTAACCCACTGCCACTCCTCAAAGAAACAATGGAGAAATATGGGATGTCAGAGATGAGTGTAAGCCTTCCCGCTGAAATCCACTGGGATCAGAAATAATCCACACTACTATTTAAATCTTGGCTTTCAAAGCAAATCATGAGTATTTCTAAATGAGCTGCGTTTTCTTAGTAAAAAAAATTAGTTGCAACAGTACTTTGAACTGATCATGAATATTCAACCCTCAGTCAGCTTGAACTGACCTCAGTCTCACTGGGTGAAGTGAAATGATGAGAAGTAGACATGTTTGACGGGGCATAAAAATCCACTTTAACATTAGCTTTTCAAATAAACCAGGCAGCACTGGTCTGCAAATCAAATGTTGAGTGGACCTAATGTTGGGTCTGTGAAGGTTAACATTTCAGTGAAGCTCTGCTGGATATGTCCACAGAGAAACATTTAGACTAAATGCATTAACCTAAAGAAGTACGTGACGTACATAAAGCATCCCCAGGGAAGAAGAATCCTCTAGAGGTTTTTTTTTCAACCAAAAGGGAATGAGCTGAATCGATGGAATATCATTAACTGCAGGACAGGCTGATATTCTTGGCTCCAATAATTCACATAGGAAATGGCTGTGAGCATTATTGCACCACACAAATCACATTGGCAGTTAGCTTAGCTGATAGACAAGGAGCAGACGAGCTTGAATATTTCCCAAGAAATGAAAAAGATATCATAAATTAGAAGTGAAGCCTCATTAAAGTTGCATTTTCTGAACGTGGTAAAAAGTTTGAGGAGTACCGCCCAGCCCATAATATGCTTCCTTCTGTCATATTCATGGGTAAAAGACATGAACAAAGGAAGAATGATGGCAAGACTGGGCCAGTAGAATTACATAAACATTTTATTAAGTTTCCACTAGGCGTGGGGGGTCACAATCTATGTAATTATGTTTTGTGATATGGTTATATTTCATTGGATTCTGTGGGGCTAGCAAATACCAATTAGAGCTTAAACAATTAGATAATTGATCAAAGATTCCTTACTTTCAGCTTCTCAATCCTGAAGGTTTGCTCACATCTGAAAGAAGTTGAACCCCCACTAGCAATTATTTTCATTAATGATTCATCTGTTGATTATTGTCTTGATTAATCAATCACACATTTGGTCTATGAAATGTCCAATTTAAATAAAAACATTTTAATTTCCAAAAGCTGACTTCAAATAGTTTGTTTTGTTGACCAGCAGTCTTAACCCCAAAGATATTGAGATTACTGTCACATAAGACAACACAAATCAGCACTTTCATAATTGAGAAGCTTGCTTTTGCTTGAAACTGTAATTATTAATCTTAATCTTTTGTAAATTCCCTAATGAATTAAACATTTCAACTCTACTGTTGATAAATGCCCTGTGAATGATAGCAAACAAGAATGTTAAATACCTGACAGAAAAGGTACATTGAAGAAGTTCAGCTTGATTACAGATATTAAAGAAACAGTTGTCACAGTATAAACTGTATGGGGAAATTTCTGATCACAAATGTATAGCATCTTATCACCCAGCCGTAGTTTTCAGCACAGAAATGAAAATTTCTATTACCGTCAGATTCAGCACACCAGATTCTTTGCAAATCCAGCTTCTACAAATCATAATATAAATGCATGTACATAGATTAGCTGCCAGATACAGCAGATGGTAAAATATGTAGCACATTGCAAAACCCAGAACCTCCATCTTCAAAAACTCCATTTAATGTTCCTCAATGCACTGGCAAATTACTGGGAGTTCAATTACTTATCATGTTCTTGTCTTGATTTACTGCAAATGAAAAGTTGAAATTGAACTTGCTGTTATAGTTTGTTTATATTTTGCTGCTGGCTATGATGCAAAATAGAGAAATTCTCCCTCCGAGCATCCTATCAATGTTTGGAGACAGAAGGAGAGATACTCAGCATGTGCGATCGCTCATGCTCCCACACACATAGCGGGTACATCATAAAGCAAGGCAGCTTGAGAGCCTATAGCTCCTCAGGCAAAACACTTTCCATGCATACAGTTTGGAGAGGAGGGAGGTAATGAGTCAAATTACTTTGCTAAATGGAGGGGCCTGGTGCTCTGGAGTATAACACTGTGCAGAGGTGACCTCTGGGGGGCCCTGCACTCTGCTGAGCTCACTTTCTTTCAGCTGATGGGCAGGATTCCGCAGGGATGTTATCAGCGAGGTTAAACAGTGTCCATCACTGATCTATGGATTAAAGGTAAAAGACTGAGGTGGAAGGTAGTCTGAAATGTCACATAAATATGCAAGATATTCAAATGACAAAGGTCTACCGAAAAAATACACCACTAGTTACAATTTTTATGTAAAATAAATTAAATTAAAAAAAGATCTGATTTGCTTGACGCGAGAAGCAGGGAAAACATTATACCAGTTATGTTTTAATTTTTTTCTAAAGTTGCATTTACATAATCAACCAGATACTGTATATTGTAACATCATTTCCATTGATGAGCTGATTGAGGAGACAAAAGACAGATAGGGATTTCGGCCAGACATAGATAGATAATTGAGAGCATTAACATCACTGGGCCTAAGCTGATGTAAAGGGGGGAGTAATGCAATCATTGGCTTTCTGTAAAGTCAAATGCCCAGTTGGTCTGATTTAAACAGCCACATTAGTGTTTTAAACACAGCTGGACAAGATGGATGGAATCTTAAACATGCAAGTGAATTGCAGTTAGCCATAAAGACAGATGATTCATCAACATAGATGTAGATAACATGACACAGTGGGCAGTAGACTAATAATCAATCATCCTGAGTCTCAAGCATGTTTCAAATTCAGAGTAAATTGTGTGTGAGAGAGAAATGGAGAGACTGTAGAACTTAATCATGTACCTAGTGAAAGCTAAACAACGACTAATGACAAATAACTTAAAACCGCAAGCTTTAAAGGATGTACATGAAAAAGAAGATTATGTTAATGAGAACACATTTCCTCTCCCGGCTGCTTCAAAGTGAAGCCTACACAGGTGGATTGATATTCCTGCTCGGAGCCTAACAAAGCAGAAAGAGCTAGAGGGTTAGTGCGAGGCCAGTCGCACTCCATGTGTGCATAAGTGTGTGTGTTCACGTTGGTTTATCCATCCGTCTCTGTGTGTGTATGCAGGTTTCTTTTTTATCAGTGTCTGATCCAAGTGCCTCCAGATGCTGGTGCCATTTGCTCCCCTGCCAATCAAAGGCCACAGCAGAATGCCAGTCCCTGAGAGCCCTGGTTTACAGGCAGCTTACCCATTTCTCAGTATTACTCAGGTGCACGCTGTGCTCTACCCCTGTAGCAGTTAAGTCACACAAAGGGAACATTTTCCAAGAGTTAAAGCACCATTTAACAGTTATGAGGGACAGGCAGGGAATATTCAAAATAATAATAACAATACATTTTATTTATAAAGCTCTTTTCAAAATTTTTGAAGAACAGAAAATATAAAACACTGAATATGAGTCACACAACATTAATCACACATTAAAAGCAAGTCTGAAGAGGTGGGTTTTGATTTATGTTTTGAACATGGACAGAATTGAATTCTAGTTTGAATAGATTTTGTTAAGTAACAAATATGTGCAATTGGATAAGCATGGAAACAACTGACAGAAGTATAAAGAATTTTTTTTTAACGTCAGTAAGTTCCACTTCAAGTCAAAATGTCATATTCATGAATCACTAGACAATGCAATGTTCTGTTCAGTTATAAAGTTTGATATTGCCTTTCTAAATCTGTGTAGCTACACTTACAGATAAGTATGTTTTAACATTTTCTGTATGTCTGGGACAGAATGATCTGCGCTTACAGATTGCATCACTACACAACATCCAAATTTTGTCTACTACATGCATGCATCACCTTCTGCGAATCCCTTGCATGTCCACTCCATTTAAATCTGACATTGCAAACTACTTTATAACTATTAATGTTGGTGGTAATGGTGACAAAATGAACATATTAAGGATTACAACTTTGTTTCAAAAAACTTATCAACCATTTTCCAGAGAGAATATTCTTCATATGTGCATTAGGAAGAAGACAGAATTATGCATTCATCATCGTAGATGTCAGCTTAGCTTCTGCAGAGATAATGGCTTTTTCAAAAGGACTGGCATGCTATTACATTAAGAGTCTCCAGGTCAGGCGCCTTTCACATAGCAGGTTAATGGAAATCACACCAACAGAATGCGGCAGCAGCTACTCGAGCTAGTGTTGTCCGTACTTTTCGACACCAATGTTTCACCTTATCCAACAACAAAGGTGAAGCAAAAAAATAAGGAGGGGGTGGTAAGATACTGACGTCATGCGTGACATTTACACTCACTGGGTTGTTGCCCAGTAGATGTCTCAGAAAAGGCCATGTGTTTGCAGCACATACATGCAGACATGTAGACCTACTATACCAGGGGTAGGCAATTCCAGTCCTGGAGAGCCACTGTCCTGCATGTTTTAGATTTCTCCCTACCCTAACACACCTGAGTCTAACAATATTCAAACTGTGACAAGCATCAGCTGCTTGATAACGAGCAAATCATTAGAATCAGGTCGGTTAGAGCAGAGAGAAACCTAAAACAGGCAGGACAGTGGCTCTCCAGGACCTGAATTGCCTACCTCTGTACTATACACTTGTATTTTCATTCAGGTATTTGAAAATTATATCTTGTCTGCAGATCTGCACCTTGACAGACAGCCCTATCAATTTTCATCCATTCTGAGGATGATCCATGGAGGATCCATTTTGCTCTTACATTTCAAAGCATTGACTCAAAACAAGCAACAAATCCAAAGGGAAATTCAAGGAACAACAACAGCTCAATAAACGGCCTTAACGTACGTCATGGAGAAATGCATCCGTCCCAATTGCATTGCTGATTCTGGCACAGATTAGCATAGCCTGTAAAGAATTACTGATATCACTAAAACAGGCTATACTAATTAAAGCCAGAATCATCAATTCAGATCTTCGGACAGCTTGACCCCTAAAAAATGGAAAAAAGTTTTGGTTCAAAGCAAAGCTAGAGTTGGAAACAAATCAAGTGTTAGCATCAGAAGATAAGTAGATGAATGGGAGATAAAGGAATAGCATATGTGAAACTGGATGCTTCCTCTGTATGAAAATGTGAGGAATAACAAAACTTAGAATTCAGATTTAAATTTGACAAAATATGTACATTACATATTACACAAACAATCTCATTTTCAGCCCTGTTAAGGGGAAATGGGAATTTAACAGTTTTTGTTTTTACATTAGTCAAGCCAGGCGTTGGAAATGCTTTGAATTTGCAAATCCCTTGTTGAACACATGGTGTTGAACAGTTCAGAGCAGAACAGGAGGAGAGAAGGGGTCCACAGGACAGATGTCCCCTTGTTCTATAAGAAGTCTTTCTCACACAAAAGCCATATCTGTGAATTATACCGCACACAATGCATCACACCAGGACCAACCTCTTAATGACACCTTGCCTATAATAGATAGCCTGGTGAAAGAGAAATGAAGGGAGCATAAGAGAGAAATAGAAAGGAGTAGGGAGGGTGCGGGTGTGAGACAGAGAGGGAACAACCAAGGAGAGAGTTAGGAAGGTGCAGCAACGGAAAACAAATGAACAGAGAACTGTGTTTGGAGATAAGGAAAATATAAATTCTGTTTCAGCTCAGAAGCAGATGGAGCAACAATATTGCAGAATTTCCCACAAAAGGGAATACAACAATTACAGATGATTCAAAAGCTTTACTAACAATGATGTTTTACTTTGACTCTCAGACTTATATGTTAAAAAGATTACGTCCCCTGTGATTGGTTTGCCCTTTGAAACCTTGTGAATAAAACGACGCTCTGTTTGTCAGAATTGTCCAATAGAAAATTACCACTCAAGATGTTCAATTCAGAAGTCTCAATCCTTTACCATTTATCTGTGACTCAATGAATGTGGAAGCTGTAATCATTTATCACGATAATGACACATACCTATGATACAATGTTCAGCAGAGACATTTTAGAGATGCGTCAACATGCCATTGTGACGCATGCTGTGATTTTTATCATTGCAATTTGACATTTGACAAGGAAAAATTCCTGAAGGCTTGTGTAAACGAAATAACTGAACTAGTATGATAGAAGGCCAAAGATTAAAGGAAGTGTGTATGCTCCTTTTCAAGGTTACTGGTGGGTTGACTTTTTTATTACTTTGAGAGATGCTGGAAGAAATTCATACTTTGGAGACAATGTGTCTTTATATAATTTGTCTCCAAAGTATTTGGTCATAAACCAA
This sequence comes from Echiichthys vipera, assembly GCF_963691815.1. Classification (NCBI taxonomy): domain Eukaryota; kingdom Metazoa; phylum Chordata; class Actinopteri; order Perciformes; family Trachinidae; genus Echiichthys; species Echiichthys vipera. The sequence continues at coordinate 21,857,670 of NC_139836.1, forward strand.
AGTTGATCTGATGATAGCACTCATTTTCAATTTATTGTGTTGCAAACTTCTATTTCCCTCAATTGTACCGATCCAGCTGAAACACCAGGAATGTTATTTTTCTAATCAAACAGAAGCAAAGCGATTGGCAAATTAGACAGAATTAAAGCCTTTTTTCTTCCGTTAAATAATAAAATGCTGCTTGGTATTGTGTAATAGCAGCTTGGGCTCCCTTGTTCAAGTCAAAAGCTCTTAGTGATAAAACAACACTTTTAGCGTGATGGAGTCATTCTGAACTAATAAAAACTAATAAAATGTGGTGTTCTCCTCACTATACTATGCTCTTGCCTTTAAATGGGCTGCTCTGTGTTTTCCTTTGTATTTAAATGCTGTGCTCTTACAAGTATTTTGTCATTTGTCCTGCTTGTACCACAGAATCAGTGAGGTCCAGTAAGACTATGACGCTTATGACTTGGAGGAATTTACCCTAAAATTCATTTTCTTATGTAAAGAAGCCAGATTATAGTGTTGGTTCAGATTCCAACTGTGTTCTTTGGTTTAAATACATTTAGTTTCCAAATTATGTTGTCACTCACTACATGTTTGTGTGAATATAACCTGTAGAAACAAAAGCTAAATCCATGATAGCCAACAGAAGGCAATGTGTAGCAGGTATCCATTACAATTCCTGGAGGTTTCATGATAGGGGATAGCGTATAGAATTTATTAAGTTTGCAAACATGTACAGAGGTTAGACTGCAGCGCTGTTTCCACCAGTGCATTCCACGCCCACAGAGTAACATGTCTACAGGTTGACCAAAGAGCTGCATAAATCGAAAGCCACCACATAAAAATATATTTATGCCACAGGAAAAAAAGTCGGAGAGATGCATCTGGACACTGTCTCCAGCAGGTATGGGACTGTGTGTTCTGGCAGCTGGAGTAGGAAGGATAATAAAACATGGAATTTTGTGGAGGGAGGGAAAAGAAAAAGGGGAGGGAGGTGAAAAAAAATATGGAAATGGATGTAAAAATTACAACATAAAAATGGGTGTTGGATGTATGTACTAAAATCTTCCTCTAAACAGATTGAAGTCAAGTTAACAAGCAAATGGAAGCCGAATAAAAATATAAAAGGAACATCTACATCAGAGCTTAGGAAAACACTTGAATTAAATTAAATTAAAAGGATCATATTGAGGAGATAAAGCACAAGACAGTCAAAGGTTACAGAGGGTGCAAAGTTCCATTACTATGGCTCATGGTTTCTAAGATTAAAGTTTGGTGATGAAGTTGCTATGTTTTCTTTGGCTAATGCAGTCATAGGGGACAGAAATATCAACGTTAAAGATGTTGGAGAGCTTAAGAAATGAGACTTAGTATAGCTTTGTATGGAAAAACACTTTAACACAGCCTATACAAAGTCTCCAGGGTGCACAGCAGCAGGGCTAAGAGAATAGAGCCTACAAACCGTAAGGTGATGACATTTTTTTTTAAAGTGCCTGAAAGGCATACTAAGTGCCCAGACATTATAGAACAAGAACAACACCACCACAGGTATAAAAGATTAGTGCTGAGCACAGAGCAAGCTTTTTGCAGCAGGAAAACTCAATCAACGAAAAAGAAGATTTCTGTGGCTCAAACATATTGACAGAAAAAGGCAGCAATTTGAGCAAAATCTGCCTCTGGACATAGCAGTTGGTGAGTGAGCTGGTATGGTGAAGGAAACAGACTTGGCTAAAGGGCTGTGCAATATGGAGAGAAAACCAAATTAGACTCATTACATGCAACAAAATATGTGCCATCATCGCCCCCAAACCACAGCGGGTGGGTGAGGGAGTGAAAAGACAAGAGAATACTGGAGAATGGCGAGGGAAATAACAATCAACAACTATCACTAAATGTTAAAAACAGAAGTAGCAACAAAAGGTATTTATTATAAATTGTTTTACAAATTACTTAATGAATAACTATTAATCAGGGTTTTTCCATTAATTACTTTGGCCACCCACGTCATTCTCATGCCACGTTCATAATGAACATAAAAAAATCTCACGCATGCACGCGCGCACACACGCACACACACACACACACACACACACACACACACACACACACACACACACACACACACACACACACACACACACACACACACACACACACACACACACACACACACACACACACACACACACACACACACACACACACACACACACACACACACACACACACACACACACACACACACACACACACACACACACACACACACACACACACACACACACACACCGCCTACGCACTGCTATTCTTGTGAGCTAGTTGTCTGCTTGTCGGTTTTGTTTTTTGACCATGTGTGAACTGTGTTAAACTCTGTCTTGTTTACTATGTGTTATTGGTGTAACTTTTAAAAATAAAAGGGTGTGTGTCACTCATCACCTTCTCCTTTCAGTAGAGGTTGGCAAACCAGCTTATAGGTGCATTATCACCACTTAATGGACTGGAGTGTAGAGCAGTAGATAGGCAGGACAAATAACAAAAATAAACTAAATTCTCTCAATTGCATTCTGCATGCTTTACTGCATGCCTATTGCATACTTTCCATGATATCTTTCCTAGCAGATTCCCCAATGTAACCCTTCATATCAATACAATGAATGTGTTTATGACTACATTTTTTACTAGAGCACAACGTTCATCATGATTTACCCACTTAATGTTGCTCTGAAAGTACGCCAGATTGATGCATTTAACTTTTAAAATGTACAAAATCTTCTTTCTTCACGGGGTCCGGGGTCATTCATCACATTCTTACTAAATCCTTTGGGAAATACTGCTATTACATACTTTGGTGAGAATGACACAGCATTCAATTTTGACATGACACACCTCTAGGGTCGGACTCCAGGATAAAACGTCATGAAAAACAATACCACAGCTGCAACACTGCAGACCCACAGCTGTGGTACTTTCCCTTTCCTTAACAACCATGTCTTCTTCAATCTGTTCCCAGATGCTTCATCATAGGGTTGCTCCATCTCAGCACAACTCTTCACTATGCTATGGATGATACACATACACAACAAGGAGTATGGTGTCTTTTAAGTGTGCTGTGGTTAAATATAATACCGTTAATACTGTGTCCCAAAAAGAAACATGTAAGTAGAGTTATTTCATTTTATATTGCAGAAAAACTTAGTTTTAGACGGAGCACTTTGTAACACCTGTGTAATCACCAAGTGTCAAAGTTCATTGATGGAAAAATTATGCCAATGTGTATGAAAAACTTCAGTCCCTCAAATATCCACTTAAGGCTGGCTCCAAAAGCGAACTTTACAGCAGACATTTTAATAGTCTGGTACAAAAAAAACGGCTTTGGTCTCTATAGCTAGCCTGTGAATGTTCTCATTCGTCCAGGTCATCGTTATCCTCAAAGCAATTTCAGTCAAAAACAACTGGACTGGTTGTTTGTCTAGGAAGACGTTTCACCTCTCATCCAAGAGGCTTCATCAGTTCATGTACGCATCTGACCAGGCTGGGACTGGTCCAACTAACTGGTGTGGAGATCCAGGTATTTAACCTCTCACAAGGCCGATGATGTCACTGACCCCCTTTGTGCTCCAAGTGCCCACGCCCGTCGTTAGAGTGACAGTCGTTGGTGGGCAGTTGGTTTCGACTTCGTTAGTGCTCTATCGAGTCTGAACGACAGTCGTTGGGGTCACCCGGGCCATGTGTGAACAGTTGTCCTTTGAGGTTAGATTGTTGAATCTCCTGGGAAGGGATGAAAGGGCGGTATTGTAAATTGGAGATAAGTGGTGTCTCAGACCCCCTCCTCTGTTTAGCGATGGTTTCTCCACTTTTACATAGATGGCTTCTTTTACTCCTCTTTCAAACCATCTGTCCTCTCTGTCCAAGATTTGGACATTGCTGTCATCAAAGGAGTGGGCTTTCTCCTTGAGGTGTAAGTGGACAGCCGAGTCCAGGCCTGAGATATATGTGGTATTCAGGCACAAATCCAGAAGTTGGCAAATGTGGTCTGGTTTGAGATTTGTTCGGTTTTGTAAGGAAATGTCCTGTGTGAGCCGCTCTCTTACCGTGGCCAAGGCCTCCATGGTTGGAATACAGGTGAACAAGGAAGTCACATCGTAGGACACCATGGTTTCATCTGGATCCATTTTTAGGTCTCGGACTTTGTTCACAAAGTCCATGGAGTTTTGGATGTGGCGTGGGGTGTTTCCCACCAGTGGTGCCAGAATATTGGCAACATGCTTGGCAATGTTATAAGTGACCGAGTTTATGCTGCTGACAATGGGCCTGAGCGGGGCCCCTTCTTTATGGATTTTTGGGAGTCCATATAAGCAGGGGGTTGAGTCCTGGGGGTAAAGCCTGTAATACTGTGGTTTGCTAATGACTCCTTCTTTTTGTAGTTGCTGGTAGGGTCTCGTTTCAGAGTTTCATAAGTGTTAGAGTCACTGAGTAATGCAGAGATCTTTGCCTGATAATCAGTTGTATTGAGAACAACTGTGCATCTACCCTTGTCTGCTGGAAGCTGGTACAGCATCACTATCCTTCCAGCAGACAAGGGTAGATGCACAGTTGTTCTCAATACAACTGATTATCAGGCAAAGATCTCTGCATTACTCAGTGACTCTAACACTTATGAAACTCTGAAACGAGACCCTACCAGCGGTTACAAAAAGAAGGTGATAGAATGTCTACAGCAACTACAAAAAGAAGGAGTCATTAGCAAACCACAGTATTACAGGCTTTACCCCCAGGACTCAACCCCCTGCTTATATGGACTCCCAAAAATCCATAAAGAAGGGGCCCCGCTTAGGCCCATTGTCAGCAGCATAAACTCAGTCACTTATAACATTGCCAAGCATGTTGCCAATATTCTGGCACCACTGGTGGGAAACACCCCACGCCACATCCAAAACTCCATGGACTTTGTGAACAAAGTCCGAGACCTAAAAATGGATCCAGATGAAACCATGGTGTCCTACGATGTGACTTCCTTGTTCACCTGTATTCCAACCATGGAGGCCTTGGCCACGGTAAGAGAGCGGCTCACACAGGACATTTCCTTACAAAACCGAACAAATCTCAAACCAGACCACATTTGCCAACTTCTGGATTTGTGCCTGAATACCACATATTTCCAGTTTAATGGCATTTTTTACAGACAGAAACACGGCTGTGCCATGGGTTCACCAGTATCCCCTATTGTGGCAAATCTGTACATGGAGGAGGTAGAGGGCAAGGCGTTGAACTCCTTTAAAGGAGTAACCCCAAGCCATTGGTTCAGATATGTGGACGACACATGGGTTAAGATCAAATCCAAAGAGGTGCAAACTTTTACTGAACATATCAACTCAGTGGACAGAAACATCAAGTTCACCAGAGAGGACGTTAAGGACAACAGCTTGCCCTTCTTGGACTGTGACGTCCATATGGAGAATGACAGGAGCCTCCACATAGGGGTATACAGAAAACCCACTCACACGGATCAATATCTACTTTTCGATTCTCACCACCCTTTGGAACACAAGCTTGGCGTTATCAGAACACTGCAGCACAGAGCTGATAACGTACCCACTAGCTCACAGGCTCAAGGGGAAGAACGCAAGCACCTGAGAGGCGCCCTCACAACTTGTGGCTACCCCAGCTGGACCTTTGTTAAAACGGCAGCTGCCTCCAGAAAGAAAACCAAAGTGGTTGAGAAAGAAAAAGATAACAGGAGAAACAACATAGTCATCCCATATGTGGCTGGGGTATCGGAGAAACTCAGGAGGATTTTCAACAAACACTGCATCCCTGTGTATTTCAAACCCGGTAACACACTCAGACAGAGACTAGTACATCCGAAGGACAGAACACCACACCACCACAAAAGCAACCTGGTTTATGCTGTCCAATGCAACGAGGAATGCAAAGATCTTTACATTGGAGAAACAAAACAACCACTGCATAAACGCATGGCCCAACACAGGAGAGCTAACTCCTCAGGCCTGGACTCGGCTGTCCACTTACACCTCAAGGAGAAAGCCCACTCCTTTGATGACAGCAATGTCCAAATCTTGGACAGAGAGGACAGATGGTTTGAAAGAGGAGTAAAAGAAGCCATCTATGTAAAAGTGGAGAAACCATCGCTAAACAGAGGAGGGGGTCTGAGACACCACTTATCTCCAATTTACAATGCCGCCCTTTCATCCCTTCCCAGGAGATTCAACAATCTAACCTCAAAGGACAACTGTTCACACATGGCCCGGGTGACCCCAACGACTGTCGTTCAGACTCAATAGAGCACTAACGAAGTCGAAACCAACTGCCCACCAACGACTGTCACTCTAACGACGGGCGTGGGCACTTGGAGCACAAAGGGGGTCAGTGACATCATCGGCCTTGTGAGAAGTCTCTATAGCTAATTTGCCCATTTGTGACAACTGTATGGGGGGTGACTTTTTTATAATCGACCCGTTTCATTACATTACAGCTTAAATAGGGGTTGGCTGCTTTGAGTGCTAGGTGATTTCCATCACAGGTGGCAAGTGTACACTGTAGGCTCCATTCGGCCCACCTCAGTACCATCCCAGTCCACCTGTTTTCCCAATTTTAAGTTTATACCCCTGACTGCTAAATATCAATGTAATGTGAATACATAAGGTGGTGTTCTTTATGATAATTCTCTTGAAATTAGATTTTTTTAAATTTCCATATATCCCTTTGCTTGGAGTATCACAATATATTGCAGAATATTGAATAATAACCCCTGTATCATGATGTACATCCTATCACCAGATTCTTGTCAATACACAGCCCTAGCAATCACAAATAGCTTTATAAAGACTGATCCAAATCAGTTCCTTTATTCATTATATAACCCATTGTGCAGCTGTTGAAATGCTCCAATGGCTCCGATAAAAACACTCTAACTACAGTTTGATTAATGAACACAAGAACAACAGCATTGCACAAAAAGTGAAACAGCAGCCAGCTCTTCATTATAATAATAATAAATAATAATTATATATTAAATTGTTAAACAGAGAAGAGCAGTTTAGAAACTCACACTATACAAAATATTTGGTAGACAACTTGTTTCAAGTAATATTTAAATGATGAAAAGGTGTTAAGTAAGTGTAAAAACGTGGGGGAAACATGTTGAAATAAAATGGTTGTGTCTAAGTTGTTTTACTAATGTTGACATACGCCTAAATTTAGTATTTAATGTGCTGCTGTGTTACGTAAACATTAAATATCAACTCTGGTATTGACAGAAACTAAATATTAATGACTTCAAAAAGCAGTATTCCTAGAAAACACATATCATTGGCAACAAGGTTGTCGCTGAAATTGAAAAACTATGAAGACTGAGATTCTAATTTGGCACAGTTCATGAGTTTCTGAGACTGAAAAGAAACATAGTAGTGTTTTTAAAAATCCATAATCCTGCTAGTGTCATCAAAACACTTTGTGGACGGCAGATACTTAAGCAGCGTGAACTTTGTGTGTGTGTGTGTGTGTGTGTCTGTGTGTGTGTGTGTGTCTGTGCTTGTGCGCAATGCATCTATTTGTGTATTAATGGACATGTTATATCAGAGATTTCCTAACTTAGTCAAGGATTATTCTGTAACTGCAAGTATGAGCCGCCAAGGACTGCAGCTGAATATTTGAGTATTTATTGAGTTTTAAGTATCATAATTGAGAACCCACAGGTTTTCTTCACTATGACTCACCTCTTGTTCTCACAAACAGTCCATCAGTTCGATTTTGACAGACATGGTTAGGATATCCAGCAGGAAACAGCTGGCAGATTATGACAAGTAAATGCAAAGAGTCTATATGTACTTACAAACATCTAAGTCTGAGGATTTCGTTCAAATCACTGTTGCAAAATTGCAGAATGATATCTACAATTATTCTTAATTTATGCATGAGATGTTGAAATGAAGAGAGTTTTGTGGACTGAATGATGCATTTAGACTGAATGAAGCTACTTTCAGAAATTGAGAGTAGCTTCTTAAAATCTGGTAGACTGTGTGGTTTTACAGTGACTTTGAAAACAACTATTTAATGAGAAAACTTCATGTACTTACTCTAATTTCTAAATAGAAACTATAAATCATTAAGTAACACACAAGACTGAAGAAGATCTAAAGTTTCTGAAATGTCAATATACTAAAATCTATAATCAGTGATTCAAATCTGCCACTATGCATTGTGAAAGTCCAATAAAACCCAACAATGTAACCAATAGCTAAGGTAGTTAAAATATCTAGATAAGATAGAATAACCATGGACATTACTTCAGACAGATATATTCCAGTAAACAAGGTAACAAAATAATCTGTGCCTTTCTTTACTCACGCCTAAATATGCTCATCCATATCTTTTGTATTATCCTGTCTGTACCTCCTGTTAATGAGAACCTACATTAAATGAACGCTGACTGAATTCTACCCAATGCTCAAGGACTTTAAACCAGTCCTGCTGTTGTACCCACACTCACAGATACACTGGGTCACAAACTGCAAACCCACTGAACTATGTACAGTATTTACACTGTACATATGCACAATGCTCTCCCATGACAAATGAGCCTAGCCTTTGGCCTGTTAAAATAAATGATCATCTTTTTATGTTTGCCTGATTTCAGTGTGTTTTTGTGTTAGTTTCACTTACATAGATTGTATTGATTATACCCTGAGGCTATCTACTCTCATATGAATGCTGCTCATAAGTCTGCTATCAATCATTGCTTCAGTGCAAACCTTATTTCCATAAAGGCTACTTCATTTCATAGTCTCTTTTTGTGATATCTTATCACAGCTTTACAGCAAAATGCAGTGTTCTGTACATACAGTGGTACTATCACAGAGGGTGAATTATATTACTGTCAAACAAGGTTATTATAGCGTTATATCTATAACCATGTGTGGTCAGAACCACTCACAAGACAAATGTTTGAGGTCATGTACTAAAAATGAAGCAGAACCTACACAAAGAAAATATGAAAGAGTTACTATTTTCATTTTTGCTGTCATTACGTATTCACCCCACTTGAAAGCAGCTCTTTACATGAGCTGAAAGGTTATAATATTTGACACACTGATGAGAAAATCACGAGAATAAAGGACCTGGATGCCTGTTCGTCTGTTGTCAAATCACAAATGGCAATTCGGGCCATTCAGGCCATACAGCCTCTTCAATTCCAACACATCGTGTCTTCCAACTTGTCGCATACAGCCGCGGGGTATGGTTCTGTTTAGGCAACACAACTACTTGATTAGGTTTAGGAAAAGATTGTGGTTTGGGTTAAAATAAGAATTTGTTACTTAACATACAGTACGTATGTCCGATGGTAAACTATGTTATGTACTATGTTGTCTGCCTGTCCCCTCCTGTTGCCCTAATATATTGCCTGTAATAACATTTATAAGGTTTTAATTTTAAATGAAAACAATTAAACCACACAAACCTATGCTGTGTTCATGCAGCACAACTGACACTATCCCAAGATCTCTATTTATCTGGGCATTTAATCACATTTCACATTATTACATATTATAATTAGTAGAAGTAGTAGGATTGGTGTGATGGTATTGTGGTTGTTGTCGGTAGGCTATTATCATTATTATGTTTGTTTATTTTTTTCAGTCTTGTGTGCAATGATATTTAGCTTCCACAGGTAATAGGTTACAGATGGTTTGCACCCGCCACTGATGACTGCTTCCCCATATGGGCCTTTGCTTATGCTATTAACAAACCGCCTGGAATGTGCATCCAAATTAAGATCAGACATTATTCACCAATGTTTTCACATGGGTACTTTCAATTTAGTGGTCTGCACCGGTTTCATAGATGAGAGAAAGGGTTTCTTCTTTCTTTTTTTTCCATATTTATTATAATAAGTATTAAAGAATTAGAAAAATGTTTGTAAATATGTTTAAAGAATAAGTCTGGTAATGGTCTTGATATTTCTTATGTCCACAAAGCCCATTACAAATGCCAAACCAACAATAAATCGATCCTATGATGAATCGACACGAACTGAATGTGTAGCCTTAAACTATCTAAAACACATTGGTGGCTGACATGTTCCCTAATAGGATTAACATGTGCATTGTAGTCTATTCTGAGTCAATCCATCCCGTTACCATAAAAACTCACCAAGTAGTTCCACAGAAATACAGCATTTGTTATGCTACAGTTGCCAGCTAATATAGGGAATTACTGAGGCTTTTCAAAAAAAAATGATATTATTAGATATTTAATACTTTAGGAAGTATTAAAGTGTTAATTTTTTTGGTCTTTTTAATGGGATTTCTGGACAATGACAAAAATGTGATATTGCCAGCCTCATTCTTAAGACAATAGAACTGAGACAGTATGAACGCACTTGTGAATAGGGTCTTATATATTGTTTAAGCACAGTCCTACCCTCAGTATTAGCAGCAGTAGTTAGATGTGCCACCATGAAATACAATTATGCAAGAACACAATTAAAGTCTTTAATGACTCATCATACGGATCGGCGTATCTTTGTCACACACCTGCCCTGAAACACACACACAGGCATAAGCTGGTGCATTTTCTGCAAAGACATATCAGACCAATTGAAAGCTATTTCAAATAAAACGCCACTGACTTCAGTTATTAAAGAAAAAACATACCCAATTAAGAAAAAAAGATTTGGGTTGTATTTTTGCTTTTTTTTTTGCTTGAAGGGTTGTCACACCTTAGGTCAAAGGGGAAAATGGCAATTCTTATGCATGGAGGAGCCAATAAAAACATCAAAATAGGACAAAAAGATTTCATTACATGTTGAACTTTTTCTTTTCAAAGTCAGCGGTGATAAAAGCCAAGAAAAAGACATTAGATAATGTGTTCTATTTTAGAGGACTTCATTTAAAATGTCTAACATGAACATTAGCAAATGGCTTGGACACGGCACATCCTGCCAAACAGTGACAGGGGAGGCAAGGGAAGGGGGGATGGTGTCATTTGTGAATACAAGAGATTCTCTGACACGTAACTTACCAAATATTTTGGGGAGGTGAAGTATCTGGAGGTCACCTTTCAGCGGAGTGCCTTTTGGTGTCCATGCTGTCTACTGGGGGTGAGCGATTATCCTCCTCCGGCCGGATCATGGCGTCTAGGAAACAGACAGGGACATGGGGGCAGAGGGAGAAGGAGAGGAAAGGAGAGAATGAATTAGGATGTTTCCAAATTAGGAAGCGTAACACCTATAGTTCACTGACTTTTGAAATGGAGGGCATGCTTTGATAGGAGAGGCCATAACACTAATGACTGACTCTTTCTTTCCAGATAATATAACTTTTGCCTTTCTAACTAGAGCCAAATGTCTTCAGTGAGCAATTAGTTTGTATATATTTTCATGTGTATCACTGCCAAACACCTAAAATTGCTCTCAGTAATTTACAGTCCCATCTGCAGCAGTGTTTAAATATTTCTTTATGCAATATGTTTTAATCAGGGATCTACTGTACTCGAGTAGTGTAGCTACCATTCCCCACTGGATAATATCTGTCAAAGGAAGAATGGCATGTCTTCATGTCTAGGGAAGTGTTCATGCCTTATATAGTCTTGGTCTAGTAGAGTTGCCTGCTACACATAGCTGGATCTAGCCAGGGGCTAAGGAAGCAGACCTTATGAGAGCTCATTAAAACAATCTTTAAGTCTTAAGAGACAAATATGAATGCACTACAAAAAAAGAGCTTGCCATTAAAAATAATCAAAAGTAATGAATCCGTTCCCAGACTTTAAAAGCGTTTATTAAAAATGGAAGTCATAGCTGGATTGGATGGGTAAATGAAGGGTGACAGAGTGGAAGACAGTCAATGCAGGGGCTCATTACTAATATTCAAAACATTCACAAACGCCTCTAGGATTGTGAAAAAATAAGCACAGTATTCTGCTATTCGGGTTACACTTACAAATTACACCTCAAAGGTCAATCGAGGAGACATTTCTCTTCTAACAGGGAGGTGCATGACCTTTCGGGGCGAGGACTGTTCTCTTTGCAGTCAGTGACGGGTTGTTGTTTTTTTTCCTAACGCTGACATTTTCATCGCATGCATGAAAACCAAACTAATTTAAATAAATACGTTTTCTTGTATTGTATAAAAGGCATTCTAACAAGATGAAGTACTTCATCCTAATACTGATGACCGCACTTGGCCTATCTGCTTCACATTTTAGCTGAGTCTGCAAGGGCGTTCTCAAGTGAGCCATAAAGAGGACTGAACAAGACAATTACCATTTTCAAGTTTCCACTTTAAATCTGCACCCCGACTTGATCCGAGTCTCAATTTGCATGAAATACCCGAATGAATGAGGGGGCCTTTCTCTTTAATAATATGAAATGGAAATCATCCAGATACAGTGTGAATATACAATAGACCCTTACCACTCTGAAACTCAGTACATGCGAAGGCCACTCCTTCAAGTAACAGATAAAAGGTCAAGTAATTATATAGCAAATCACTCTGAAGAAGAAAATCCCGTTTTCAAAATGCAGCTGTGAGGAATATGAAAAATACTCATGTATTCCGAGAATTTCCATCCATTTCTGTCCTGTTTGTGTTTATGTGTATTTCCAGCCTCTGTATTTGACATGATGTCTTACCTAGTAACAACTTAAAGTAATGTGCAATGTGTAAAATCGTTGGTAGGAAAGATCTGTGGCACCAGCATCACACGCTGTAGCAAAGCTTCCTAAAGTTACGTTCTTTAATATTTACACACAGGAAGAAATTTATATATATAACTTTTGTTATTTGAGGTACCATACTTTTGTAAAGTTTCATTTAAAACTTTTCCCAGCTCAAACAGCATTTATTAAGTGGCAGGTCATGTGTGGGCCATATTCCCTTTACTCCATACAAAAAATACATCATACACAACAAACTAACGTTCGTTTAGTTCAGTTAGTTACACCTTTCAGTTATATAGATATAAATATTTATAATTACTTAGCTCCACCTAACAACTAGTGGCATGGTGCTGACCGAATTAATGTTGTGGGGCATAAATCTCCTCTTAGTAAGCACTTCTGTTATAATTAGGTCTTAAAAGAGGTCCACCTGGTAAACCTCTGAATGCATTATGCAACAGTAAAACTTGTTGGTTCCGGGTGAAAAGAACCTCCTGGTGAAGTCCTGTGTAATAAAGGAAGCAAACAGGAGTCTACAGCCTCCCCAGGCCAACATTGCAGCACACTGCCACAGTGGTAGAGATAAAAACCACAGTGGCAACAACTAAAGCAGGATAGGTTGGACTGCGCAGATTACACAGTGCAGATCTCATGACACTTTCACTTACAGTCCCACTTATTGCTTCCCCCCCAAATGAAGTCACTTATCTCACCTAGTTATGGTCCAATATAAATCTACTTGCAAAGCTCCTTAAATTTATTGGCCAAAAATACAATGATATCTCATTTCACTGACTGTTTATCCTTCCCTGTGAGTGCAGAAAAGTGAGAACAACTACACAGAAAAACTGCCTGTGATTAATGTCTTTTGGGATCTACGTTATATGACTCAAGTACCCAGTTTCTGGTTGATTTAATAGGTGCAGGTTATGTTGGTGCATGATAAAAGTGGGGCTCAAAATTCATGAGAGCTTAGACAAAATGGGAAGAATGTTTACTGAGTCTGCTTCTGATACCGAGCAGCATCTTAACCTTGCAGCAAATACTTTATCTCACCAGGGCAACTGCTACAAATGACTCAGTATCTAATCACCGGCTTTAAGGACTCTGCAGACGCCTCTGTGCCTCAGTGAGTGTCTAACAAATGGCTTTTTTTTTATGAAGTGATGGTGCAGAGGAGTATATATTGTCTCCAGCTGTAACACTGCATAGAGGAATGTGTAGGAGCATGGCAGTTTGTGTCTGTGTGTGTGTGTGTGTGTGTGTGTGTGTGTGTGTGTGTGTGTGTGTGTGTGTGTGTGTGTGTGTGTGTGTGTGTGTGTGTGTGTGTGTGTGTGTGTGTGTGTGTGTGTACAATTTGAGAGCTGTGTCAAAAACATAGACATAAAGGAAGACAGAGAGAAAAGCATAGAAAGTGTGTGTTTCTAATGGTTGAACTGCAGTTGAGATCCGGCCAAGGTCATCCTTTTACTTATGACATACATGGAGCCAGACTGAGCCTCTCACTTGGACGCTCTCCATCTGCTCCCACTGATAAGACCGGCTATGTCTCGCAGAAGACAAGACACCATGGCTCTGTGTTTTGCGGATGTAGTTTGATTAAAAAAAAACATTTACATTAGATTTACTTGAATTGTAATGAAGAACGGCATACTCACATGTACAGTATATGCATCTTAAAAAATTAAATAAACGTTTAATTTAGATGTCATGATTTACATTTACCAGGGTACTTCACAAAAATAAAGACCTGTCTGGTGCATATTTCTTTATATTTCCAGGTGTTGTTTATGTATGTTTATTATTTAATATGTTTAAATATGTACAAGAAATGCGATGGGGTCACACCAGATGTGATCAGTGCATGAACTTTCAGGGGAGCTCGCAGTCTGTAGTGACTGACTGTTGTTGCAAAGAAGTGACTGACTGTTGTTGCAAAGAAACATTCACAGCTGCAAGCTAATAGGCCTACTTGCGTTACGACCGCACATCTGATAAATAATACTCAGTTAATGATCACATCTAACCTACCAACTAAAGCAAATGTGACCTTTATTATATTCCGCAGAGTGATGAATTTCTACTATATTCTATAGTTTGTCGACACAAATAAGACACGAATAAGTCAAATTGCAAAACACCCTAGAACACACAAAAGTATGAGCATTAAATTAAAAACAGAGCAGACCAGGCAGCCTACAAGGGGCTGAGTCCATCAACAACAGTTAAAGTTACAGATGCGCACAATAATCGCATATACATCAATAAGAGCCTAACTTTACACATGATCCATGATGATGAAGATGTGTCTGAAGCCCGTGTAAAATGCGAAAAGCATAACTGCAACTCGCTGACCAACAGGATTGATCTGCTTCTCCGGATCTATCGTATTCTCAATCACCACCCTGTCACCTAAAGCTTGCTTTGAAATGTACACGGCACATCAGTGAGGACGACACATTTCAGTTTTTTTTCCGTTAGCCTTCTGTTGTAGTCAGAGAACCACATGAATGACTCATAAAAACAGCAGCTCTAACAGAAAGAGAAATATGGATGATAATAAATACTGTATGGGTGATACATTAATGTTTGTAGGGATCAGATAGGTGCCATGTTACTGACAGCTGGTGCAAATGTATGATGATTGTAACAGATTATACAGGGTTTAAGAAAGTGGCAATAAAGTATGAAGAGTCATATTTGCTGTACTGGGTGGATGATTTGTTGTTTGCAAACAGCAAGGCGCCATTTTGCAATTAAAATGAAGTTGTCCGAACATGACTTTCAGCTTGCATAACAAACTGCGCTTTTTGTGCTTCGCTCTAAGAGAAACCCTGCTCCTCGCTTTGGAAGCAACCTGACCACAGACGCGTTGTTTTCTCCATTAAACATTCACATTGTTAAATGAGTAAATATGTGAGCCATCTGCTGAAACATTACACACACACACACACACACACACTCCCTGAGTGGCCTTGGTATTGTAAAGGGCTACATCCAAAACTTCAATCAAATGGCCAAACTCCAGGCAAGCTTCTGTGACGCTGAGAGATTCACGGACTGATCACCATAACTACAGCTGATGATCTCAACATGCAAGGCTTCCTGTTAAATGAGCCTTGGCCCATGGAGGTGGACCAATTGGCAGGAAATGAGACCAAATTGATTGGGAAACAGATGGAAGAGAAGCAGCCACCCATGAGGCTGTAAAGGAAGGAAAGAGATGAGGGGTGAAGATGAAAACGAGACAGGGAGAGCGAGAGTGGATAAAGGCAAGAAGTGAACTATGGGACATGATTTTTTTTAAATCTCTTTAAAATGAATGAATGAATGAATGAGATATATATTTTTCAAGGTATCCAAGCAAAAAGTCTTACTTTGACCAGCAACATTTGGGTCTGCTAGTAACTCATTTTAACAAAACTCATCTGTTTCAAGGAGCTATAAACAATGAAAGTATGTTGAAACATTGTTATTTTCTGTGTATATAAAATCTTCCCAGGAAAGACACAGCAAAAAAAAACACTGAGGCCTTGAAAATGTTCCAAAACCAAAGCATTCTCACCCTTTCATATTTGTTAAAAGATCTTTTTGAAGAGTTCTGCAAAGAGGCAATATCTCCTCCGTCACAGTCAATTTTAAGACAAGATTCAAGATTTATTCATTCTTTGCCTTGAGACATTTCAGACATCAACAGTGATGGCAGAACAAGTCTTTGTGACCTCACAAAAAAACTTGAGTTTGAGTACTGGATAATTGCTAAGCTCTTCAAAAGGCACAATCCATGTTTCAAATATAAACACAATGCTCACCCTCATACCAAAATTCAAAAGGAACCTGCTACGCACTTTCAAATTTTCAAATCTTTTCATATATACTAACTCTACAGGACTAAAAAAACAACTAAATCCAAGTCATTAATGTTGTCTGAAGCTGTTGGTCATCATCATTTAGACAAATTCTTCAGCTATACTATATGTGAATTTGTAGCTGACATTTATATAATCAAAAATACATTGAATTGATCTTTTAAGTCAAGGTGGTTGGGATCTTAAATGATTGGTGTAAATATACTTTAGGCAGAGTAGAGCACCACCTATTGTAGAGTATGTTCAGCTGAACAAACTGTTCTTTGCAGAGCCTTGCGGGTCCTGTTCGGTAATGTTTCAGAAGCAGGCAGAGATGTTCCCTGGACACTCTTGATTTCCTTATTTGAGGACACACCTGGAAATTCCCCAGACAAAACAGCCTCCATTTTGCTTCTCTCACCGGTGAATGTGTATGTGTCTATGTCCACTATCATCTCCTTAGTCTTGCTGACGTTCATAGGTTGTTGTCCTGACACCAGCAGGTCAGGTCCTCTGCTTGATGGTTATGGCTTTGACAACAATGACCCTGTGATGCAAGTGATACCAACATTGAAATGACAGCTGATTGTGTGTGCAATAACCGGCTCTTCAAATGCTCTGTAATACCTGCTGGGTTGATACAACATCTATGCTGAATGGCCACTCAGATAAAAAACCTTTTGTCACCAGGGAAAATTACACATTGCCATATTTCATTTCATATCATTCTCCTGTGTTGACTTGGGGAAGGCAAACACGCGCACACGAACACACACGCACGCACACACACACACACACACACACACACACACTTCTCTGTGATTATCTAGCTGACTTCAGTCATTCAAGTTCAGTGGATTACAATCTGTCTTGAGACGGAAATGAAAGCTTCCTATAAATCTCTATATACTGAGGGTACGGCAGCATACTCAAAATACCCCAACTTTACTTCCAAAGTGGAGAAGTAGAAATGTAGAGGATGTCAGGGTAAAAAACACGAAAATAATTTAGTTGCATAATTTTCTCTGTCCAAATAAGAGGCACATTGAACTCTCAGAGAAATTACTATAATATATCATTTGAACCTTGGTAAAAAGATCTCAGGAATGTGCCACTTCACTCTGAATTACCTCTAACTTCAAATAAGTCTCTGTACTACAGGATACTTCATGCCACTGCTGGATTTAGATGTGCCATCTACCTCATGTCTGCCGCCTTTAACAGCCTATTGATCCTGGTGAAGCAGACAGTGTCAGATGATTTGAGATCTAAACCGAGCACCGTTAAATTACAATTAAATGTATTCATATGAAGTGCTTTACGTAAACATGTTGTTCGCAAAGTGCATCAGTGGAAGGATGGGACTTGAACGGGTTGAAGATACTTATTGGCCCAAAATGTGAATCAAAAATTTCAGTGTAGTCTCAACATCATTAACCCTTCGGAGCTACACTGACCTTAGATGTTCATTTGAACTCATCATGTTTTGGTGGGTGTGGAAGTGAAAAGGGGTGAGTGTGCGGGGGCGCCCCTTTGATGCTGTAATGCAAAATCTCTTTTATCTCCTGTGGAGCGTTTTGAGAGCGGGCCGGCTGTCCAGAAACTCAATTAGAGCTACACTATATGTGAGCCGACAGAATGAGAGGAGGCGTGAGGCACAGAGGTGCGAACGACACGGAGGAAAAATCATAAATGCAACTAGTACAAATG
The DNA here is from genome assembly GCF_963691815.1 of Echiichthys vipera. Taxonomy (NCBI): domain Eukaryota; kingdom Metazoa; phylum Chordata; class Actinopteri; order Perciformes; family Trachinidae; genus Echiichthys; species Echiichthys vipera. Next base: position 21,875,892 of record NC_139836.1, read on the forward strand.
GGACCACAACCTGAGCAACACGAACAAAAAGAGCAGATTTCTTTTGTGTTTTTAAAGATCTGGGGGATGGGGGGGGGGGGGGGGGGGGGCAGAGAGAGAGGGAGCAAAAGCAGGTTTTAAGAAGAAATCAGCTCTTTGATTGCACTGGAAATGAAAAATAAAAATAAAATCAACTGCACCAGCTCTGTGTCTGGTAGCAAGATGATCAGAGGACAACCCAATTCCTGTTTATGAGCTGCACTGAATGTGTGATATCCAGCTGGTGTACAAAAAAGCTTTTCATTGAAGTTAATTTTAATAGTTAGCATTGTGTTTAAATGATAATTGAAGGCAGCTTGCTTGACGAATGATGTGTATCCTTGCTGTGCATCAGCCCATTTAGCCAGCCATCATCCAGGGCTTCATCACCACAAATACCACTAAGTAGCATAAAATTATTCTGAATCCCAAAAGCTCAAAGCTCTCAGCGTGTTCACTCGGTCAAAACTGTGTGGGATGCTTTACCTATGAAATGTATTGTACAATACGCAAGGTGGAAAAGAAAAGTGGGTATGAAGGAAGGAGGTGCTTTGTAAATGAACAGGACTGGCAGAACCTCCTGCATTCTTTCATGCCTGTCAAAAGATGCACTGCAGTTTAGGTGAGGAGGGAGGAAAGAGAGGAGTTGGTGAGGAAAAGAAGCAGAGCCATGGCTTTTTACATTAGGCCTTTCATCTGTCTCCTGCCATAGGTCATCAGCAATGTGCAAACACTGACTCCAAAACACTCATTCCAATTTTGTTTAGCTCAGGACCGGCTAAGACAAGGAAGAATGATAAAATAAAGAAGGCTTTATTACAATGTCCCAAAAGGAGCAACAAAACAATTATTCATGCACAAAGGAATTTAACTGCATTGTTTCAGCGCCAGTACAAACATAATATTCTGGGTTTTCAAATAAAGATGGTCTTCCATCAGGCAAAAGCTATTTCTAACCTTCATCTTGCAGGTCCACTAAAAGTCATGAAATACTTCCTGTGCACTCTTTAGTCCAAAAAAAGAAGCAAAAAATGTAGGCAAAAGGTCGACACTAACGACATCAGGAGCACAAACTTATTAGGAAGTCTCACTCCCCTGGTTTCCTAAATCAGAGCACACGGTATGTCTCAAACCAACAAACATACAGATGAAGACAAAGTATTTTCTCACACATCAGAGAGTCTCACTGGAGGATTTTTAATATGTCGCGGCCATAACTCGACATGCATAATGCATAATGTTTGTGTTTTCAAGGAATCGCTTCACAGAGAACCATATGATTACCAGTGTTGGGACAACTTGCCTTTAGAAATCATAGGTTTCACATCTTTGGGCCATTTGTTTGCTTTTTCACAAGTTATTTGTCCAGTTTAAGCTTTTAATGCTGCACAAACATTAAGACATAAACAGTAAGGGGCAGACACAGGACCTTCACTGAGAGGACATATTGAAACGTGACTAATAATGGAAAAGCAATCTGAGATGCATCTGTTCAGAAATTCTAAAGAGAGAGTACAATATTTAAGATAATAATTCTGCAGCTAATAAAATAAGAACCACAAACAAAAACATGTTAAACTGTAAAACACACATGACCTCCCAGTAATGCTGAAAACTAAGAGACTTAGTATTCAGAGCATGTTAACGCCAACACCAGATACAGAGCTGTATGCTACTGTATATTACACCAGCAATAAAACAGAAAACCGGTATGCCTTACTTTTCTCCAAAAAGATGCGGTGAACCACAGTTATGACAGCTGAAGGGTTATTACCAATTAGACCGTCTGTGTTTCTATGCCTGTGTGACTTAGGTAGGGCAGAACAGCTGCGCCTCTGCCACAGGAGAAAGGACAGGACAAAGAGAAATACATGCAGCAGACGACCAGTCTTGCAGCTGGTGAAGATAAAACCAAGGGATATGTTTGCAGTCATCTCCAGAATTTCTAAATTTTCCTTTTTCAAAAACATATTGCCACAACATAAGCAACATTAACTTCAAAGATGGACTCAAGGTAGCTCACAGATGAGTTTAAAAAACACCAGCAATGAGCTAGAAGTCATTTGAGGGCATCTGTTGGTCTCAAAAACTGCAACACGTATCTTTCAGTCTATGATTTATTTCATTTTGCAGCTGTCCAAATGTCTGGTAGGATGCCAACTGTATCTGTGGAGCACAATTTATTATGCCGTGAATAACTTATGCTGTTGAGGGACATGCTAATGTCTCTACAATAACTACAGTCTGATTTCATCTTGGTATGAATGAGAGATTTTGGAATAACAATCCAGACTTATTAAAACACACACTACATCATCCAAGAGAAGTTTTTTGGTGGTGCCTTGTCTATATGACTAAAATGCATCATTGTGTTTCCAAACCTCTTAGGTAGCGAAACAAGCCCTTTAAAGATACTACACATCATGTTCAAAATGTGTTCATTTGATCTCAGTTCAAACTGGATACTATTCAACACTTGATTATATAAAGGTGGATAGGGAAGAATTGGGTAAGACGAGCCAGTGGGTAAAAAAAGCCACCCCCTGTATCTGAGTAACCATAAACAAAAAGTCATCAGTCATGTCTCTTAAGTAAAACAGATACGTTTTGAACATTGTTACATGTTCATTTAAGTCTGTGTAAGCTACAAAACAAGGTCATACACTTAGCGTAATTGTGGATCTTAAACAGTGATGTCAAATTGAGATTTGGGGGCAAGTTGAGTACCTGATCACTGTGACACTGTTGATGTATTAATACCTAATTGTGGACTAATATTAAGTTTAAGCCACACACAAATAAATACACACAAACATAGGTCTCGTCAAGTTCGTATTTGTACTGGTATTCTACCTTTAGTAGTTGGGGAGGCAGTTGCTGGATTTAAAAAAAACAAAAAAATATTTGCCATTACTTTATACTGTTTCAGCTCCTTATCCATTGTCTATGGATTTTAGAAATCCTTTTAAACTGCTTATCCCTAACTTACTTTCTGCTAATTGTTAGGACTTCCCTGTTTACTTGGTAAGTTTAATTTTCATGGTCTCTAAATTGCAACACACAGTATTCAGGTCTTAAAGCTGTTAACAGTATATATATACAGCTTTAAGACCGAATATACAGTATAATCAAGCTCCTCAATATGTTTCCACATTTCCCCTGTCAACTGCAGCAGTACCCCCTGGGGTACAAGTATCACTGAGTGGGAACCGCTATTCTATAACATATAGCCTATTTATGGTTTGAGAGGGTAGTTGGTTTAAAAAGAGAAAAAACAAATTAGCAACAACAGTAATGCTCTATCACCCACTGTGGAACAGAAAATCATCTGTTGTTCAAAGTTTGAAAATACCTGCAGTACAGATGAACAGGAGATCAGGGAATAATGAGCAACAATAAAGTGCTAAAAATGCAAAACATAATGAAAACAACACGCATCAGAGAGTGCATCGTGACAGCCTTATTAGAATTACCCCATACTGTCAACACATAAACGGATCCACAGTTTGCCGTTTGGAGTGAAACAAATATAGAGAGGCTCATGCGCTTCTTTGTTCCTCGTCTGCTCTGCTGGATCAAGAGTTAATTCTGCTCAGAGTGACTGTGGGCTGCAGGTGACAGCAGTGGAATTAATGATTCATTATGCCCAATGTAAGCAAATAGTGAGCCGGTGATGGAGGAAAATGTATTTACACACATCCAATGCCAACCATGACATCTATTCAGCTAAAAAAATATCCACATATGCACATAGCAGAAGTTAAAAGCAGTACTGGTTTGTCAAACCACAGGATGAGAAAAGATGCCAAATGTGCTGTTCAGATCCACACATTTTTATTTAAACTACTTCTTCGGAAATCTGAAACCCAAAAACTTTGACATTCCCAATCATTCATTATAAATGTGGTATACTGCTTGGTCAGCCCGGGGCTTTCTTCTAAATTAATTTTCCATTTTCTTTTCATTCAGGTCACTTGAGTGCTCACTACATCTTAAACTCACCATATGTTAAGAGGTACAAGATGTAGTATAAGTGTAAAAAAATAAATAAAAAAAGACGGTTGAATCTGCAGGGTGCTGAGAACATCATAAAAATTTGATAATTCATGTTGAAAATATTTCTACACTTTGGGATTATTAATGCAGAGAAGGCAGCACGATTGCTGAACATGTTGATGAGCAGAACATGCATATTCCATTAAGACAAATGCTGCAGGTTTTACTGATGATTTGCTCTGAGACAGTTTGTTTTCAACACATAAGACTGTATTCTCTGGTTCAGAAGTTATGGCACAGTTATAAAACAAGAGCTTTACTCAGGTTTGCACATGCAAGTGTAAAAACCTCTAAATCTCCTGTGTCCGCAGATCACCCCAAGGCTGTAAATTCAGCCGAGCATCACAGATTAGAGTCTTGCTTCTCTAGTTTCTATTTGAGGGAGAATGATGTACAAGTTCACAAATTTTATGTCGTCCCTTTCCCGTACATTTTCCCATTCCGCCTTTCCTCTTTATCTTTGTCACAACCCAAAGGGATAGCATGTGTGAATTATCCAATTGAGTTGAATTGTTGTTTGGAGCCAAGACGCTGGGAGTGCAGTTCCCAGCTTAATATCAGTAAAAGTTATACGTCAACAGATGCTGACATTTCTTTAAGAGACATGCAGTTGATCTTATTCAGAGAGGCCGTAGGAGCAGGCTAAACATGGAACCACTGATGTCTAGAGTTGTTATGGATGTACAGCGAGCCATCTGCATATGCCATTCTGATGGATGAGGCGAGAGCAGAGATCGAAGGACCTCGCTGTTTAGACAAGCTTCGTGTGAGGCTGGGCTTCGTCCTCTCACTTCCAATGACTGATGGTTGCATTGAAGACAAACGCCCATAAAATCACAGGAACAAGGCTCTGATAATGGCTGTGGGGGATTTTCCTCAGATGGGAGGTTAGAGCTAATCAATGTGCGTTCATTGTGAAGTTTATCCATCAAAGAGAAAGTAGAGTAGAAGTAGATTAAATGATGTGAGTAAATATGAGACTAAATTTGAAAACTCCAGACGAACGGTGCCTCGGCAGCGCTCTGCAAGCAAATAAATTCACCGCATATTAAGAGACGAGGGATTTCTCATTTCATCCCTCTGCAGTCCTCAGAATTATGTTACTATAAAGGAACTGATGTTATCTCTGTCATACAGACCTCTGAAGAGGACTTATTAGATTTATTAAAAATATCTGCCAAAAAAAATTCTCTTTATAGGGACACACTTTCAAAACTGACATCATTTAAACTCCCTCTCATAATTGCTGGATAATTACACGTTCTATAATTTATACTATACTATGACAACAATAAGGAAAACTTAAAACAACATTCCTATAGTGACAAAAACTAAGTAATTATTTTCTTTGAAGTATTAAATTGTTGTTGCTCAAATGGTGGGGAAGTAATGATAAACTTACATGACTAAGCTTAAAATGTTTATGCATGGCAATAGTGATGCTTTTGATTTCTTTTTGTAAAACTAAGAAAAGTGACTGCAGCTCCAAGGGAAAAATATCTGCCTGGGATGCAGCCATCTGCAACGCAAATTGTCATTTCATTTTTTTCATGGCTCTCTGAACCAGACTAATGGATTCTTATTCAAGCTCTGAGTCTCTTATACAGCCAGTCAAAGTAGGATTAATTGAATTTAGTTGTGTTAGGGCATCTTAGGAAGCTACAGTACCTATATTCTTGTCCCTATGTTGAGAGTATGATTCAGGAGAATTGTGAACGCACAGTGCAACAAGTATGCTGCGAAGCCTGTTTGAAAGGTTTCTACAGGAAGCCTTAAAGTATAATACTGCTTAAATTAGCATATAAAGCTGCAGGGATGCATAGCACTATACTGAAGCTGGGGTATAGGCAGTTGTTTTTCCGTCATTGGGCAAAAATCCATAATACCCTTTCAGCATATTGTGATTCAAGTAGTCTGAAAGAAAACTAGAGTTCTGCACCTCCTATTGGCTCTGTTTTCAGGCTTTGGAAAATCTAGCAACGACTTTGGCCAATCACAGGTCATTTCCTAGAGCAGATGCTATTTGGCATCCCTTCAGATGGTAAAAGCCTGATATAAAAAAGTACTGCAGAAAAAGTTGCTACTCCAGCATTGATAACAATTGCCCACACTGCAAAGCAAACCAAAAAAGGAAGAAACACTTATCAAAGGAGAGTCTAAAAGAGAGATTGACAATAAAACACATCAATATCTGTGTTTCAGAGATGAAGAGAAAATAGCTAATTGCTTAGCTTTTGCCTAACCGTAGCCAATTGGGCTCGCGGCTGCAGTTAAAGATCATGGCTTCGATTCGCAGTAGGCTAAACAAAAATATAACTTTTCATTTCTGAAGTATTTTGCTGATATTGACACGTTTTATTCAGACATGTATCTAGCTAAAGCCTCAACTCCTATTATGTCCAAAAAGGGCTTTACAGGCTCAAAAGTTTGCAAAGGAAACAGGACAGGATTTCTCATATATGCTATATGACTGCACCAGGATCGCAATCACGATTGGGATGATTTCAATGATTGACTAGCACTCAAACAGTATGAAAAGTGTGCCTGTGCTCGTCTGGTAGGTGGGCTTAGGACAGAGAGGAGAGAGCTGCAGGAGCGCTGCATTTTCAAATCCTTTTTGTCTTTTCCAGAAAACTGCATCTGAGACGTGCCTTGACAATTCATTCAGATTAATTAAATAACCGAATTTCAACACTATGACCAACTGAACACATACGTGTGTTTTAAGCACTTTGACAGATTTCTCATTTCAACCTTCAGCAGCTCTTGGGGCCATTTAAAAGGGACACCTGGTCCTGCAAAGACCGAGAAGAGTCAAAACATATGAGTCGAGGAATTTCGACTGTCTGGACTCTCAAGCCCTCATCAGCAACAGCCAAGTGGTCTCAATCCTAACTTCACCAAACTGTTATAAAACACACAGATTTGGTGGTAACATGATTACCTTCCTTCCCATTAGTAGAAGACAGTGTTTGGAAACTAACCATGGAATTAAGAAGGAACCAAAACACTGGATTGTGAACAATGTAAATAACTTCTGCCACATCCTGATTATGATATATGGAGAGAAAAGGGCTGCACTCAACCTTGCTGCCAAACTGAGACACAATAAAAGGGGTCATTGCCAAAAGAGGGAAATGACTCAGACTCTGTTTCACTTGCTCTCCAAAGAACTGTTGATCATTGGTAATTCATTATATCACATAGGATACGGATATTTAACATAGGCCACAAATAATAAATAGAGAGGCAGCAGAGAGGTCACAGGGTTATCCTGCTCCCCTGGTGGTTCTCAGCAGTTCAGGATTAAGCAGGATGTGACTGATGTAATGATAGGAGCTTAAGGAAAATGAAGCAGATGACTACAAACTCTAACTGCCCTTCCATATCTTGGTTGAAAAGGAGATTTAATGAGATTAATTTAAAGAGCTTTAGTGGAACTAATCTGGATTTTTTTTTTTTTAAACTTTGGTTAAATAAACATGAACACCAAAGTAGAAGGAACAAGAGGTGGCACAGCCTGAGAGAAAACTTTGAGAGTTTACTCAGGGTCATCGACAACATGTAGCCTTTTTAAAGAAATATCACTGCGAAAAGAGCTGCAGCAATTTATCCTACCAGCTCAAAGCCTTCTGTAATCACACTCCCACCAGTATTTATGGTACTCGCTAGATCTCAGTGCAATGTTGTAAGTTTTAATTATTTAAAACCACTCAGTGCAGAACTATTATGTAATTATAGCATCTGTTAAAATGTTATGATGGCATAAGTTTTTGTTTGTAGCAAAATTAAACAAAAACTTGATTGTTACTTACAGTCCATTCATCTCAGTGGCCACAGGTAAGTGGGAATGCAGATGGGAATTATCTGGTAGCTAAAACTGCTACATCTCTTCTTCTTCTTGTACGAGGTTAATGTGTTTTGTACATGCTCCCTGAGAGCTAAATGTAATAAAACTAAACTGTAGAAGTGTGCAATGCTCTCTGCAGAAGTATCCTTTTTTAAACTACCACTGAGCTCACCTGGTTCCAGACCACTGAATACGCCCACTCTGCCTAGTTGACTGATTTATTTGGCATCGTGACATGAACCGGAGATTTCTCAATTAAAAAAACGAGTGCTCTGCCCCAATATCGCCAGACAATGCTAAACCAGCTCTGTATCATTACAACAAGGGCAGTATAAACAGGATTTAATGTTTGCGTTGAATTACCCGGCCAACTCCCGCAAGCTTTTGAGCGGGAAGCTCTCGGCGCACTGGCAACAGACACATCTGCACACACTGCCCACACTTTAATGACACAAAATCTCTGTTTAAAACCACAGCAAAGCCAGTATGTTGGCATGGCTACTCATCAGTATAAACTTAAAATTACGTTAGATTCAGGCGGATACGTTGGTCTCTAGTGACTGGTAAGGGTAAAACAAATAACCCTTCCCTGCGGACATTGGTTATAGTGAAGGCAATGTAGCTACTCTACTACAGACTGAAATATCCCAATGTCATTCAATTTTGCACTGATGTACACAATCACTAGAGAACAAATTCTACTGATTTGTATGACCCCCTTTCTTTTCCTGTAGCAGCACCATGAGGTAGACATTTGTGGTTTGGAGTGAGATGTCTCAACAACAACCAACCATTAAATCTGGTAAAAGATAACGTATCAGGATGATTTTTAATAATTTTAGTGAGATGTCATGAGGTCAAAATTTCAAACAGTCAGTTCTTTGTTTATGACCAAATACCTGTACAATGAAGGACTTTTCCATTAGTCTCTGCTGTACTTTATGTTACGTGCTAAATAACTGTGCTACCTTATCCTCAGTGCGAGCAGTTTTGTTTGAAGCAGCATAATTCCCAAACTGCAACTAAAATGATGTCTTGCTTTGTGTCTCTGTAAGTTTTGCTACTGCTGGATAATAAGTCCTTGTTTGCCACTTCGATTTGAGGAGATTTAAACTGAGCTCTTTGCCAGGAATCTAGATTTTATAAATCAAGCTGATTCAACCATTGTATTTTCATGTTTACACCATATAGTTAGCTGAATAAATATTGATAAATATTAAGCTCCTGCAACTCCAGTGTGTTGCCTGTATATGCAATAAATATGCCCAGCTTGGGTTATGATTACATTTCAATGAAACACAGAGGGTACGGAGCCAATAAACAGTTTTCTTTTTTTTTTTTTCTACCAATGTACCCTGCCAGAAACTTTTGTATGGAGACATGCCAGGCAATTCCATCCATCCTCTCTTGCTTCTGGCCTGCTTTTCCTCCCAAAGAGACGGCACTAAAGTTAATGTACTCTGGCTGTCTCCACCAAATCCCCCCCATTTCTGTAATACCTCAGAATCCGTTGAGCTACGCCGATTTGAAATTGGATCGAAGGCTGCAAAAATACATCCATGAGCTTTCTTTCATGTAGCTGTTCGATAAGGCTTGTGCCCGTTATTGACAGTGGGTTTTCACAGCTGATAAGGAAGAACACAATACAGATGACCGATCCTAAAACCTACTCCAGTGATTTTTGTCATTGCCCTTCTCTTACAAAGCTTTCATGCCATGCCAAGTTACACACATTCCTGCAATGGGCTTGAGATTATTATCACTTTGCTAAGTGGAAGTAATCCCTAGTGAGGTGTTAAAGGTACACACCAGTCCATCCAAAAACACGGAGGAGGGAAAATACCAGCAAAGGGAAAGCTGGCATTCTCTGATTGTAACACAGAGTTTTGACTCTAGACACTAAATGAAAATAGTTGTTTTGCATTACTTTTGTAAGTTGTGGCACATACTGATATGAAAGCTTTCACATTTTCTTAATACAATCTTTAGGATTGTTAATCACACTGCATCCAGTTTAGGATTCACCTATTTTTACATTGCTGTATTGCTATTTAAATAAAATGATCTGAACACACCTACTACTTGCTGATTCCTCACTGATTATTCATCATTCTTGATAATTAAAAAGGGTGAGGAGCTAATTGTAAAGGATTAAGCCTAAGGGCAACATTTAAGATTAGGTTGATGAACTAACAGGGTTTCATTTACTCCTTATAGTCAGGCTGTTGTCTGCTTGTTACTATTATGAAACACTTCGAACCCTCAAAGGAAGATTGCACATCTGCATCCCCCTTGTCTAATTTTGTTTTAGCTTTCAACCTGTCCGGCAGAACCCCATTTTGCAGTAAGACACTGACAACAAAGTATTGAACCACGCACTTCTTCAGACGCAGCAACAAGAGAGCAAATTGGAGTAAAATGATTTTCAAACCCCTTTGTTGCTTTAGACTCATGTAAATGTCAGCTGAGGATTCGATTCACTGGGCCTGGGGGCTGTGAGTCTTGTTGGCTCGGATTAATTTTCCTCTACAGAGTTTAGCCAGAGGGCTCGCTCTGCTCTTGTCCTAGCCTGGTACAAGTTCTACAATACCCTGTGTTTGTCTGAAATGTCAATCAAACTGAGGAAGGAGGAAGACTCAAAGAAAGGTGCTGGTTTGAACTTCCTTAAAGAATGGGGCAAATAGTCACTGTTACATCTTCCTCAGGGCAAAAACTAGTGAATTTAAATTTCAAGTATTGTTCACTTTACTTTACTTTGAACAAACTTTAACATTTGGTGGAAACTCAGGCTGGTGAAAGTTATAACAAGAGGTGAACTTAATTTAGATTGCAGTGATGGATGGATGAATCATGTGTTATTAACAGCCATAACAGCAATACGGGTATCGTGTTCACCTTGTGAGAGCGAGCGTGCGTGTGTGCGTGCGCATGTGTGATCATGGTGTTTATATGCCTGTCTGTGGCCAGAATTTGTCACCGCAACAGCGTTCCAACTGTGCAAGATTCGAAATTTCAAAATAAAGGTTGAGTTCAAAGATGGGTGTGATCCTAGCATGATGAGCCAGAAGTAGGCAGGTAGGAAACAGGTAAGAACTCTGCACCACGATGCACACAGTATAGTAAGCTTATAGATATGCTGCCGATTTGCACAGCAACTCTGCCCAAATCATTTTAAAAACACAGCTGGCAGCAACTCAGCAGAGATATTAGGTCTAACAGGTTGGCACAGCGGGCAATCAGTAACTCCAAATCCACTGCAAAGTACTTGTTCCGATTTTTGAAAAAATAACTGCATCCCATGAGCTTGGCATGTGTAAATTCCCTCAACAGTGTCCTTTATCAACAGCCAGAGCTATGATCCTCTCAGCAGACATAATGGCGAGCCCATTCAGTCTCTCCTGTGCCATATGCTGCTCCACAAGTAGCATGTGATTAGTTCCGATTTGGAAAAACATCCCTCACACTGTTTTAATTGTGTGACAGGTGTTACATTAAAGAGGGGCCTATATTTCACTCTAAATTATAGAGGCCCATTAACAGAGATAATGTCATAACATCAGCAGTGCAGACACATTGCCGAATGTAGATTACACTAAGTGATGATCCACAAAAAGCACGAGACTGAAGCAGTTTTAGTTCTTTAACATGGTCTTATTGTTTTTCTCATTATCAACTTTGCTTTTATTACTAGTATTATCAAATTTTTATCTCTTAAGGGTTGTATCACTGTATGGTTTTCTCTGCATATGTCTCCTGTTTTGAATACTTGTGTTACTGATTTGTTTGTTGATATAACGAAGCAGTTTGAGCTGCATTTTATGTTAAGAATGGTGCTACATTAATAAATATATTTATTGTTATCATCATCGAAAAATTGATAAAAATAATCTGATATGCTTCATCATCTAGTCCTCATGACATGGCCATCACTTTTCTCCAGTGTAAAACATTTAAAAAATTGTGTGAAATGAAGAAGGCATAAAGGAGCAAAGGAAAATAATCTCTGTTAGAAAGATCTTCACCTCACCTCGAACTCTGACATGATTTGGAGACGGAATATTACAAAGCCAAAAGAATGTGATTTAGTCAGGATGCGTGTTAAAGCTCAATGCTTGACACACAACTTGACTCATTTGATGTGCTAGATGGGCCGTATTACAGAAGCACGGGGGGGGGGGGGGGGGGCAAAATAAAGTGAAGAAGGCCTTTTTTGTTCTTTTCTTTTCTTACATTCATACATTCTGACAAATTAAATTTGACAGGAACCTAATCACACAGCAGCATCTAATTTAAGTTTAGGTTGTTGTGATTAGACATCAAACACTTTCAATTAGATTTCAAATTAGAAAGCCCTTGTTATGACATTTGTAAAATATGATTCATCCGCAATCATCTTACATCAAAGCCAGATGCTTTGTTACAAAGAACCATCTGAGAAGCCAGAAACTGTTTGGAAAAGGGCAGGCAGGTGATTGGATGAACGATCAGTCTATCAAACTTTTTACCTTGAAAAAAGCCTTCTTTGCCCTTCTTTCAAAAATACTTTCCAGCTGTTGTCACCATGGACTGTTTAATAAAGATGGACATGCTGATTGGATAAATCATCCGTCTGTCTATCTCCACCTATGTTGGTGATAGACAGGCCAAATCAACAAATCAGATAAACCAAGCGTATGATGTACTAACAGAGTGTTGAGGCAAAGTAAACGTGTCGGTAAAGGATATTTGCCGTTTGTGTAACATGAATTTAGGGATAAAAGGCATAATTTCAGGTGCCCGGTCCATATTCCAACAAAAGGATCTAAGAGAAAAAAGCTTTAGCAAGCGGCTTGCTCAATAGCTGCGATTATCTCATCCGCAGAAGCTACCGTTGTTTACACTGAACAGTCGCTTCTTGTTGCGTCACATTTTGAGCTGCCTCAAAACCAACGCTGATTGGTTCGGTTGCTTGGGCAACCAAAATTTTCTCTGCCGCAGTTTACCAGACTGATCTGCAAGTCAATTACAATGGAGATTGGGAGATCAGGATGGTCTGGCGACAGGACTTTCACCCAGGGGACTGGTGTTCGAGTCCTAAGTGCCTAAGCCTAACCATCATCTTTTGTTTCCTAAACCATCCCAATCTTCTAGCTCCATTTTTGGTTGCCATTTCACAGCGTTATATACAATGTCATATATCATACAAATCCGTTCCCGTCATATACCCACTATAATTACCAAACTGTGGAAAAGACAGCAAGAAGAATGGACCAAGATCAAACCAGAGCAGTGTGAAAAACTAGTGATATCTTGTGGGCGCAGACGTGCTTAAGTCATTCAAAGCAATGGCCTCTACACTTCCTATTCATTGTTGAATCCTATAGCCATGAAAAAACATTCTTTAAATTCTTTAAATTGAACGTAACGTTAGCTTAGCATTAGCCTGAAGCTGCGCTTTTCCACACATCATGGCCACCGCCGTAGTCAGAGATGATGGAGAAACAACAGCACTTTTTAATCCTCCTGGTTCTCTAAAGTCACCGGCGTATTTGAGCTTATGTATTTAATTATTTGAAAGGTGCCTTTAGCACTGCATTGTTAATGTTATTAATTTTAGACTACCTAACACCTAGTAAGTTTAACCAATATCTACACCATTTTGTTTTATACATGTTCTGTTTTATAGTTTGGTTCAATAAAAGAAAAAGTTAGGGTTAGGGTTGCTGTAAACCTAGGGAACATAGCATGAGTGTGAGTGGGGTTGGTAAGGGAGCCAAGGAAATTTCAGGGGGGGCATTGCTAAGAAAAGGTTGAGAACCACTGCTTTAGTGGCCAGCTTGGTATGAAAGGTTAAGGTGAGGGTTTGGTTAAAGACAGGGTTTGGGTTTGGTTACATCTCGTTACTTATAAAGTGAGTCATGTCTTCATGTATAATACATTATAAAGTAGAGTATTGCTGTGTTTGGCCTCATATTTATTAATACAACATCATGTCGTAGCAATGTTAAAATAACTGACTACAAGTTTTTGCTTGGACAGTATGGAAGTTATGATCAGCAACCATGTTGGGGAACTGTATGTCCTATCCTCCATCATTAGCTCTTCACAGGACTCTGATCAATCCGAACCACTGGTGGTTGTAGCCTGACAAAATGGATTTTTATGTAAGGAACTTTTCCCCCTCTGAATCGAGGGTCTAGAGGGTGTCATATGCTACACAGATTGTAAAGCACTGAGGAAAGTTGTGATTTGTGATATTGAGTTATAAAAATAAAACTGACTAGACTTGAATCAGCATCCAAGATTTAAAGAAGCATTTTTAATGAACCAACAGATGTTTGTCTAGACCAACATTTGTCAAAAGACATCCTCAGCAGGAATTATAAATGCTCTTAAACACCTAAATATCAATTGTATAGCAGGTGTGACATCTTTGTGTCCCATCATCGCTATGTATAATAGAATTGCCTCAACCCCACCGTGCCATTATTCAGTGCATACAACATGTCACAGTTTGTGGTATTCTTTGAATTCATTCAGTTTGAGAAAACCAATCAAACATCCTGCTGACAGACATCACCGTCACTTTGCAATCATAACCCGTAACTGCAGATTGCATGGTTTATAGTGTTGCCTAGTGTGTATATGTGTGTGTGTGTTAGTGTGCGTGTGTGCGTGTGTGCGTGTGTGCGTGTGTGCGTGTGTGTGTGTGTGTGTGTGTGTGTGTGTGTGTGTGTGTGTTTGTGTCAGAAAACATGCTGGATGAGTGAAAGTGTTTCAGTCCATTGTGAGCATTTATCCAATCTTACAACAATGGCTCTGCTTCAGATGGATCTTTTTGTTGAAAAAATAAAATAAATCCAACAAATGCTGCATTGTTAGAAGGACTTGGATAATTCTGCAATGTGGAAAACAAGAATCAATAACATTCAAAGAAAAACACATTTGTGTGTGTTTTCAAGTTCGATTCCTTTTATTAAGTCAAAAGCTGTCTTTGAATTTTGTTTTTTTGCCCCACGTTTGTTCCTTTCTTCTTTCCTACGTTCCGTTTCCACAGATGTAGTTCCCCCATATTTATATTCAGTTACCGCTCTCTAAACATGATCTTGTATGAGCTACTTTCAGGATCATTAGCTTTAGAGCATTATGATACTGAAGCCAATATAAATGTGTCAACAGAGGGTTATTACTGTCTTTTTAACACTTTAATCTTGCAAGGACCAGTCCCTATGGAAAACCGAAGAGTTTATTAAGTGAACTAAACATTCAGCTCACATTACCTCCACATGTTTATGAAGAGATATTTGTTAGTTTAACAAAAGCTTCAATGTTCCAGATCTACTGTGAATAGTTTTTGATGGATAATTGTGAGAAAAACACACCCTTTATTAGAGTTGAATTTACAAAGCAATTTTTAATGTAATCGATACTGTGTGAAACTGCATTAACTCAGAATAATAAACAAGTCATCGATGGCGGCAACAGTAATCACAGCAAAGGAATATACGGCTGAATAATAGAGTTAGAGGCTGCTCTATAGGCCAAGTCAAACATCCATCATCATCAGGATTTCTCCCTTTCTGTATGTTACACCAGTTTTTCGCTCACATACCTATTTAACGAGCGCTATATCATTCTCTATTGTCTTGCTCCCTGTCTCTTTTTCTCACTCTCTGTTCACAATACAGCTCTCTTTAACCTGGAATCCATCTCCACTGGCGCTCCACTGAAAATGATGGGGGTGCAAGTTGTTGATTTATTCACTAAGCACATACAGACAGCATAAAAGAGAAGTCGTATATTACTCACGTATCAGAATCCCCTCAAGTATAGTTAACTTTGTGAAGAGTGCAGAAATCAAGAGTGAGACAGTTTGACAAAGACAGCGCAAGGGGGGTGGCACTGAAACATGACACAGAGGGAGTAAGACAGAGTGATTGAATGAGAACGTAACGTATTACTTAAAATTCAGAAGAAGAAAGATGATGAGAAACAGAAGAAGGAAGACAAGAAAAAACTCAGATTGCTGATGCAGTGGAGCGTCCCCAGCTTGCTAGACATTTGCAAAATGTATGGAAATACTGGCATAAAAGGCAGCATGCGGGCTGTTTCTTGGTGCTACATTTACAGTTATGTCACACAAATGTCCATTCAAAACATAGGTTCAAATGTGCACTATTTAGTTAAAAAAGACCTACATTGACCAATGAACATGACATCGCTGACCTCTGCTCTGGCTCTGTAAATCACCCTTCCTTTCCTGACCACAAAACTTGACCTTTGAACCTCATTTCACTTATTATCTTGATTTATGTGTATGTGGATTGCTGTGTGCTGAACATACACAATATCCTAAGGTAAACATGGAGCAGCAGTTGTTAACAGCCCTGAAGTGAACACCTTATTGCCACCAATAAAGGGCAGTGCCAGCTATGCTTATGACCACTAGTAAAGACCAGTGAGTAATAAGTATTAGTTTAACGTACATTATGTTAGCTATAAAAGCCTCGAATGCATCTGTAGGGTGATTTTATCGCAATTGATGTGGCCATAAGGCGACAAAAACTTCAAGTGAAGTCAATAACGTTATTTGCATAAGACGCTAATATAATTATGATTACAGCCTTTCTTGTGTGTTGTATCTAAAGTAATGGCCATATCAAATATATATGCATATATCTGCTTAAAGCATCCAGCTGCCCATTAGGCCACGGAAATCAGAGTCTACCCAGCAGCAATGTGTCTCTAAAGCTAAACAGGTGCAACAGACATGGGACAAACAGTAGCTGCCCATAGAGTGGAGACAAAGAGGAAAAGCACTCACCCCATAAGGCTTTTCTGTAATCACACCCTCAGGCAGCTTGTCTACTTACTGATGAAACAACTAAGGAGTACAAGGTTGCATAAACACAGCTCCTTATGGACAACATAATTGGGAAGAAACTGATTGATAGCTTTCTATATGTTGCTGAAATCACCTTTCCCATCAGCGCGGGAGATTACCAGCACAAAGTTTGCACAGACAGAGCTGAATATATGTTATTGTTTTAATGGCTGATGGAAAAGTTTCTGCCCATGTGTTCTCTAAAGATAGCTGTTGTGCTTTGCTCTGTTCTTGTCTGCATGGCTGTGAAAGTGGATTAAACCGGCTTTAACATCAAGACGAGCTATAATGAAACCCAATGGAGGAGTTAGCCTGTCTGTTTGGCCAGCTGACTCCTGTAAAATGACCATCCCTGTCTCCTGTTGCCTGCTCTAAAAGTAGCATGGTGGTGCCAGTGAGTGCATGCTGCAGCAGCCTGAAGGTTACGCTGTTTGATGCTTTTGTCTGGATTATACAGCAGCTCAAACTCTCTATTTCACCTTATCATACATGTTTATTGCATATTCTTGTGTGGGTTTTTTTGTAATATTTTTATTCAACCTGCCTTTTTTATATGATACCATATCAGTGGGACAGCACCATATTCATATTATTGTTTTAAATGGATATTTTGGAAAAATATGCTAATTTGCTTTCTTGCCAAGAGTTAGATGGCTGTACTTTAAATATGAAGCTACAGCCACAGCCAATTAGCTTAACTTACAGTAGAGCAAAGACTGGAACCAGGAGAACCTAAGAGCTAGCTTGGCTCTGTCTGAAGGCAAAAAACGCTGCTGCTGCTGGGGCTTCACCCAGGTCTGCTGCTGCAGTTTCATTAGCGTTTGTCATATTGTTTGGCTTTAATAACTTCAGACACAGCCGAAAAAAAAGACTACAGAATGCAACATCTGTGTTAAGCTCAGCTGCATAAACTATCAGTGTTACCTTGCTACCAATGTTAGCATTGTGAGAGATTCATTTTTAGCTTGGTGTTCATTAAATTACATATTTTTGAAAAGTGTTTTCTTGCCGGTGCTGCCTCTATCTGCTGGCTAACATCGTTAAACCAGGAGAAGAACACCTGAACACGTTAATTATTAATTTTAGCTAAAGGCAAGTCAACGTTACAGGTTTATTGTTGACCATGTAACATTAATGTTACTATGTTATTAGCTTTGACATAACGAATCAAAATCAGATATACTTTAATAATCCCAGAGGGAAATTGTTTTAATGAGCAGCCAAAATAAAATACATGACTATAATACAATAAAAAATATATCAAATAACAAGTAAAAAATTCCAATATACATCAAAATCGAGCATAATCATGAATATATAATGTAGTATATCTACAGCCAGATGTGTCTGCCTCCATTGTATTATCAAATGTCTTAAAATCAGCCAATGAGAGCAGGAGTTTCAGGTGCGTCTGTAATTAGTTCCAGGTAATGGGAGCAGCAGACTTTATTTATTTACACTAGATTATAAGCTGTCATTAGTTGGGACTTTGTGTAGTTATACAATACGTTTGCACTTCAACTCTATTTTAATATTTGTTAAAACCATAAGAGACTTGATTAGGACTTGCTCCTGCCCTCAGATACTTGAGACTAGCAAAAAGTGACGTGTTGCCCTCTCTGCTGTCCAGTCAGAGCCATAAATTGTGGAATTGATTCTTTCATTTTTTATTAATTCAGTCCCAGTCAATGGAACACTCACAAGATGTCACCAAAATCACACTGTCCCTTTAAATTTTTTCAGAAAATTAAAAAGTGTATTGTATCGAATCGTTTCAAATCGAATTGTATACTTGGCTGAATATTGTGATATATATCATATCGTGAGCTGAATATCGTGTATCGTATCGTGAGATTAGTGTATAGCTACAGCCCTACTGCCAAGACGATATTTGTGCTGAATGTAGGCGAAGCAGGATGTGACAAACAGAAAACAGTTTCCTGCTTTGACATCTGTTCGAGTTGTAAGTTTTCGTGAAATATGTTATTGGTGCATTTTCCTCCTTTCAATGCCTGTCTCCTTACTTGCTACCAGCCAGGCAGCATATCTCTTGTGTGGCAGTTTGTAACTTCCATGGTCAATATCAAACAATGACTGCTGGTTAGACACAGCAACAAACAATGTTTCCTCCATCTTGGCTCAGACAGAAAACTACAGCCAAGTAGTTTCGAAACACTTCTTTGCTTCTGGATGAGGATAAGACTCTATGCAATGCAAAGATGTGCTTTGCCACTGGAAGCCAATGCTTTATTTGCCCCTTCCCTCTCATAGAATGGAGGTGAACAGGAGGCAACTATTCACCTATGTCAATTTTGAACCTTGAAGTAAATTCAACCACTTGTGATGTTGGTGGTCAGATTTTTTTGCCTTCGGACTTGATGTTAAGCCGTCATCTCTGCTGGTTGTAGCTATATATTTAAAGTACAGACTTAAGAGTTTATGGCTCTTTTCATCAAATTCTCAGCAATACTGCGGTGGGAGTACTGTGTTTCCCAAAATGTCAAACTATTCCTTTAATGACGAAATGTATGCAATGTTCCAGTAAACTACAGCAGAATAAGACCCCACATATTGGGGTGCCCAGTAGCTTGAGTTCAACTCCAGCCTACAGCCCTTTGCTGCATGTCTTCCCCTCCCTCTCTCACCCAATCCATGTCCATCTTCAGCTGTACTAAGAAATAAAGACCTAAAAAAGAATGCATCTTTTCGGTTACCGTACTACTTTATATATCTCAGCAAATTGCCCCTGTGGACAGATATGTGTTTTGAATTTGAATCTGTGCCAACAAGCCACCATGTAAAGCACCCAGGCAGACACACAGGTACAGCAGAAAATAAATGCAAAGACATTTTCATCTTTGCTTTGAACCATTTACTCTAATGTCACAATGTAATATCCTCCACCCACAGCCCATTTGAGAAAGTCAAGGATGATCAATACAGTAGCATTGTGCACAACAAAACCATCCATCAAGAGGGGTAAGCCTGAAAAAATATTAGTCAACCAATATTGACCAGGGCTCAAACAATACATCAAGCTGTGAAGTCTATTTCTAGTTTACCTTTCTCTCTCTTATCGTCTCCGTCATGTGTCTTTTTTATGTCCTCCACTGCCTCTCTCCCCACAGCAGGCAATGGAAAGTCATAATCATCTAAACACATTCCTGTTCCACCTTTAACAGACTAGTAACAGACTGTGCGTTCACCATGACACAGAACTTGACTGCACTGTTCCCTAACAATGGCTTTGTATATATATTTATATAAAAACATGCTGGTTGTGTTGATATATGCAACATATTAAAATGTTAAACTATAGGTGTTTGCAGCTACTGTAAGGTGCAGGTTTGTGATTCTTATAAGGCTACTGTATGTCAAACGTACACTGGCTTCTGTGATGATGAATAACTGCAGGCATTGACTTAAAGGAAAATATTTGCACCATGGCACAGATGCCATTCTCTCTGCTCTTACTCATTATCCAGCACAATGTCAAAGTACCCCCAGGTCACTGAGAGGGAACATTCCTTCACATGGCCATCTATGGACATCATAAATAAACAGTCACCCCAAATCATGAAAGCCTTCCACTTGCCATGTAAGGACACAATTAATGTCCTCCTCTGCCCACAGCAAGGCAGTAACAAATGTATGATCACTATAATAATAAATGTGCCACATGAGGGAGAAAACGCACGAAACGCGAGGCTACCCCCTTTTGGTGACTATGCTTTTCTTCCTTTTTATTAGTTTCCAATTTCAAAGGATTCACAATATTTAAACAAATATTTTAATTAACTTTACAAATTTGCTTGAAAAACACTTAGCCTTTGTGGAGGAGAGGCATCTGAAGAGTGCAGAGCGCAGAGGGGTTGTGCAGGGATGCTGTGCCGGGCAGCCGGGGAAAGGCAGCATCACTTGTTTGCAAAACTTGCATTTAAACAAAAACATATAATGCGAGCTTGTAATAATATCCTGGTTATAATATCCGCTTTGGATACAAATAAACATCACTATTCTGTTGTGTCTGCAACTGCAAAGTGCAGCGTTTTTCTGTAGCGTAAAGCGTGGCGAAATAAAGCAGTTAGGAATCGGATCTGGGAGTAAATGAAGATACTTTTCTGCAACGATATTTCCAAAACTTTCAGTTTTTGTCTTTTTTTCACCTACCTCATAACATTCAATTGAGCGTGGGTACAAAGCCGTACAAGTAGATGGGAAATGGCAATCCAGTCAAACTTGTCAAGCGTCCATGTTTGGCACCGAAGCAGTACGGCAGTCCAGTCTAGTCACATATGAAGCGTTAACGATACTCAGCTAAGGAGGCTCTGCTTCTACCGTCACCGAGAGCCGTAGATTGGACGGCGATGTGAGGAGCACCGCGGGATCTCCAAGGGCGCACGAAGTATAACTACGTCAGGATTGGCCAGAGTGGCCGTGACGCACCGGCAGGTGGCACACCCGGCGAATAAAAAAGTCCACATTCATTCATAGATTATAGGTCTGGCAAACTGTCGGAGCTCCAAAAACACACTAGCAATTACAGCCGGAAAACTTCATGGTCAGATCATAACGGTCAGGGTCCTCCTTATTTCATCTCTGTCTCCTGCTGAGTCTTCTCTGTTTTTAATAATGGGACAGTGTCATCCCCCAAAGCTGTTTCATTTGGCACAAAAAAGTGAGCTACAGTTCTTCTTCTTCCCTGTTTTCTAATTGCTGTCTGTTTCCAGAAAGGATTCTTCTGCCGTTTTAAAACACAAAAGAGGGTGTGTGTATATATGAAACACATAGCCTGTTAAAGGTGGAGCAGGAATGAGTTTAGATAATTATGGCGATCCATTGCCTGCTGTGGGGAGAGACGCAGTGGAGGACACAAAAAGACACATGAATGAGAAGATATACTGTATATACTATAACTATCTATACATAAGTATATGTTAGGTGAGTGTGTGCGTGTGAAAATCAGCAGAATACAAGCTGTGATCTAAATAAAAAGACTAAGGCAGACACTTACATATGAATAAAATCATATGAAAGTGTAAAATCAGAGCTGAAAAAAAAACCCATAATTGCATTAGTGAAATCTGAGTGTGTTTTGACACGGAGTGTAATTCAAGGAGCAAAAGCAAATGCTTTAATTTTTTTTTAAACACAAATAAAGAGTGAGTGGTAATCCTTGGAGGAATGTGTAAGCCAATTACGGCTGGCTGCAGGGACTGGTGGAATGAAGCCTCAGAGCTTCCTGCTCATACTCACTTCAGACCCTCGCACCACATTTCCTGTTGCAGTACACTGGCCATATTTCTATAAAAATACAGAGACATGAATAGGATATCGTGCCGACTTCCTCCAACATTTACAGGGCTCACATCATCCTAATGCTTTGTAGGCTGTTTGACACTGCGTCTGTGTACTTTCCCATCAGCGGCTTGTTTGCATCCTGCGAGTGGGGAACCAGTTCTTTCCATCTGGATGCTGGTGTGTGTGTGTGTGTGTGTGTGTGTGTGTGTGTGTGTGTGTGTGTGTGTGTGTGTGTGTGTGTGTGTGTGTGTGTGTGTGTCTCTGTCTGTCTGTGAGCTTACATAATATTAAGGATGGCTTAGACACTTGCTGATCTGGTTGGTTAATTTTTAAGTTTATGTTGGGTGTGTTGTGTGTTTTCCTATAGCCTGGTGGATATTTGCTAATCTGCGGGTATTAAAAGAATCTTGCATACTTTGCATGGATGTGAAACAGCAAACAAAAGAGAAGTAAATCAATGTAGAATGAGGGCAAATATTGTCATAAAAGCCCAATTATTTTATTTCAATGTTGACTATGCCTAGGCTAATAGAGCAAACATTGAAAATAAAGGCTGCAAATGACATCTGGGACAGTGGGGATAACCACCAGCACTGATCAGTGCATTATATAAACCGCACCTGAAATGTTAACAGCATGCAAATAGAGAACTATGTAATTAAATTAAGTGTCAAACATCTCCAAGTAAGATGCATAGTTAGTGTGGTGCCAGGATTTATTTTTCACATCATAAATAATAGGATGGTACAGAGAACCCAGTCTGTGGTTCTAGTCCAGGACACCTGCTATGTGGTCCTTGATAAACACACACTCTAAGCTGAGCCTCAACATTCACCTTCCTGCAATTTCACACTGTCTGATTCCTCAAGAACTGCATGAACACACTGATAACCGAGTCACAGTAGCCCACTAGTTTACAGAGACAGTTTTTACTTCATAATGGCCTCTTCTGTCGTACTCCCACTCTCAAGAGCGTCAGCTAAACACCCGATTACAAAGAAATAACGTGGAAACATTGAAATAACCCTTTTCCTACATAAAGCCTTAAAAGATATTTACTTTTGTGCTTAAAATTTGTACGGATCTTTTAACAAACAGCACAAAAAGCTAGACTCTAACATAAAAAGAGTCTTCGACAGGAAACACAGACGTGTGAAATAGAGAATCACAAATAAAAAATACATTGGAATAGAGCTGCAAGCATGAATTTATTAATCGATTTGTTGACCAATAGAAAATGAATCAGCACAGTAGGTTCAGGCACAGTAGGTACGTAACTACGTCCCGTTCTATATTTCATATATTGATAGGTCACATACTTGCATACGTAAGTTAAGTTACGTAACAGACTTACCTAGTTTAAAACAAACCACAATCATTTCCTAAACCTAACCTAAAGTACTTTTGTTGCATGAACTAAATTGCTACTGTTTCACAACATTATTTATTGAGTTTAAACAGGAATTTATAGCATTTTTCGGTCTTTTCTGACGTTTTACAGGCAAAACCAATAGTTGATTGAGAGAAAATAATCAAAAGATTAATCCACACCATAAGCAATGGTTAGTTGCAGCCCTCGATTGGAAACATGTCAATATTTGGATGAATGTTGGCCATAAATACGGATTAGAACAAATTTACTATATACATTTTCTTGAGCAAACAAGTTTTTATTTGTATTATTTAAAACGACATGAAATGAAGAGCACTGATATAATAAAGCTTTTGTAATATGATACAATTGAATAAAGTCAATGCAGTGCTGCCAGCTTAACAGTAAACAATTTCTTCTTTGCTGAGTTTTGAGATAGAAAATGTTCACAGTTCCTGCACATAAAAGGATAAACCTAGGCTGATCATTAAAGTATGGCAATCGCATGAACAATCAATATGAATTATAGCAGAAAGGTTTCAGAAATGCAATATTCACCCAACTTCTTATTTCATTCGCATTCGATGGGCGAGATAGCAAAGCAAGTCAGTTTTACCAGACTAAAACCCAAAGCCTTAAAATCCACTGGCTAGGCTCTGTTTCATTTTGATATTTGGTTGTTTCGGGGAAGAAAAGAGAAGAAGGAAAAAAGTCACAGCATGAAAACATCATGCATCACTGCTTCGAACCATGAAATGTTTTATAGTTAACACAGTTGGGGTGATTCAGGGCTTATACTCAGAAAATATTGTCGCCTTGATCTTACATTTCAGATTTCACAGCATGAGTAATTTCCACTGATGATCACAGCTCAGACATACTGTTGGGAAGCTTAAAAACGTCATGTTGGCAAAAACAAAATCCTGGAAAAACACAGATGATTAACAAATTACTATCACTAAGAACTAATTATCACAAGCAATATGTACAGAAGTAGAAATGAATACCATGTATTAACAAATTTGAATGCTGGCTGGGCGTTGGTGCCGATGACATATTGAATACCGCCAGTCTTTGATTTTCTGGAGGGCTTTTTCAATTTAGAAAGAATGTTTTTTTTCCTGAAAAAATAATTAGATGCTAACACCCTCAGGGTTCTTCCTCTTTGTGTGCGGGGTTTCTGCGTGTATGTGACTGTGCCGTGTCCTTCCTTGACATGTGCAATGAGATAATGGCATCTGAATACCAATGGAGTGTTGAATCATCAAGCATGCCCAGCTCTACATTGCTTTCTTATCATTTCTTTTTCCTCCAACATCTATTTTCATTCAAACTGATTTTCTTACTTCAACCATTCACATTGAGTCCAGTATCTTAGCTTTTATAGGTGTCTCTTCACCCCTTTCTTCACATAAATAAAAAATCAAAATCCACTCTCTATTCCTGCATTTTCGTAGACATTTTAGCACGACCTTGATCACAGCCTGACATGCCATCCCCACTGTCATCTCTGTCCTTTAGCAAGTTGAAAGTGGAATATACAAGTAGGCCCAGCATTTCACTGTCTCTGCTTATTTGCAATACGACATGTCAGTGAGATCCTCAGTCCTTCACCATGAAAGGTCATCAAAGTTAAGATTGCTACACAAAATATCTCGCTGCATATTTTTTATTACGGCACTTTGCATTCTGAAACTCCTCATTCAAACTCCGATGAGCAGAAACCACTGGAAACACAACTAGGGTTTGCAGTGCATCAAAGTCTCGAGTTTGAGTCTCATTTATATTGGGGAAAACATAGGGAGGGCAATCAATCAGTAATCGCTCAGAGGTCAACAGTTTGTGGTGAGAGCTTGTGTCATGCTGTGGCAAAGAGTAATCACAATCAGACAGAATTAAGCATACAGTACTGTAGAAAACGCTTCCTTCAGACTGGAGAGGTGACACATGCTGTAAATCAACAGCTATGACTCAGTAGTAGGTTAGTTAAGGTTGTAATTACTTAGGGCGGAGATACCGTTGTACCGAATTGAGAAAACGTATGATTAAAGAAGAGAGAAACGACACAAACTTGTCATTTTTGAAACAGCATGTCCTTGATTTCAGACTGAAAAGCAGTTAGTTAGTTAAGCTAACGTTAGCTCTATGAGCTGGATGCAAATGCTGTCTACGATTGACTTTTTTTGTTTTCAGTTGTGTTTTAACGTAAGAATCCCATAAAAGGGGTCATAAATATCAGCCCAGAAAAAAAATGTGTACATTTCTGCAAACCACAGATGCATTGATATGAAAAATATTTGGCACCCTTTAGGTGTGTATGAATCTGTGGAGGGAGGTGTGTGTGTATGGGCAGATGGACAGAATCAAAAAAGATTCCATAGTCGAGGTATCCTGACTCTTAGTCCCAAAGACCCTGGATCCTTTCGCTTCCAACAATGCAACTTGCAATATCGTATTTCATTTGATGTTCTCTGACTGCAACCACTCACATTTCTCCACACCTCCAGTTTGTAAAACAGGCCTGTAGTCTCAGACGAAATCAGAAATCCCTATATCATCAGGGTTATTTTTCAGACTACAAAGCTCCCCCAGAGCCACAGACAACATTAAACAACTGTAATCACAGTCTGTGTAGTACTTCTTAGAATAAGTGAACTGATGTTCCATTGTAAAAATCAGTGGAGGTCCCCTTTAAAATGCAAACAATTCAAAGTTTGTGGGTCGAACTTTCATTCTCTGTCATCAGAGTGACTCACATATCACTGTCATCACAGCCACACAGATGATTGTCTTTTTCATAACCACATGCTTTCATTGTCAGACCCAAGGTGACGCCGTCGTCACGACCGGTTCATTGTGATGCATGTTAAACAGTGTCCTTCAAAAAAACTCACATATTCTTCTCAATCCAATCAGATGAAATTAAAATGACTTCCAAAGGAGCAACATACAAAACAGAGTCTTCAAGTTGACAAACACAATCAGTCACCCCAGACTTCCATGTTTTGCCCTGTTTCTCCAGGTCCCATCTGTCACCAGCCACCAGCTATTCAGCCAGAACAAAAGTCAGATTATTGAGGGGTTTAATTATGCTGAAGGCCTAAGCTAATTAATTATCACTATCAGTGGTATGGAACATCCCTTTAGATAAAGAAACCAAATCTAATTATCTTTTGACCTCTCTCTCTCTCTCCCCTCGGTAAGCTCATCTGCAAGTGTGCAGTCAACACACAACACGCATGAACTTGAAAGTCAGACATTAATATTCTGCAATATTTTCACTCCAGAATTCTGCAGTAAATCGGGTTCTCTGGCATTTATTATCTCACAACACAGAGGGATGGACTGAAGCTTTTCCGTGCTTGGGATAACTCACCAACTTTGATAGACTCAGTTGGACTAATTCCTTCTCAAGGCACAAGAACGGGTCTATCCCCACATCCAACAACACAATGCATAAAGGACTTATTTGTATCAATAAGCCATGAAGCGACCACTTAATCGCCATATGCTGCTTTGTCTCTCACCCCTGAGTCCCAGCAGCTCTACTCCTTTCCTAATGATTTAGCAACCGTGCATCTGGTTAGTCAAAAACTGATCTTACACTATTCATAAAGAAAGACACCCGACAGGGCTTTTACTGGGTACAGTCTAAAATGCAAACACTCATGGGGTGCCTGTGTGCACCTGTGATAAGGAATGAGAGCGGCGTTGTGGAAAACATGCGACAGAAAAACAACAAATCGAAGTATGGATAGTAACGGAGCACAATTTGTGAATTTTGAAACCTTATATGTACTGGATATTAGCTGAACCTCAAAGGCCAAAAATGAGGGTGTTCAACCGTTTTGTCTCCCAAGCAGATTCTTGGCCTCTGTGAGTGAACTGAACATCCAGATAGGATGTCCAGATGTTAAAAATCCCACAGAGATCCAAAGGATGGGAGTAATAACCAAGATAAGCGAAGGAAAATAAAAAGGGATACAATGTAATAAGGAATTAGTGTGTGTGAGTGCGTGTGTTGTCTGCCCACACATACAGCACAGATACCGTATGTCTGCATGTCTACCTTTAAGCACCGACATTTACTCTGTTTATCTCTTTGCACTCATACAATCAGATTAAGTGCTGATGAATATCCTCTTCCTCCTCCTCAGCCCCCTGAAGAAAGACCACATCTGGTCTTGGTTGTTAGGCTCATATTAGCTCTTCATGCAGGACTAATCAAAGCCATCCCAGCCAGACTTACAGGATAATGCTGGATCATACTGTTTTGATGGACTGGGGAACAGTTCATCATGTCTCATTACCTCACGAGGAGACATCGACAGACAGTGTGACATCTGCACTTTGCTGACATAAACCAAAATCTATCTTTTGACACAAATACACTAGTGAAGATGTCATTATATTGCAGCACAAGTTTTAGTATCCCACAGGTCATGAACATGTTCAAAACCCATCCAGGGCTAAACTTTGTTGTTTTAGGAACAATACTAACTGGGTATCCACATTAAAAGCGAGACGTGAGTGGTGCTGAAGTGTTAAGCCCATTCAATCCACACTGACTCTGACCTCCAGTCAGCCGTCTCTGTCATCAGAACAAGCTGTCAGCAGCAGCTCCTTAAGCTGACTCATCAAGATGGTTGGTTTCACAGAACCATCTGAGAAGGCCTTATTGGAGACTTATTGGGAAAGGGCAGGCGCCTTCAAAACATACATTTATTAAGCTTTTTTTAAAGGTACTCAAAGACACTTATGAACCATCGGTCTATCAAACTGTTGCTGACGTCAATCATCAGACGAGAGAAAACATCTTTTCCAACAAGAAACGCTTTCAGTACCATTCTCTTCTTTCAATGAAGAAATCTCTCCAGTTCTGATAAAACGGATGCTTTTGCAGTATCTATGCTAACGTCTTTCGGAGCTGCCATTGTTGTTTTGAACCAGTGGTCGGCTCTCTGTTGTCATCACACACCGGTCCCCCCTTCAACTGCCAGTAACTCCTCACAGGATGCAGTATCAGTATTATTTATTTATCAAGATTTTTTATTCCGTCTACAGGGAAACAGGAAAGCTCACAAATGACACTGAGTGAATGATGAATATTACAGACACTACCAATAAGTGCAGAACATATGGGAGATGTGTGTGATTTAAACAGCTGTCTGTGGATATCATGCTAAACAAAGTAAAGGAAAAAAAGACTTGAAGCCTAAAAATAAGTAATGGTCTAAATGCTAACATCAGCATGCTAACACGTTATTGTTTATAATGTTCACCATTTTAGTTAAGCACATTAGTATGCTAACATTAAATTTAGCTGAGGTCAATGGAAATTAGTGTTAGTGGTGGAGCTAGAAAAAAATAGTCAGGGAATCACCTAAGTCATTCAGATTCATCCTCTGGGTATCATGAATGACTAACAAATTCCATTACAATGCATCCAAATGTTGTTGAGATATCTCACCTTGGACCATCGTACCAAACACATATTTTCTGGAAAGGTCTACATTTTTCAGGGATAAACCCACTGTGTATGCAATGCACTAAACATATGTATCCAGTATCTTTTTTTTTACTAAAACAAGTGGCATCTAACATAGTCCCACTTGACAGTTCATTGCTTAATGATTCAATACTGCAAGCTCATGTATTCAGAATGAAAAATGTAAATTTGTATGTACAGTATCACTGTGGAAATGACTGGCAGAAACATGTCTCATAGCTGAGCTGAGCAGTCTATTCAGGTTACCCATGACAGGACACATAACACAATAAACACACACAAATTCAGGTTATTAAAATTGACAGGCTGTTTATCATATCCCTCTGGGTTAGAGAGGGGAGAGTGGAAAAGATAGAGAGAGAGGGAAAACACCAGTTATTCTTACTCTATAAATTCACCCTCTTGGTGTAGTCTTGCCACAACTGTCTCCATAAGTCTGGCTGCAGCATTTATCATTCTGGTATAAAGAGAAAAATGCTCTGGCTTCCAAACCAATCACAATCGCCTTGGGTGTCGCTTAGCCTCGAATTCAGCGACAGTGCCCTTGCATAATAGGAAGCAGAGATAGCGGAGCAAAGGAGAATGCCAACTGAAATAGGCGGCCAGTTGCAGGCTTTATTTGCCTGTGTCCAGACCTTTGGATCCACCCACTCCTTTGAGATGACTGTATTGTCAGGCACTGTGACAAGAAAAATCGATTTCTCTGTTAAAAAAAGCAATCGACCGATGAGTTCCACAGAGGAATGAATTATTAAGGACTAATTCTGTTGTGAGTTTGTGTTTACATAGATGGCATGTCTTTCTCTGACATCTTAGTTTGTTTTTTTACTTCACGTTGCTCTGCTCCCCAAACGGAAAACTTTGCAGAACATTAAAAAACACGGAGTTGACATCACGCAAAAACTTTACACCAACAGCCATCCAGTGAGTCAGATTAAAGCCAGTGTAGATGACATTTTCACTTTATTGCCCACTTTTGTGGAGAAACTTCTGTGTTTACACTTCACTGGAAAGGCCAGAAGGCGTCTCCTTACTTCAATACCTCCAAATAATTTCTAGCTTCAGTGGAAGATCGGACCGAATGGCTCAAATGATACCTCCAACAGCACCATCCTTTAGGTACAGATTTAGAGATTTGATTATAAAAAGATTACAAACGCTCCCATCTCAGTTAAATAAAAAAAGTAGATTTCATACAAAATACCCCAAGTAGATATATCTGCCTCTAAATTGTTTCTGATTCTCAGATATTGAATTAAAATACTAGCAGATTTGCATTTCGGTTTTTAATTAAATTAGGCCCATGCATAAACTACCAATAAAGATAAGGATGACTGTTAAATAAATAAAAAGGCAAATATAGCATCCAACAAATGTCCCAGGCCAGATAACACCCCAGGAAAAAGTATATGGCTTCCATGTAGCCAAGCTGGATCTTTCAGAACAAAACTGTACATTCACTAATGGATAAAATATTAGCAGTAGCCTCAAACTTACTCTGAATTGGAGGCTGGCCCCCTGGTAAAAGAGAACTATGGCTATTTTGTGATTTTCAACATTTCTACTTATTCATGCTATCAACATACAGCTCCAGTCAGCTGAAAGTTGTTCTCTAGTAGACCCTTAACAGCTAAAGCCGACATCAAAAAAGTTTGTATTTTAAGCCACTTCTCAGCCGAGCCTGCATCTTGTTTGGTCCATCCCCTTTTCTCAATTATCTATTGACACTTGTCTCCCACCCTACAGAGCATTCACATGTGTAGACAGCCTAAGATGATTTTTTTGAAAAACTAACCCAAACAATTACTCTTACAAAAACCCTTTCAAGGCAGTACAACAATCTTCAATTCTCCGCATCTTTAAACATGTGATGTGATCCCAAATGAAAAATTGGCAATTCAAAACAAGGAAGATTGCTTTGTGGGAAAAACATACTTCCCTGTTCATCTTATTGCAGCAATAATAGACAAATAAGGAATTAAGCTGAGTACTTAACATACTCTGTTACAAGGCTGCACATTGGCAGCCCCTTCCTTAGGAGCATGGGAATCAAAAACTTTACAAAGGTCGTAATCTTGGTCATTCAAACAATAACCTTACTTAAAAAAGGTAAAGATACCTTTTGTGTATGTGAATGTGTGCGTGTGTGTGTGTGTGTGTGTGTGCATATGTACCATTTTGCTGCAGTGCCAGCATCCTGATTTTACCAACTCATCCCGGGTTTACGAACACACCTGTGTGGTATTGGTTCTGCATCAATGACAGCCAAGATACTGCCACTACTGGGAGGACTGACGCAGCATGTAACGCAGGTGCAAATAACATCTGGGAGGGAGAGTGCCCATAAAGACAGGCAGAGACAAAGAGAAAGACAGAAATAGACTCAGACTCATGCATGGATGCACAACTGCCTTATCTTTTTGATTTAACTTGAAAAAATAAACTCAAAATGTTTAGTATAATAATGCAGACAATTGTTCTCTCCTTACCCTTCCTGACTGATTTGTCCTGCTCCTCCAGCACATCTATACGTGTGGTTACAAGCTTTGCTGTGTCTCCCAACACAGTCTCAAGAGCGTGGAGGAGATATTGGGAGACCGGCCATTACTCAAGAAGAGCTGGACAGGGCCGTAGTAGGGCATCAACCCAGCACAAGGAGCGGTATCGGCTCCTTTGTGCAAGGAGAAACAACAGGAACACTGACAGAGCCCTACAAAGTGACCTCCAGCTGGCTACTGGTGTGCATGTTTCTGGCCAAACTGTCAGAAACAGACTCCATGAGGGTGGTATGAGGGCCCACGACATCTTCTAGTGAGACCTGTGCTCACAGCCCAGTACCGCACAGCTCGATTGGCATTCCTGAGAGAACACCAGAATTGTCAGGTCTGCCATTGGCGCCCCGTTCTCTTCACAGATTAGAGCAGGTTCACACTGAGTACATGTGGCAGGCGAGTGTGGATACACTGTGGTGAAGGTTATGCTGCCTGTAACTCATCCAGCATGACTGGTTTGGCGGTGGTCAGAGTGTGTAGGCAGTTCCTGGATGACATAGGCATTGATGCCATTGATTGGCCCTCGGTCCCGTGCCCTAAATCCAATTCAGTACCTGCGATTATTAGATAGGAAGAGGTGAATAAGTGAAGAAGGGAGGGATTTTAGACACAGCTGGTGTTTCCAAAGCTGTCAACCGCATCTTGTGATGTTTTTCAGTTGATGTAGCTGCTCAGTTGTCATGAAGATGGTTGACATTAGCCTACGGAGTCAAAAAGGCGTCGATCTTAAGCTTGATCAGTTCTTGCTGCTGCCAACCAGTGGGTTCTTGGGTTGCCACCACAACACAACCTCCACGTCTATCAATTCACTAGCAGGTGGTGATGAGTTTACAGCTCTACCTGTCTTAAGCTTTTGCTAAGGCATTCTTGAACAATGTACACTTATGGACTAGCAGAGTTTCACAAAATCATAACACTCAACACCACAAATTATGGTCTCAAATATAGCGTTCAACCAAGCTATTGTGCTCATTTAACAAGATATTGTCCTTGATTGCCTTACATTGTCCAGGTGTTTGTATCATGTCCACCCAGTTTAAAATTGCATTTGAACAAAAGTTGTGTGAAGCACAGCACTTAACTTAGAATTTGGGAACACCAGCCAAACTTCTACAGTGTTTTTAATTGTGAAGTTTGATCAAATTTAATCATTTATCTCGCTCTCTTTCACAAACAACACAGACATTAGAATACAATATATTCCCTGTTACTGTAAACAACACTGTGCCAAGTTTCAAAACCATCAAATTATGAAGCTGCTAAATAAACTCCCAAACAGTGTGTGTGTGTGTGTGTGTGTGTGTGTGTGTGTGAATGTGTGTGTGTGTGTGTGTGTGTACCCTAAATAAACAAAATGCCATACACAGACAGGGTGAAATGTTTGTGTTCCTTATTAGAAAGACGAAGGGTTCTGACGTGCAGGCTGCTCAGTCTAAATTGGGCTGGCTGAGGAACCAATTAGTGCTACATAGAACACTTAAAATTCTCATCCCCTCCTGTGCCAATCATCATAACGCAATTTCAGATGACAAATTAAGTCCAATTTACGAAGACAATTAAAGTAACTAAAATCAGAAAATAGGTTTTGCTCCCCTTTTTTTCCACCCTCAGGGCTTCTGTGATAATTTGTATATATTTCTTCCTCTTTTTTTTAGTCAAAATCAAATGAATAAACCATTAACTTGGCCACACTCTGTGAGTCTTTGCAATATCCACTTACAAAAGTAAGTAAAAGTACAAAAGGAGGAATAGAGAGGGAGACACAGCTGAGGGAATCACAATTGGATCCAGGACGGTCGCTTTGGAGATGAACAACCACAGGTCAAGGTAACTGAACAATTCCAACAGCAAAGTTACTGTCTGTCGGCCTACACTGAAGTTTATTTACACCATACAAAGAATCTTTTTCAAGTGTGTGCTTGAAAGAGTGATAAAGGCAGGTAGGAGCAGATCGTATTAGAATGGAAAGCCGAAGATGAAAGGTGTGTGTTCAGGACTGATAATAGGAGCAATCAATACAAGTCTGAGTGCTGGTTTGTAATCTCCACAGTAAGATAAAGTGTCATTGTATGGAAGAACAAGACAGCTAACCAGACCAAATGAATATGGCTCTTCAGCCACTCCTTCATGGCTCCTCTACCCATGTACGAGAGCAAAGATAGTTACTGTCTGAATGTGCAGCTGTGACTTGTATCTATTTCTTTGTATGGCAATGTTGGTCTGGTGTCAATCGTACCAGCATACAGTAGACTGCTGTGAAGGTTTGTAAAGATGGATCCAAATGACTCAGGTTCAAATGCTCAATATGTTGTGTTTGCACATGGTATGTGAATTGGTGCATGAAATGCAGAAACAAATTTCACAAGCGAGTACCTCTTGGAATTTTTTAGCTGTCTGTCGTTAAGTTAACACAAGCAAACAGGCAGGCAGTTACAGTGTGGCGAGACTAAATGAGACACTGGAGCTGCAAGCTGTGGGTTCTCAGGCAGTTACAACAGCAACGTAGAGGACCACACGGACGGGGTATCAGTGTTGCTCCACTGTTGTATGGGATGTTAATAGAAACAGATCCAATATGCTAATGCACATTTGACAGCATCACCTGATGTGCCAATCACTGGGACAAGGAAAAATCAAACTGGAGCTCCTTATCTGTGCTGCTTTTAGGCAGTCTTGAGATTGTATTGGGATTCAATAGAATGTTAAATGCCAACTTTGTATAGCCACCATTGTGCATGTAGAGTGAACAAACTCATCCACAACAAGCCAAATTCATCCACATTTGGCTTGTGGTGGTGCCGATTTCAAACCTGGTGGGAAAGATTACAGTTTTTTTGTGTCGGCAGTTGTTTGCTTTGGACTTTTATTATGGATACGTTTTACATTATGGTGTAATGTTCACTTCCCCTGCCTTAAATAGTGCAGTATTGCATCATTGTGGTTATCGCGACAGCTCTAGTGATCCCCTTACCTTGCACCATCAGCAGGTCAAAGTTCTACTTATACGTAGCCAGTAAATATATACCAACATCTAATTGATGGATTAGCTCAAAACTTGGTAACAATAAGCACCACCATGAGGTGGATATTTTGCTAAACATTGTCAGTGACTATTAAGCTCAAAGCCCTGCTGTATGGTCTCAGAGCCACAAGCATTGAGAGTCCCTTCCTTTCATGATAACTATTTCCTTTTTTTTGTCATTCTGACATTGATGAATGAATAAGTTTCACCTCACTGGATATTCCTAAAGAAAACAAGCAGACTCAATTCCAATACATCTTCGCTGTATATAGCTGCTGCTGCTTTATTTCCAGAGGTCAAAAGTAAATTCAGGTCTGGGCTCTGCCTGTTTATAATGCAAACTAAAGCCCTATTTGGCTGGATTTTCCTTTGAATCCACAGGGGGACTAAATGTAGCCAAAAGTCACTTCACTCAGAAAGAAAGGGAGGTGAGCAGAATACAAATTTGGAAGTTGGCACTACATCATGTCTGTCCTAATCTACAGAGCCAAAGGGATTACAGGGGAGCAATGTCCCAGCATTTTAACCTGACATATTCACTGACTGCTACACTCAGTCTGTCTGCCCGACACAGCTTCCCTAACCCCTGTCTAACTGTAGGAAATGCCTCATTCCTCATCTGTCAGGGGGAGTGGACAGAGACAGACAGACCGACTGACTGAAAGCTAGCACTTGTCTGGGAACACTGAGTCCAATGATGACAACACATTCTTATCATAGCCACACAATGTTCTGGGAGTTGTACATCGCATAACGTCCCTGAAAAGGACCCATGGGCAAAAAATATGAAACTTTTCCCTGCCTCCTTCTCAAGCTTATTAGTAATATAGAACTGTAGTCTTACTCTTCATAACCATAAATCCCTCCAGAAGTATAACTATTGAAAAAGGAGCAGCTTTGGGCAACTGGGTTTAACACCGAAATGTCTGCATGGTTACTTGAAGGAAATACTAAAACACAGTTTCTGTCATAGCATGTTTTTCAATGTTTGGTACAGGATAAGTGAAAAGAGGTCCTTTGGATCTCAGACTATGTGCAGTTGTGAAGGTGAAAAAGTTCAGGTGCTGAACTGAATTTACTTATTAATTTACGAAGCTTTTTGCACCATGTTGTAGATCCATTCGTGCCTAAAGACATGTTGTTTATTCATCAAATAGGGGCAGCCACTTGAAAGCAGTTTGCCTGTCATTTGAGAAACGTTTTGCATGCAATCAGTGAAGTGCACCGCTCTCTTAATTCATATGCATTAAAGGAGGATCGTGCAAAAAAAAGAAAAGCGAGATGCAAGTGTGCTTGATGGCACATTCTGTTGGATTTATTAAGGTTCAGGCAATTTGCGGTTGTCAGTTTAAAAAACAGGTGCTGATATGCGTACAGTATATTAATGGAGGGTGCAGATGGGGAAGAGAAAATTGTTCAAGGGTAATCTCAAAGTGTCAAAAAAGGAGCTGCCTTGAATCAGTTCACAAACAAAATTGTTGCTAATTGTAAGATAGGAGAGGGTGCATGAATAATAAATGAACACATTATCTAACTTTCAGCAAACCTGTCATCTGTTAAACTGCTAATGCACCATGGTGATTACATTATTATATATAAAAACATCCAAGTGTATTATGTGTGTGTTATGTCATTCAGTCCTTTAATTTATCTTTGTTCGGGAATTTTGATCTTTAGTTTCTTACTGTGTGTACTTATATGACTATTAGTATTTTAGAATTATTAGATTTTGTTTTCATTTTTTGAAGGGGATAATCTTAAAGACGTTCCACCACTGAACCTTTTAAAGAGATAGTTCAGATTTTCTGACACACTACGTCTGACATACTCAAAACATTGATGCAACAGATAGTCATGTATCACAGTCAAGAGCAGTTATACACAAACATGTCAGCCACTAATTTACAATCTTAATTATGGCTACAAGTGGCAGCAATGCTGAGCAGCACTCCATTCAATGAGCTTCATCTTTGATTCAACATGGATTTGTATTGACTTTAATCATGCCCTTTACCATCTGCCTGACAGTGATGAGTCGTTTCTTGCTTTCCTTTCAGTGATATTGTATTTTCAGTATCTTTCCTCTAACGGCTTTAATGAATGCCTGAGAATGAACTGACATGTTAAGGTTGCCTCTGTAAGCCATTGGTAACTTTGACACGTAGTATAACGGTCCTGGATTATCACTGGGATCTGGCATGGGCACACAGATGGAGATCTGGTGTTGACATATCTTCAAATTCACTAAGCTTTAGCCAGGGAGTGAGAGACTACACAAGCAAAACTACTGCCACCTGATCAAAGCAGCTATTAGTATAGTACCATGGTAACTGATATCACTTTCTCTAAGGTAAGGTAGATTAATGATCTTAATATAATGACAAAGCTAAGCAAGAGGGCCCAACAGCAGCAGATATCCGTCCAAATCACATAGCAAAACATTAAGTCTGTATTTATACTCAGACACCTCCATAGCTCCCCACCCCCCTCACAGAGCTTAATCAAAAGGCAGATTTGATTGCAGGACTTTTGAGAGAGGCGCGTCTGCATGTGGGATTCAGACAAACCGTGACGATGACTTGTGCTCAGGCTGTTGAAGTGATGTGATGAGACTTTTGTTCTGCAGTAACACAAGTGGACACAAACGTTTGGAGCGACTAATCTCTTTCTTTTGTTTACCTCTGGTCACTGAGCACAAAACAACACAAATAAACACAGCAAGCATGTAAACGGTGTAATTATTCACTTCTTACACATCATATTGATCGTCTAGACTAGAAGAAAACAACTCCCACAAGAAAACCTTCAAGATAAATACAAACTCATACTGTTTATGCGCTGGATTACAGGCTTCGAATGCCAACCACTGATCAAACATGCTTCAACATCTCAAGGCAATCAGCATGAACTCTGACCCCCCGAGGAAATCATTGGAGATCAGTGTCAGTCAGTAACCGAGTCAAGTCTGTCAGTGGTGTCTGATAATATCTCCATGATAACCTCCAGTCAGGCGTTTCTATTAGAGGGGAAAGGGTCTCTCCATGACCTTGACAGAAGAGCAGCCATCTTTATTCCTTTATCCCTCTCTTTGACTGCATGCAAGAACTGCAAGATCGTTTCTTTTTTTATTTACAGCAGTCAACCGTGGCAGGTATTCAGAGCCAAAGGCTACATGATGAAAGAAACACAAACTCAGAAACTATGCCTGCTTTTACAAGTCAATACTGTTTGGTCTTTTCATAAATGAATTTTGAGGATTGACTATGAATAACAACTGTCAGCAAAGGCACTGGCCAACAAACGTTGTCCTCAGGCACTGCAGCTGCCCACTTTAGTGTATAGGATGGAGGAACAAAGTCTGTTGCAATGTATGTGAGTGCTGAGAAATGAAATCGAAAGAAATATTAACCTTTTTCCTAACTTACATAAAGTTTGCCATTGTCTTCGGCCATACTTAATGCAAACAGGCACTAAAAGCTGTTTGTATTAGATGACATAAATGTCAACATTTAAATTTAAATGAGTCTACTTAAGAAAAGCTAAGTGTGCTTGCACACATACTGTATGTGTAGTGAATTGTAATACTAAGTTTAATTATGGATGTGTGCACATGTGGCTTCCCCTTGGCAATCACTGGGTCATTTTAGGAGACAAGAAACAAGCCCATTTGCCAGCAGTGAGGCCATTCACACACCAAATTTCCCCTTATTCAACTGTACTGTCATCAATGCCAGCTGAAGCCATCTGCCACCCTGCACCCTGCCCTGCCCAGGCTAGGTAGAATTGGTGCAGGCTTATCATTTATTCCCAGACTGTGAGGGAACCTCTCTCCATTTCTGCAACATTTTTGTGCAGTGCAGCAAATATAATGTATTTCTTTTACAATGACAGTGGGGCAAAAAGCATTGTGTTTCATGAAAAAGCAGGACATGGATATGTCTGGATGTGAGTGGAGTTTGTCACATTTCTATGCAAAGCACAACCTCAGGACGTAATGAACAGGATGACTTCTGTAGCTGTCAGACAGCATCCTGCATTTAAAACAGAATGTCAGTGTCTGTCCTCCTCTCCCCTTCATATTTCTGCTATTCCACTTGAAAACACTGATGAGCTCAGATTATTTTAGTCAAATTATATCCGGCTTGAAAGGTCCTTGATCTGTGTGAAAGGAAGACAAATTTTATTGGCCAGATTATTGCTGTATGTGCTTAAGTACCAGGGAAGATGGAAAGCTAGATTCAAACACAGATCATGGAAATTAAAGGCGTTTTTCCATGTGTGCTTTAAATGGGACATTCTTTTGTAGAGATAAAATGCTTTGTCAATAAACTGATAAATCGTCAATATAAAATTTATCTCCAACAAATTTGATAAGTTTCTGTCTTTTATTACAGTTAACTGAAGAAAGTGTTTTCACTGTGGGCTGAACAAAACAAGTCACTGGATATTTGGAAAACCGGTATTTTGCACAGGGATTAAAGCTGAGCAGGCAGATGTTGGGACAGCTGTGGAAACAATGTTGACAATTCTTTCTTTTAAACCAAGCCAGGCCTGAGACCTTGGATACAAGTATTTAGACACTGAATACAACAATGATTAAGAATAATAATGGCTTCAGGTTAATCTCCTTATTCCAGTGCAACCATAAAAACTGAATTGATGCTTAATTCCTTATAATTCCTGCCAATAAACAAGTGCTTCTCCAACTAGATTTTGTGAAATGCACATAATTCCACTTGGCTGGAAAATGGGTCATTTCCCCAACTGCTCGGGCTTACCTTTGAGTGAGCCAATTTACCAGTTTCAATTATTTAAAGGCACCACCTGTCTCCTTTCAAATTCCAGTGGCTCAGATCACTGCATGAAGAGCCCTGCAGAGAGAAAATCTACTCAGGCTGCAGATTTTAAAGTAACATGCACTGAAATGAAATAAGATGCTGGTGTGATACAGGATTCAAAGAGGAGTGATCCAAAAAGGTCTCACCTGCTGGGATATCTACCCACTCTCCAGCCTTCCTCCATCCCTTTTCCTTGCTAAAGCCTCATTGAGTAATTGGCTTTCTCTTGGCATTGAGTTGTCCAATCTAAATGGTAATTTGGTAGGCCGTCCTCTCGTCACTGCTGGTAATGCTTATTTACTGGAAGACAGTTACTCTAGACGAAAATCACAGTTGTAATGAGAAGGCAGGGGTCTGCCTGACTGTCATGAGACAATGCATGTCAAATCTCAGAATCTCGTCTTGAGCCCTTCATGTAATAAGCTACATACTGACTGAGGCGCGGCTGTTGTGATCCCAGAAAAATAAAATGTGCTCTAAATGTAAAAAAAAAACCACTTCTTTATTAATTTGTTCGACAATGAATTAATTAATTTTAATGACTTACAATTCATATTTTACGATAAACACATCAGTCATATACCAGATGAAATACAGTATGATACATACGTACTTCAAACTGACTTAAACGCCCTATCCCCATCACAAAACATACACAGAAACAAGAGGGGTCAATATGCATATAGATTGAACAATGCAGCCTTTTATGTCTGAGTGTCTGCTCTCTCCTTGTTTACCTGTGTTTTACAAGTGTTATGATTTCCTTCCACGTTCAAAACACATTCATGGTAGGTGTATGGGAGTCTCTTAATTGTCCCTTGGTATAAATTTTCATTCTCTTTGATCGATGTGACCTATCTGAGGAGCTTCTCTGACTTCCCCCAGACAGATGCTGAGAGAAGATCCCGCCACCTCAAAATTAAATATAACTACTGAAGTAAAGACAATAAATCATGCGTGTTGAAAAGGAAATGACGGTGAACAAATAACAAGAGCAAGATTTCTCTGGAGTTTTTGGATTCTGTTTGGTATATTATTGTGTTCCACTGAATATACTGTATTAACACCTTTCTTATGTAGTTTTAATGCAGCCAGCATAACCGGTTCCTACTTGCAAACTGAAGTATGTCAGATGTCTAAAGTCAAAGCCACAGGCATCTAGGAAAATAATCTTCCATCATGTCTTCTGCGTTATATTTCTTGTTTTCTGACCTTGCTAGGTCTTGTTATTTCACATATTATTTTAACCTTTACTTTTGGATGACATGACAGCATATCTAAGTTGGAAGTTGTACGGAAAGGGTGCAACAGGATTTCAAGCTCCATTTTTGCGATGCCTTCTAAGGCTTTGATGTGGTTCTCGGCCAATTTAAGTAATTCTACAGTAAAAATAAATAGCGGTTTAATAATTATCCAAAGCCGACAAAAGGATTAAGAGAGTTGCATGAGAGCAAAAGAGGAAATCATTCTTATAAAGTATTCATATAAAGTAGTTTTTGCAGGTGCTTATCTACCAAAATCACAACAGGATTTCATTGCCAAGCTTGTGAAAGACTGCTTGCTTGTTACTTCCTGTTGAGGGATTAAAAAAAGTTGTATTCAATTACTTTTTAAGATGCTCGCCATGACTGCATGAACTGACAATCCCCCATGATAATCTATTTTGCATGACTGTCCTGATAGAGTTGTGTTTTTCATTTTATTTACAAAGATAACTGGTTTCGGGCGCCCTCATATCAGTTTGACCAAAACATTTCATGGTTTGCATTACCTGACAGTAGCGACCAAGTTTGATGTCGCAGGAAAATACAAGTTTGTATGGTTCGAGTTTGGCAGCCTGCTGTTGGTTGCCCATCATTTAATCAATGTACCCACAGTGGACCAACATGCATCACGGAGCTGTGTTTGGTTGCAGCACTTTTCAATTCAGAGGCTGTCCTGATGAAATGACTAATGATTTCATCTACTGAAGGGGAAAGTATTTCTGGTACACTCAAGATATTGTGAATTACATATAGTATGAACAATAAAACAATAAGGTCAGTACAAACTGCTTATTGCATAAGTGAAATTTGTGGAAATTGTGAGGAACAAAAGGTTATGTTCTAACTAAGTATCTAAAAAAAAATGCTGCTTCTGTAAATACCAGCAATGTCTGAGTCCCTGTCCCTGGAGAAACATTTCTGACTTTAAGAAGAGCTTGGCTTTTTTCAAATGCACAACCAAGACTACCTGTGTCTCACCCTAAGAAGCCCTTTAATGCTAAACAAAAGCAGACAGGCGTCAAGTGATTTCCTGACAGGTCAGTGAGACTAGGAAAGAAACTAAACAAAGAAAAATTACTTTGGAAAGAGTGCTTGGGGATGACAACATGGATGAAAAATAGAACACTGCTTATGTTTAATCTTAAAAGAAGCCCATAAATACACACAGTACTCATACTATGTACAAGAGAGGATGGAATTGTTCATATCACCAAATATGTCCTTTTCTACTGAAGCATAAGCAGCATGTTAAGTGCCAGCAGTCTAAATCAACAAAATTAATAACACTGAGACCGCAAAAACAGGCATGCAAAAAAGGACTGTGCCCAGCACTGCTAAGTGTTAAAATAAATCAATAAATGACTATAACAGACTCAGAATGCAGAATTTATGTGTAGAAATGTCAGCCATACTTTGAGACAGACAAGAGCTTAGAAAGTATAATCAGAGGCAGTAACAAAAAGGAGCCACTGCTCATATTAAATTCAGCATACTTGGCCTTAGGTATGAGCAAATTCACAGCTGTACCCTCTCTCCCCCCTTGTCATCTTTTATTGATTTACAAGTCAGGTTACATTTCCATGATATATTTGGGTGCAGAGGTAATATCTCCCAAACAACCGCAAGTATCTGAAGCAATATTCAGAATGATTCAGCCACATGCCTCCATATCCATAATCATTTATACTATGCCCTCATACAGCTGTAACCGAAACCATCTGCCATGCATAATTCCCCACCACCACCACCACACACACACAGTGCACATTACCAGCATGTCTTTAAATAATGCAAACCTAAAGGCTATGCATGACGGATCCATAGCTCATTGATTTCCCATTGAAGACTATGAGAAACATGGCTTGGCCCATTTGTCACTGCATACATTTTGCTTGAGTGTTGCAGGCTCAGATTAGTTTATATTATTTCCATGCGACTGACACGCCCACTGGCTTTTTGTGATGGGCTGTATGACACCAGTGCACTCTGCACTAAGGTATGTATCATATCTGATTATGCAGAAAGACATTGGTAACTCGATGTGAAGAGATATTCACTTCTGTGCAGCTCTGCATATTTTGGATGGATAAAAGGCTGAAAAGCATCTGTAGACGTTTGTCCACTGTTGGCTAAGATAAAACCTCTAAAGACATTAGCAGCAGTGACCTTGGGAATACCGGCACATGTTGTCACACAGCACACTTCTCCTAATGTCTCTCATTCTGTTGTAATGGTAGGCTACAGTATAACAACTTATACTTAACAAAAAACACCTACACAGTCTTGCTTACTGTTGGTATATTTATTAGTTTACAGTTTTCTGGTCTGTTTTCAGTGTGTAACTTAAATACTCCAGGTCATAACTGCTTGCTTACCCTGGATTTATTTGAGGTTTGCACTTTCAAAGAAGCAAGTTCTGTTGTGGCAGAGAAATGACTTGCCCTTGGGCATGTCAAATAAATCTTAGACAACTATGTGCAAGTGTTTAATATCAGTATGTCCTCCGGGGTAGTTGTTGTTGGAAGGTTCTGACTGAGGGAAGAGGCGGTTAACTTAATAGTGACAGTGGTAAGGTGCATTGACAGAGTAAGCTGATTGTTGAGCCTGAAACACATCAGCTGCAATGCCAGTTCAAAAATATGTTTTATCACTTGCTTTACAGAGGAAACTTAGAAATCAGGTGCAATATTTTTTTCTTAGACATGAGAGACCCGATCTGTGATGACCTGCTACCGTCCTGTTCTAATACTGCTTTTAATACTTCCAGCAGACACTGTAAATTATGCTCCACAATCTCAAATACATCCAGACCTCCTGGCCTCAGTATACTCTACCACAGGATGGAAAGGTTATGAAGAACAGAGCAGTAGTTTGGCGACTACAATTGGACATCCATCTTACACACAATATCTTTTGATTGTGCGGATGTGGCAATTACCCACTAAATAGTTGATATATTTGATTTGGGCTGCTTTTGTCAGGAGTTGGCTGCCCTGCTTCAAATAAATGGTGTTCAGTTAAGCAACTGGTGAAAGGCTACATCTGAAATCGTACTGTGTGTCTCCTACAGATGTGTGGCGTGAGAGAACTATTATAGAGAGGGGTTGGATGTCTGTGGGTTTGGTGTTATGACGGTATGATTGATTTTTATACACACCAGACTGGGATAAAATTCCAAATGAAATTGGCTTTTGATGAGAGGTTTACCCCCATTCCTCAACCTCTGGACTAAAGCAGATATGGCAAATGATCAACCTGACTTTAGTCTATAGTAGCTCCAGAGTAAGCAGCTATGGATCCCTATGAATCTTCAACAGGAAAATGTTCTTTAACGTTCTCTTATTATAGAAGAAGTATAAAATACTAGTACAGTAAGAAAAAAGCTTAATGGTGCTGTATTCAACCTTCCTTGCGTGTATTTTTACCTCCTTCCCCTCCCTTTTATAAGCTCACTACTCAATTTAAAAAGAAATAACAATATTGTCAAAATAATATGAAAGTTAACTGGTATTTAAACCTCAAATATACTGTGGTTAACTCAGTTTGTTCAATATAGGCCATTGCATAATGTATATCACTTCTAATAACTTGGGAAACAAACTCAATCCTACATAGTCGAACTTAAGCCACCAGACTCATAAGGTACTCGGCAGGAAGCCAAACACTGATCACCATTGAGACCGTCTGCCAACAGTCAGCAGAGACTGACATATCCTTCATTAAAAAGTCATTTAAAAATCATGGTTAAAAGACAATCAAGTCTGCGACCATACTCAGTAACTTTAAAAAATGTTATGTACCTTTGTCCTTGTTTTAAAGTACTTTGTGTTCTTGTGAAATGTGCTTTGGTTTAATGCATTTTATGTCTTTTGTAGCTGTCATCACACCTGCCCAGGGACTGCAGTTGAAAATGAGCTAAGATGGCTAAACTGACTCATTTACAGGAATGTCTATTAATGTCCACTGTCCTTGTAACTTTAGACCATACAAATAAACACATAACACTAGCACGAGGTGACGCACTTCACCCATGCATGACACCTTAAGCCTTTGAGTGAGTAGGTGGGCATGTAGAAGCACTTTGTCATGACTTTGTTCGGAGTTG
Source organism: Echiichthys vipera (assembly GCF_963691815.1). Classification (NCBI taxonomy): domain Eukaryota; kingdom Metazoa; phylum Chordata; class Actinopteri; order Perciformes; family Trachinidae; genus Echiichthys; species Echiichthys vipera. The sequence continues at coordinate 21,920,643 of NC_139836.1, forward strand.
TTATACTAGAGACTATTTTTGTTACGGTGATGACACTTCTTTTCATGTCCTCTGACTTTGTATTGCTGTGATGTTTTGATTTAACCTTGGAATGCTTGCTCTCCTGTCTGCGCAACAAATTTACCCTTGGGTACTAATACTGTGACATCATTAACAACTGGCGAAGAGGAACGTGACATATCATTGTGAAGTCGGACTCACAAATGTCTACAGTATATTACTGTTGCTAAACCGGTAGAATAAATGATTGAATAACATACTGTATTTGAGAACAACTTAAGAATCTAAAATTGCATGCATCATGTCACAATCCCCAATCCAGTCACACTCCTCCTAGATTCCAATATGAGGATGGTCAAAATAGGTCTGCAATAGGTTTATTCCTCTTGAATCCATTCAAACCTGGAGCCTGATTTTCAAATTCGTTACCAACCATGAAATTTAAATCCTGATTGGTGCATGGGAATATGACATCATCATCATCATCATCATCGTCATCTTGCAACTCGGCCCACTTAACACAAGCAAGAAGAGTAAAGACAAAAACACAAACGCAAATCTGTAACGTGGAATAGTCATGTTCATGGAAAAGTGATGATCATTTCGGACCCCATCCATCAGCACAAAGCGAATTGAGAAAATATGTTCTGAGGGCCCCTAAAGCATCTCTGTTATGTCTCTCACTCATCATAAATCAACAATTGAATCAAGTCGTCCTCATGTTAACAATTCATACCACTATTGCCGGGTGGTTTTCACCCGAGCAAATAAATGTATGTGATTTTCATTCTGCTGCGTTTATGAGTGTGTGTAGCTTCAGCATTGTTTTTTTTCAAATCTTTGATGGCATGGGTGTCTTCCTAATCAAAACACACTTTTCCTGCAGGCACATGTTTGGGTGATTTTCACCCAGCAATAGTGACTGAAGGTAAAGTCAATTCTTGTTGGATTCTACCCAGGGAAAGTGTTATTTGTGGGCCAAGGACACTGAGCCTTCACCAGAAATGGGTGGACCAAAAAACAAGTTTCCATCTTCATTATTTGTTTTGTTTTTTTTAGGAATTCCTAATTTTCCAGTAATTTTGGAGCATTTTTATATGGTCCACTCATGATGCATTTCTTTAATTTTGTTAGACAGGACAGTTTAAAATAAATGAACACTACTCAAATTTGTCATGTATTGTCATGTTTTGATATATTTTGATGACAAGTACAATTTTTTGGGTGTATTATCTGGGGTAAAAAATCACCCGGCGTTAGTGATGGTGTTTTGAATTTGAGCGAGTGTTCTTGGCTTAAATGGTCAAAGCACCATAATCAAGGTCCCCCAATTTTACTAATTTAGATAGAAGCAATTTTACATTCCTTTAGCCTGATTGTGATTATTGCATTAGCCAAATTGCTTAGTAAGAATTCTGTTTATGCAAAGAATATAATCCAAAGCTTTTTAATTTATCAGAATAAAAGGCAAGAATTCCTCATCTTTTACCTGAAAACCCTTTGTTGTGATCCTCAGATAAGTCTTAACCATGCTTACAAGTCATGACTCAAAAGCAACATGAATACTTATCAGTAGCAGACTTTTTGTAGGTCCAGTGTTCGACCTTTGCATAATGAGGACAATATCTGTAGGTGGCCCTCCCACGCCTGTCAGCCTGCTGTTAAGCTATGCGTACACTGGTTACCGGTTCAACAAAAGTAGTCACGCTTCTTTAGTCAATGAGTTATACCCGGGGATTCCCCTAAGACTTTCTTGTCCATTGGAGACAGCAGTCAACCGTGTCGTTAAGCTTGGTGATCCACTTCCATGGCAATATTTTGACCTGAGCACTGTGAGACCTGCTGGCATGCTACATAGTGGCTGATAATGAGAAGGAAAAAGAAGAGAAAATGATGGATGAGAGGAGAGCACAAGGAAAGGGAAAAAAAGAGCATAAGTAGGATAGGAGGAGGAGAACTATCCTGGAGAGATGAGCACAGCAGACAAGAAGGGAGTGTGGAGAAAGCGGGAAGAGGAGGGTAAAAAGAACAAATGCCAGAGGGAGAGTGATTATCTGCATGTCACACAGGGAAAGGGATGGGAGGCTGTGATTAGAAAGACAAATCACTTCATTCACAAATCAGGAGCTTTACAGAGGCAAATGCAGACTGACAACAAAATTTGAATTGCCAGCTTTGACTGCTTGAGAAAATTATGTAAAAACCAGTAAACTGTCACATTACTATGAATAGTTTTGTCGTGTACTTAAGTAACTACTGACATGAAACTAAAAACAAACAGCATATTCATTTATAATCTAGACATCGAGTGGTCCTAATTCTTTAGTTTCCAAATCATTTACCCAATACAATTATTTAGAAATACTGCTGTGCATAGATAAAAAGTATGTATACTTTGTGGGAAAATCACTCCAAAATCAATAGTGCGCACACATAATTCAAGGTAATTCAGTGAGTCCAAGGGCATCAATCCAGATGGGTTCAACGTGATGCCCTTATCTAGGAAGTCTTTAGATCTATTAGATTTCCTTTCATCCCAGTTGATCCTCATATTGCTTACGAAAACAGTCTCCCACAGGGAAGAATTCCCAGCAACGCTCCTGGTACATTTTCCACACATAGGATTCCTGGCAAAGACAACATAGTGGTAATATATTTTTATATCATTAACAACGCAAACATATTCCTTCTTTATTGAAATAATCTTAACAGTATCCACAAAAATTCTAGTTCAAATATAAGCTCTTCCAACATTGTCTGCCTGACGGAGAGAGATTTTCCACATTCCACCTAGCAGCTCCGCTTTAATCTACACCTGAGAAAAACACCACACTGAAAGAATACACACAGTATATCCGGTGTATTTATTTCTGTAGATCTGAGTTCTTGAACCAAACACTATACTGAAATAGCATCCAATTCTCCAAAATGTTGGCTGATAAAAAGAATGTCATATTTTCTGCAGCAATCACATTCAAAATGCATTATGTGCCACAAAGATAAATCCAAATTATTCCAAATAAGAATGGATTTATTAGAGATACAAAAGGAAAAAGCTGCAACTCTTTACAGAAAAGGACTTGTCTTTTCTTCTCTATGAAAACAAGTAATCCAAAATTTGTTATAATGAAAAGATATGACAAGCAAATTAAAATACTTGCGATTTAAAACTACTTCACTTCAGATTTATTGCAGAAATACTGCAATGGCTTATGAGTAAAAAGAGAAATTATAATCATAAAGGGGTATACCTAGCATGAACATTATCATAAAGTGTGTGTGCCAGGGCTGATAGGGTTTTTGAGAGACAGACTGAATACAGATTCTGTCTTAGTTGAAAAGGTTACACTACAGCTTTGTCATTACCATGGCATAGGATGGAATAAATAGGCCACTGAGACATGGAGGATCCGTTGTGGAAGGATATATTAAGAATGTAACATTTGGCAGTGACAGTAGTATTGTTTTAAGAGCTTTAAAAGTGCAAATCTTATTCTCACTTCAATTCCATCATGCATAATCAGAAGAGATAACTATTGTACCTGCCCCGTGTGTTCAGTTTCATCCTTGTTAATAAGGTACATCAGAAAAAATCTGTAAGGACACAGAGGAGGAATTTATGTAGCAACTCTTACACCTCCCACTCATAGAAAGTTGTAGCATTAAATTTAGTTCGTGCAAATTCACGGATTGTGCTGATCATATAACAGTTGTTAGGTGTTTCAGGTGTAAATACAAAAATAGATTAAATCAGATTAGTTACTTTAAAACTTAAATATAAATATTTGATGATTGACAAGAAGAACAAAGCAACTGATTATGACAATTCAGTCTAGGGACCTTTATCAGGTAAGCTTTAGATGTTGCATGAGTGAACACCATAGATGCATAGACATGAGCAGAGAAGAGTCGTTCTGTGGGAGGATACAAACGCATTGAGAAATCATACTTATTAGGTTCAATAAGCTCTTGCCAATGGCATTTACTGATGTGGCAACACAATGTGCATAGTGCAACGTCTTCCAAATAACTGTTTTTAACCATCCACATAGTGAAAAAAGGGTTTATTAACTCAGTGATAAACTGTGAATCCACACAGATGATGAGTGGATGTTTGTGTGGTTTGTGGTGTTATCAATCTGATACTCATATAAGTCAATAATTGATTCATGTGAAACAAGACAGTGGTTTGAATCTGAATTATAAATGTAAATGCTGAGGGCTCTATTGTAAAAGGTTAACATAACACATGCAGTTGTATTTTACATCAAGAACAGTTGAAACAGCTAATGTAAAACAGAACTAGAAAGGCGCTCAGAGAGCACAGACCTCTTTGCCAAGGTCATGTCCTATCTGTCAAAATTCACAAAAGTGAAAAATCATATGTGTATCAGTCCTGTCATGCTGATCCTCTCCATCATTTAAAGGGTTCTTTGATGACCCATCCAACATACACCTGTCCAAGTTTCATAAATATTGGACCAGTTGCTTTAATGCTGACAGCCAAGTGGATAAATGAATAACCGATAAGAACACTGATGGAAGTGTAGTTTATTTTTATGTTCCCCATAAAGGTTAGGTGCCTTTTTAGTGACAACATATCAAGTTGTGAGTTTTAGTATTTGTTAAAATTATTAGGTTGAGACGTTGGCAGACATAGGCATGAAAGTAGTGAGCAATAAATCAACTCACAGGTAGTTGGCCAAGTTGTGCTCCTGTAGAGTGTGAGTCTCAAAGCCATGAGGGACGGTATCAAAGTATTCACTTCCTATTCCACATATAAAACATTTGGTCTGCAGGAGGAAAGAAGTTAGACATGTAATGATTCATGAAACAGGCTTTGGCAAACATACGAGTATATTAGACAAAAAAAATTTAGATCCACACAAGATCAGAGGCCTTTCGTTTGAGTGCTCTGTGACTCAAATGGCATTTAGTCTGCTAGCACAACAATATTACACCAATATGAAGACAGGATTTTTTTGGGGGGGTTAATGCAATATTTTTCCCTTCCCATTTGGTGCTACAAATTATGGGAGTATGGAAGTACTAAAGCAGACTTATCGTTACCGTCTGCAGCAGAGCAAATTGTGCCTAAATAAAGCATTGCCACAAATTTTCACAGCGGCTTTATCCAGGCCTTCAATGTCTGGGAAAACAATAATTTGTGTTATTTATTTTTATACACACACAGTGGGAAAGAAACTACATGAATGCATTAAAGCATACAATACTAAAAAATGACAAGACTGCGCTATATAGTACAAATATAATACTGCTCATAATCACAGCCCCTGCTTGCTTCTTTGAAAACAGTGTGTTGCAGTCAAATGCACAACAACTCTCTGCTGTTTTCCGTGTCTTGTGTTTTTCCATGTGAATGTACATTCGCAGATCCTGACACTTGTTTGCCTGGTCTAATCACCTGTTGCCGATTGTCAGCCTGATAATTAAGAATCTTGTAACCTTACTTGTTCTACCTGCAGAGTCTGCTTTGGTAGGATTCTGATCACACCCGCTGCAGCCGCAGGGTCTGACATTCACTTTTTTCACTGCCACTAAGACAACTTTACCTGCCACTTTTAAAAGCTATGCACTAAATAAATAACATTTTGATAGTTGAGAACATCATTTACTGTAAAAATGTCATTCAATGTTCAAGTTAGCCAAAAAAATCATTACATTCATGATAAATTCACAGCGAGGAGTACTTTACAACAAGAAATTGAGTTTCTGTTAGCCTGAGAGCTACCAGTAAGATAATGTTAGCTGCATGCTACCGCCAGAAATATGCAGATTTGTTTGTTTTTTCCTTCAGATGCACACAAGTAGGTGGGGGTGGAGAGTCACTGTCAACCAAAATGGTCCCTTGGCCAATAGTGTTGCTTTTATACTGTTGCAAGCGACTTTGTGATGTGTAGCTCGATCAAATCATATGCTTATCTTACAAAAGCTGTTTTTCTGTTGTGCGTTATCTCTGTCAGCCAAAGGGGCTAATGGCCTGACGATTTTACAAACCACTGCCAACAATTGACCTGCATTTGGCGGGGGCTAATTTCAAACCATGCATTGACGACATACCATAGAGGGATATATGCCCTGTGGCTACCTGGCCAATAAAGCTTCTCCTCAGGCTCCAATAAAACAAGCTTTACATTTAACTCGGTTGAACTTTGAGGAATCGTAATTAAAAAGAAACACATTGTACTTCATCCAGCCCTCACTTGCCAAGCTCCAATTAATCTTACAGCCTCCAACAAAACTACACTTGTGTCAGTGTGCAAGCAGGTTGACAAGAGTGAAACAAGCCTTAGAGGCTGATAGTTCTGAGTAAATAACCATTAAAGGTCAACAGAAAAAACAGCAAGTGATTTTTCTTCTTATCAAAACTTCAGAACTACATACTGTACAACCTCAATACCACGTAACATGTACTCAGGCAAGTGCACTTCTGATATGTAGTCAATCTGTGTCCAAACGTGTGCATACAAGAGAGTGTTTGTGTGTTTGTGTTAAATCTCACCTCCATATCCTCTTTCACCTGCTCCTGCTGGTCACGAAGCTCCCCAAAGGCATCAATTATCAAGCCTTGAAAGAAAAGGATACAACTGTGTGAATTGCGAATCTGTTTGTACACATGTGCACAGCTGTGCTTATCTCTGAATGACAGATGTCAGTGAAACTTAAGGACTTAGTGGAATAAACAGATACTTTGTGGTGAGGTGATACAGGGTGAGTAAATAATAAATAATAAAATGTACTGTGTGCATCATGGTAAAAACATGTGGAATATATGTTGATGTTGGTGTGTATGACTCACCCTGGATGATTGCCAGGAGAATGACAATGACGAAGAAGAAAAACGTGATGTCGAAGACAATGCGTTCCACCTCAAACTCGTCTCCAGCAGGGTCGTCGATCTCATCCCCGATGCCCCCGCCCGCACGCACTCCCACATACATGTGGAACATGTAGCACTGACAGAAAATACATTTTCGTTTATTGTGTACCATGCTTTCCACTTTCGAAAGAGAAAACTTTTTCCTCACACTATTGAAACAGCAGACAGCAAGAGAAAAAGGCTGCTGTTTGACAAGTGAGGTAAGGGAAGAAAATGTAAAGTATCTAAGTAGGACTACAGTTTTGTTTCTCCAGAATTCAGGCTGCAAAACATAATGAGACTTTATTCAACTAATTTTCATGCCTGTCTCAATGCTAGTTGCTTTAGGGTATGTATTTAAAGAGGCAGATATTATTTTTAACAATTTCACAGAATAGAAAAATAGATAGACAGTATTCCCCTACGAGGAGTTCATCAAGAATATGAGACAAGAGGAATTAAAATTGTAGTTCTCTAGCAAGAAACCTACTGTGCTTTCATCCAACGAAGATGAAATTTCTTAAACAAAAACAAAATAAAATCTAAAAAACTGGCACTTTTTTTTGTTCAGAGGGAACCAAGTGAGTAATATTTCCTCAGATTCATAAACATTTGCCTAAAAAATGTTGTTGTAATGATGGAAAAGGGATAAAAAAATCACTGTTGCTAAAGTGCTGCAAAAATTCCAGCATAAATAATAACACAGCGAGTGTGACAGAGGATTTAATGTATCCCCTGTCTCATATAATAGCAGGGTTTTATTCAAATGCAATCGCTTATGTGAGTGACAGTGGAGTTCATATTAGAATAGACCAGGCGGTGAGGTGTTAATGTTGTGAATAGCAAAACAAAGAGCTCTGCTGAGGCTTGAGGGACTGTTTTCTATCCATGTGTCCATCATTTTATGGAAAAGTAGTAGGACTAAGACAAGAGGCTGTTCTTACTTCAACAATTGGGATCACTGTCAAAATCCTCCTCCACCCTTCTCTATCTGAGGAGTTAGAAATTCAAGTGTGTGGCTCTGTTTGTGTTAGAAAGATAAACAGAGCGATAGCGAGGATAGGAATATATATGTGGAGAGACTCCTGTGTGTGTGTGTGTGTGTGTGTGTGTGTGTGTGTGTATGTGTGTGTGTGTGTGTGTGTGTGTGTTTGTGTATGTGTGTGTGTGTGTGCGTGTGTTTAATGTAATATGCACACTTAACTCACAGTAAGCATGTCATTGCACTTCATGTCTCGGATGTCCTTGTCTTCACTCTTGTTGTAAAACTTCCTGAAGAAGTTGAAGGCCACCACAGTGTAGAGATACACCACAACCGCTAACAGGCCCACGGTGAGGACCAACTAACAGACACACATAATTACAAAGGGATAGACAGAGGCAGATGGGCTTTAATACGCTTCTTCATCTTAGAAAAGCAGCCAATATAACCATACAGCGTAAAAAGCAAACATCACATGCATGCAAACTGCACATGTGAGCACACACTAGGACAGATGGACAGAGAATTAAAGACAGAAAGACACACACACACACGCACACACACATGCATGCACACACCTGTTTCCCATTATGCGTGACAGAGGAAAGGATGGTACGAAGTGTCTTAAAGCCCATGGCGATGTCCAAGAGGTGGGCAGCAAAGAAGAATTTGTTAAAATGTCCCAGAACCGACATGGCCATGTACCAGGCCAAGTACAAGAAGGACTGTGAGCACACACACAATGACATACACACATAAAAAAAGGCAATATAGATTACCAGGACCGATAGAGAGACACATGTGTATTTTAGATAAGGCAGAATCACAGGATATTACCACCGTCATTTCTGCAGCACGTGCAATCGTATCAAACAAAATCTTAGTACAGTAGAACAAGTGATTTAATCAATGAGGGATAAGCCATAAAATATATGATGTTTTACACACGCTGCTGTCATTTTACATTATCTGTGCAAATAAACTGCGGGAAGTGACACCTTTATCTTGGCTTTGTAGGAACAAGAGGGCACTCACAAACAAACTAAGAAAAGCCATAAAACATTAGACACAACACTGAACTTACATTATCAGTGAACACAACTCCTAGTTTCCAGACCTGGTACTTCATGTCAATGGAGCTGAATCTGAAATAAATAGGATCATCACACATATGATGGTAAGAACCTGGAAAATAAGGCCAAAATGCCCATTGCTAAAATCAGACCCTTGCTGCTACAGTGTCTTTTCTAAAAGAGGATGTCTGTCATGTGGCTTCTTTTCAGAATGTCCTGTTCCTCCACAAGTACAACATAATGTTCCAGGACCTTCTTTTTGTCCGGCCACCCCTGTTAGGTAACATGCACGCACATACACAAAAATGTACACAGTATTAGGGAAATGACAGCAGCAATCCAATCATCTACAATTTTATTTGAAGATGTAACAAGACCAGTGATCATTTTCACCAGAAGGGTCATTTAAGAGTTCCATACACCTTCACAGTAAATCGCATTAGATAAAGCGCTGTGTCGATCAACTTTTTTGAACATTTTCCTTTTTATGGCAATACCAGGTTTCCTGTATGCAAATATACAGGTATTCTCCAGAGAAGGTTGCCGCATTGCTATCGAAGGCAATCATCATTTATCATTTATAACAAAGATGATTATACTATACTGACTCTTGTCTTGTGTTATGCTGAAGTGTATGACAAACAAAAAGAAGAAACACGTTTTTTAAATGGTATACTATCAAATTATATTTTTTGTCAAACAAACTGTATACAATGCAGAATAAAGGACAGACTAGATTGCTGCAGTTTCCCACTGATGTCTTTAAAGAATGCAACATGGCAAGGACTTTTTTTTTTGTACTCACAGAACACCCCAGGCAGCGTCTCTCTTGAGCCTCCTCCTTTCTTTTCTCTCAGAGCTGAAGTCTAATGCAGCTCGGTCCAGACCAAGGAGTTCACTAATCTTCTCAAAGCCATAAAAATCACCATACTTATCCATCACCTGACGGAGCAAGAAGACAGGTTTACATACAAACAATAGTGTCTTCTGTGTCTTCTCATTTGAATAAAGAATGGCAGGAGATAGCAAAAGGTAAGGGACTGAATTCTTTTGCAGTCTGTTCCAAAATGAGACAGCAGCTTCTGCTGAAAAGATGGTGCTGTTAATGACAGCTACTGAACAAAAAAGAAGTAAGGATTTTCCTTACCTTATTATTATCCGTAATTAAACAAGGAGCATGCGTAAAAACATGGATCTCAAAATTGGAAAAAAATGTTTTAAGCCAGATTTAGCTATTGAATGACCTATTTTCATCTGCAGTCCATGGGCTGGTACACACAGAACAGACACCAGACTAAGACATTCATGTACATGCAACACCATTATATGTAGTTAGTCACATAAACTATTGTACAAAAAAACTACAAAATGACAAGTTCACAGTGTAAAGAAGAAATCACAACTATAACACTACAATTAAATTCTGAAACAGTCAAAATTAATGTCGACATGACCGGTTGCTTGATATCCAATTTTTTCACAAACACAAGTCTGACTTTACAGTGGATTGAGAGGTTCGGCTGGTGGAAAAGAAGCATTATAAATTATCTTATTTACCAATTGAACTTCTGAAAACAGTATGAGATTTTCTAAAACTTAAGAGGTTGTATATGGACAACATATCACCCTTCTGTGTTGCCGTGGCTCTAAGAAATTTTATTTCACTTGATTTATTATCTGAAAACATGAGCCAAATAAAGTCTAGTACTTAGCATGTCAATGTATGGTAAGCAATATCTAAAACCTCCAAAAAAGGGGATAAGCAAAAGCACTTGAAGGCATTAAACCATCTATCTTATTTTAAATGATGCAACGTGTTAGTGCTAGACCTGCCTAATATAGACAAGTGGTCCCCCCAGTGGGAAAAACTTTGTGCAGATGCTGTGCTACTAATGCACTTTACCACTTTCAAACATGTTTGTCACAATATAAAACATTTTTTCTTAAAACAATTATGTGATTGATACACAGTAATTAGATTGGTATAAAATAGGACTAGCAAGCAAGCATGTTTCTTCTTTTGAGGGGACAGGGCATGTTAACTTATGTTCCTAATTGTTTATATATTTGTTTCCATATTCACAGTTAATATTGGTTATCTTCGTTTAGTTTTTTCTTTTTGAAGTAATATATATTTTGGCTTAAACAGAAGTATAGTTCAAAACATGTTTGCTTGATTAACAGGAGTCTCAGCCCATCACAAACAGCTGTGGTGGTCCCCACTTCCTTGTCCCACATGAGCTTGAATCAGGCCCCACTCAGGCCAGCTGGCTTTAAACGAGCAATTGAGAAGCCAGTGAGTGCCATCACTTCTTTCGTGTTTCTTTAAAGTCCATGAAACAGACAGTGCCACTCTATTGTCTTATCATTTTACATCAAGATTGAACAGAAATTGCTAGTTTTTAGAAAATAGAGCTGGATCTTTGCAGCTATTTGAAGACTTGGATATATTTATGACTGGTTCTCCTGATTTAATGCATCTGTATTAGTACAACCTAGTACAGACTATTTCTCTTTCCCTACAGTATATTATCTACATTACTGTCTTAAATTGAATTGCATTAAAAGTGCATTAAGATCACCTTTTCTTAAAGCGAAGAATAATGTTCATACTGGTACAGGACAGGAAATCTGAATGAGGAAGCTAAAAGTGTTGCAGTGTCTCTAGAGACAATGAAATCGTTGTGGATACTGACAGGGGAATAATCAGACCTGCCATTAAATGGCTCATTAATTTCAGTTAGTTTAATGAACTGTCACTGGGTGAAAAATGCACACAATCACATCCATAAACACGTTTGGAATAGTATGTATGATATTTGCTGTGCAAAATCAAAGCTGCAGCCCTCTGAAGATCTTACCTTTCTCTTCACAAATTTATCCCAGTAATTACTAGGAAATGATCTGAAAAGACAAATAGTATAAAATAGTATTAATAAATGAAAGAAACATAAAATGCATGGATAACTGAAACATCACTGTAAGTGAAACATTTCTATTGCATACCTTGTAGCATGACTATAAATATTTGCCAACAGCAAGTTTCTCAAACTTAAAGTATAAAACATGTTTGATGTTAATATGACATCAACTCAGCTGATTATGTGACTATGAACATACGGCGTATTAATGACCAGTCGGTCCCATTGCCCTTTGATGTCCTCCTCAGGGGGCTGCTCTGTCACATACAGCCCATCAAACTCGAGCCTTCGTGCCACTTCCTTCTCACGTTTGAAGATCACCAATGGTACCTGACAATCAAATATACAACAGTGATCATTTTAAATGAACAAAACTTAAAATCTCTGAACACCAGTTTAACTGTAAAAGTAAATGTCTATTTTTTGTTAGCAATGTGCTTAATTGACAATTCTTCTGTGGTTTTAAAATATGATCTATATCGATATGATGAGAAACTGATTCGATAATGTCAATTTAATGTAAATCTGCAAAAGGTACATGCTCGAGCCAGTATACCTTAAGGCAGTAGTACCCAATAATACAACAGAAGGAGATAATTGTGTGAGCTACAGCCAGGAAACGGAGTGATGGCTCCATGTAGCCACTGCTCTCCTCCAGCACAAAAAAGTCCTTGCCCTCGCTGTCAGCACCAGTGTCCCGTTCCTCACTTTTAACAGATGTGACCAGTGCTTCCTCTTCTTGCGATGCAGGCAAGGATGCTACCTGCAAAGACCATAAGAGACCGAAAGAAACAGTGACTCCATCAAAGACATACAAGACACTGTCTCTGCTGAACTGTTATACAGGCTCTGGGGAAAATACTGAACTACATACAAAAGTCCTGCTAACTGGATTATTAATAGTGATGCAATTTTGTTTACTTGGCATTGTATTGTTCAGATTGCTCAAGGTGATGTTAATGTTGTGTAATTTATAACAGATATGTTATGTGGGGATCCCATGTTTGTGTGTATACTCTAGAATAACCACTAACTACAGCTGTCAGATAAATGTATTGAAGTTAAATAGTGCATTATTTACCTTTGAAATGCAGTGCAATCTAGGTACAAAGAAGCATAAAACGGTAATACTTAAGTACAGTGCTTGAGTAAATTAATTAATTACTTTCCAAAATTGATACCACTGCAAATGTAATTCCTAATTCCTCTCACAAGCAAACTCTCACCTTAAAGAAGAGGAGGATGAAGTTGATTGCAAAGGCGACAAACAGAGCCAGTAAGCGCATATTATAAAAATTCCTTGCAAAGTAATTCTGGAAAAAAGGGGAAAAAACATTCAGATGTTTCCTACCTGCACGTTTGTGCCTGTGCATGCAAACTGAAGTGCATCTTCATCTGTGTTGGTATGTTGCACGCATAAGTGCTCATGCATGTGTAAGTGTATTTGTATATTACCAGCAGGCTCTTGTTATGATTGCTTATCATCACCCAGAGGGCACTGTGTTGGCTCTCTGGTTCATCTGACTTATGAAAACATCTCTTGGCTTTCCATTCTCTTGCTCCTTTCTCTTCTACAGTTTGCTCCTCAGATTCCTTCCCCCTGCAAACAGTCATGTGGCATCAACACCACAGTGCTCAATTTGATGGTGCAGTTTTTTTTATTTGTTTTAGATCCACCATGTACTATCATTACTACCAATGTAATGCAATGCTATTGCAATTATTTTTTCTACCTTGACTAAATCAGCATCTAATACTTGGGATAATATGAGATACTCACTTAGCTTTCTCTAACTCAGGCATTGATCCATCTTCGTTTTTTTCCTCTGTGGCAGTGTGGGCCTTAAATTGCTGTGAGTAAAATGCATGAGGAAATTAAAATATAATAATAATAATAATAATAATAATGAGATTCAGTATCAAAGCAATACAGAAAAGATAATTATGCTGAATAAAATATCTCGTATCCAAAGTTACAAACTAATCCATACCGTCCCCTGATGCTTTTCAGAAAAATCAGCAGTGGCAATTGTTTTGGCGGTAGTGTTGAAATCATCAAGACTGGTAGTGAGGTCTTGTGTTATAAGTCTGTACTGACCTCCATCCTTTTTCACTTTGAGGCCGAATATGTCTGAAAGTACATTCACCTCACTGGTGGAGGTCACAGCTGCCACATGCCCCGTCTCCCTCAATTCTCTCTGCGAGGAGAAACTGGCAGAGTACCTCCTCAGCCGATCCACACCACTTGGCACCTCCATGACCTCATCAAGAGTTGGCTCAAGGATATCCCCGAGCAAGTCTGATATCCTCATCCTTTTTGCTCCCTCTATGAGCCCACCACTAACAAAGGCTATGTACAGCACATATAAGATGCTGCGAATTACAACACAAATACACCTGACCTGAGCTATAAAAATTAATCTGAGGAAGGACACAGCTGACACAAGGATATCCTTCAGGGTCATCTTCATCAGGGTCTTCAGGTTTTTGACAGAAAGTAGAGATAAGAGCAACAACAACCAGTGATACATGAAAAACATTCCTTTGTTGTCCAGCCCCTCTTCTTCACTCTTACTCTTTTCCTCTTCTCCTTTGTCGGCATACTTCTCTCCAGTGTCAGAGCCCGATATCTGTGCTGCTAGCTGCATCTCAAAGATTGTGTCCTCACAAAAATTGACAAACATCTCCATTTTCTCCTTCTCTCCACCCTCATTGACCACATCAAAAATGAACTGCCTCTTGGACTCTTTGACCTGAGGCTTCTCCCATTGTGTGCGGCTGGATTCACTGATCTCAAAGTAGACACGTTCAATGCACTTTCCACTGCCAAGGATCTCAATACGTCCTAGATATGGCTGGAAGTACGTCAAGATACACTTTGCCAGTTCCAAGAATGTCTTCAGTCTTGAATCATTGGGCATGTGTTCGGACAAATTGGTGAGGAGAACAGCGATGCTGAAGCCGATGTCTTTGGCTGGCTCATGGAAGCGATCCACAAAGGCCTCGTAATCCACAATTTCACTTTCGCCGGTCTTCGTGCAGGAGAGAAGGAAGTGAATCTCGGCTTGGGAGAAACGCTTGCAATTCTCCATGCCTTTCTGGAAGTCCTTCCTGGAGATGCAGCCCTTACGACCAGGGTCATACTCTGTGAAGGCATCTGAAGAGGTGAAGTCTTTAAGTTTGAGGAACATGTCAAAAAACTTGAGGATCATCTCCACATTCCCTGATGATTCCACCAACATATCCACCATCCGCTTTCCAATAGTTCCATTAACGACAGTGCCTGCAGGGCAGAGACAAGCAGAGAAATATAGCTCTGGATTAATGAAACTTTGTAAACCATTTATGATCATAAATGGTGAACAATACAGTAGAATGAGTAGAAATCTTACCTTCTAACATGGAAAGCAAAAAAACAACCATGTCCTTTTGTAAATCCATAAGCTCTTTCAGAAGCTCAATTTGCCTTGAATCCTGTATATAACACAATATATTATATATTTACATCATTAGCAAATACAAGCAAAATCATTTCATATCTGGAATTATTTACAAGACACATAACCAGTGGCAGTTAACAATATGTGCAAACACAGATTAACAGTAAATGCTTTGTATTAATATTGCCAGTAGACTTAAATGAGGACTCTCTGGTGGAAACCCTACAGTACACAACTACCTAGAGCATCATTAATCGTATGACTCAGCTGAATTTTCGAGGGAAATGAGCTAATTAAAAATGTCAGTGGATCAATGTGCTATACCTGCGAGAGCTTCATCTGCATATTGGCAAAAACATGGAGGAATCCCACAACAGCGTCCCACAGACGACTGTGAGCTAGACTCTGTTGGTTTCCCGTACACGGGCCCTGGATGAACACACTGATAATGTGAGCCAAATAATTTTAAAGAAATATCTAAATTTTCAGAAATATAGGAGCTCACAGAATTATACATGAAACACTATGACACCAACCCATGAAAACTGACTGACCTGTATGTATTCAGTAAGTGTGTTGAAGACCTGTTTGGCCACTCCAATTGCTTTGGAGAAGTTCTGTTGTCCGTGTACATCAATCACATCCTTCCCTGAGTAGTACCAGTAGAAGTCACTGATTGACTCCTATGGTGTGGCACAGAAAGATGTGGTTCATAAACTTAAATAAACCATTATTTTTTAGACAAAGATTAGCTTGTATTCATACAGTAACTAAATAAAGGTTAACAGTGATCATCAAACCACTACAGTCCTAAAATAAGGGGAAAAGCTGTATACTAGTTAGGTTTGGTCAGTTAGTCCACCATCACTGCAGCTTACCTGTACCCTCAGTAAGTAGTCCACAGTGGTTATTATGATGTTGACAGTGGTGTTGTTGCCCGTTTGTGTTCTCAAGTAATTCTGGAAACCTAAAGAAGCATATTGAAAAGAATGTGAAATTCATCCTATGATGACAATATAATTAGACGATGAACGTCAACTAGAGCAAAACTAATGTGTTGCACAGCAATTATGAATCAATTATAAGCTCTTATTAACAGATTTTAAAGTGACATTGAGGTAAAAAAAAAATCCTGTTGTAACAGGGATTTACAGTATGTGGTTGTTTTTTTAATATAGACAACAATATATCTGAATTTGGTGGCAGTGTGAAGGTGGATACCGCATATAGCAAATAACCTGAGTTGTGTCCTTCACAGAGCAGCTGCAGAAAACGAAATAGGTCGCAGGTTATGTCTTTGTCAGGCATCACCTTCTCTCCTGGGAAAAAGATAGGGCGAGGAATAAAGTTACACTGTAGGAAATGTAAAACAGAGCGAGAGAATGTACAAAGTATTTACAAAGGGGTAAGAAAAGCGAAAATCCAGCCACAATGGAGTAAAGGGAGACAGCTGTTGATAATGTTCAAGACTGAGAAAGGCAAAGAAATAGGAATTTGGAGTGTGAATTTAGAATATGTTGAAGTCCAGGGATCGCATAGCTGGCTCTTCTGTTATGACATGGCTTCATGGAAACTGATTTTTTTATTTTAAATTTCCATATGAATACAGTACCTGAGCTCTCGTCCATGGCCATGCCTAATCCTTCTGCTTTGTTCTGCCTCTCAAATGCATTCAGATCCAGAACACTGGATAACAAAAACACACACACACACAAAAAGGATAAAAGAGACTTTGACTCCTACTATTTTCATCAATCAGAACATAAGGTCTGACGACTTTGTGACATCTGACAGGACTTTTCCTACAGTCACTCACCTACATGACCCCATGAGTCCAGCCATGCTCTGAAAGAAGCCAACATCTTGCTTTTCTCTCAGATAATCCAGCATTTTCTATCCAACAAAAGCATCAAGACAAGCTCTGATAAATGGAGGAAGGTAATCAGAGATAGGAATGATTCCCTCTAAATGATTTTTTTTATTATTATTACTGCAGGCTTTGCAGCATCTCTGCATCAAGGCAAAATGTTCACAAGAAGACAGCATGTGAAAGGGATAAGTTCTGAATAGGAAAGATCTGTACATGTTGAAGGACCGCTTTGAAATTGAACAAAAATACCAACAAGTCCTCTGAGAAAATGATGGGTTCTGTTGTAAGTAACCACACAAAGTGTCACCATGACATGAAAACATTCATCTCTATTCATTAAAAATATCATTGTTTGTTATGCTACATCAGCTGCCCACATTTTACAGTTTACTATACCATATTTTACAGATTTACTTCTCTAGTTACTTATTAGGTAATCATTAATATACTTGGTAATATACAGCTTTGCTTATATTTAATATTTTTTTCTCCTGAATGGAATAAATCTAATGCAATCTAATTTCACCACTTATTTAATCTTACTTCTTCTTTATTTTATCTTTTCTTTTTAATAGCATTTTGTTTCATGATATTAAACTCTGTCTGAGAGGTAGAAAATGGTCAATGTCAGAGACTTGTTTTATTGGGATCCTTAAAATAGTTTTGCATAATCACAAGTTGTATGATTTCATCGGGGGGGGGGACCTCAAATGCAGTATTGTACCTGTTGAACAGTGGCATTCCCTCCATTGAGAACAGCAATACCAAGCTTCAATGTAGGGGCAATCATGGAGCCCATGGTCCCTGATGAGATGTGACATGTATCACAATCAGAGGATGTACAGTATCGAGGGGAAATTATAAGAGATTGCTACAGATCATGCTGCAAAGTACAAAGATATGTAGTAGTACTGAGTCCAGGAGTGAGCTAATCATTGGTTCAGTATTCAGTTTATAAAGAGTATCTCACTTACAACTGGCCTCAACTAAGCAATGTACTAACTTTAATATAAGTAATTTATAAGAATTAGCATTATGAATCATTTTTAACATTTTCCTACCTTTGCTGGCACTGATGGTTTGCAGGACCATCTCAGACGCACCACGACGGTGCAGCCTGGCCTGCTGGTACAGCAACTTCTGTTTCTCCATCTCCTTCTCCTGAGACACAGAAAGGTCAATTTAAAACTGTATCTCAAGTTACTTGCCTTAGAATAAAATATAGACATATACATATATTTGTATATATATTTATATACATATATACATGTTTATACATACATTTATATGTATACAGTAAATATATAATGTTAAATACTATACAGATATTCGTTAATACTTTCTCATTTAATGTGACTTAAATATCAATTAAATATTAATTTAATATTTTTTTATTAGCACTACTGCAATAAAAAAATAGAAATGGGGAATTTCTGTATTCAACCTGGCCTCCCATTTCCATGTGTATTTTGTATCTAAGTGACTAATGGGAACAAGATTTTTTTGAAATTCTTCCAGTATTGAGCAAGAGTGCTAAAGCACAGCAGCAGTGAATTGGGCAGTGATCTAATCGAATGTGGCAATCGTAAACAGTCAATGTTCGTAAATCTACCAAAGGTACATCAATCTACTAAAATTGTTTTTGCCACTGACAGGCTCAGATTGTTATGCAGAGATACTGTACATGTAGGTTAATGCTTTTAGCTAAAGTTACTGTGTTGACCTGCATCAGTGGCTACACATGAAAAATATGGCAGGATAACGGCAAGTTCTCCATATTTCCAGGCATTAATAACAATCTGAGCATGAATGCGGCAAAAACAAGCACTTTTAGTTGAGGTATATTAACGGCCGTAATTGCCCCCATTTCATTACATTACAGCCCGGTTCGTGCTGTAACTGATGTTCCTATTAGTCACTTAGACACATATACATCGGGAATTAGGGTCCATCCAAGTAGAAAAATACCCAAATTCCTCTTTAACATGAAAAGCCAATTACAATTAAACATTGAAAGCAAAAAACACTAAAAATCTATTTTAAAAGAAAGAGCCCATTCTCTCACTTCAAAGCTTTCCACCTCCTGTTCTTCATCATCACTGTCTTCTCTGTGGCAGCTCTGGGAGATCAAACACACAACCCATGGGGGTGATAAAAAAATTACTGTAGAAGGGTACAAAATGTGCAAACTGGAATATTTTGTTTTAAATTGCGTGTGACGTGCACAAAAAACTTTTATTTTAACATATAAACAAACTTTAAGATCTTACAAATGAAATTATTCTCATGGTCTATTACCTTGGCCATAATAGCAGCATAGGATGTATAGAGGCCATCATTTCCAAGCTTACTGTGAAGAAGTAAGAGTTAATATTAATGTATACTAAGGTATGAACAGCTTGACATGGTTCAGGCTAGTGTGTAGCTGATCCTCACTGGATCCGTGCACAGTGCTTAAACACGAACCCTCCTCAAAACACCCTTAAGCAGTGTGTGGAACTAGAGTGTAACCAATCTATTCACAGATTTACCCAGTGGAATTGTACATTTGTATTAACTTTACTAGTACACCTGGAACCTTGCTGATTTGATCACATCTCTGCAGTGACTGTACAAGTGAGAGCCCTCGCCCCTACTGTCTCTACAGTAACGTGGAGAGAAAGGGTTGATTTAATATCATGCTCTTAGACGGCATAAAAGTCTTAGCATGAATATTATGAGAATTTCACAGCGTTATGTCAATGATAATGGTGAACAAAATCATGCATGACTAAAAAGGGCACGGCAGGACAAACATTCTGTGGGGCAAACCTACAAATAATTCCAATATATTGTATATTGTAGTTTACAGAAAACAATGGCTACAGAGGAAAGAAATAAATCACACTTCTGACAAATCTAATATTGACATTCTTAATGACGGGTTGGACCGGTGGAACAACATGTTTACTGAATGAATGAACACACACAAACACACACCTCCTTTCCATCAGGGCGCTTCTACTAAAGAGTGTAATGAGTTGTAGGAGGGGATCAATTTGTTTGGCACCTTCTTCCACATCCTTTTCTTCCTCTCTGTCACCTCCACACAGCTCCATCACTTCTCCCCTCTGCAGACCATAAAAGGTAAACCCAGTAGTGTGTGATCATAAAGAATGTCACACACTGGCCATATCACAGCCTCTAGCTAAATAAATCTTTTGCAAACAGTGTACACAAACATATGAACATACGTTAACAGAAAAAACAACTATATTAATTTGGAACTTCTGCTCAATACACATACTCAAACGGCCTTGATGTTTTAACTTTTTCAATTCATTTTTAACTTTTTTAATAACGTAATAATGCATGCACAATCTCGCGCCACACCTGCCAACTTGACCAAAGTAAAATATTTAACGGACTCCATCAAGGAGTGTGGGAAATACATTAAACCTTTATTTCTGAAGTTTCCCAATTGGAGAGTAGCAGTGGCCATAGATATGATTTAACTAGTGATTATTGGAGAGTATCGTTCATAGTTTTCTAGCACAAAATAGTAAAGCATGTAAATTTCATGCATACTGCAAAAGCAGCATAGTGCTAAAGCTTAACCAAGGACAAGAAAATACCCTTTCAATTAAATTCAATTATACGGCACTGTCCCCTTGGGGAAACTTTCCGTGGACTCCGGGTCATCAATCCATCAATTTAAGTACAGAACCCACTTAAGACAAGGAGGAATAAAATATGCATTTTTAATAAAGTTGGCAATTTGTGTTTCCCACCTGATCAATATAGGCCTGTATTAGCTCTTATAAGTTATATCATTATTTTAAACTACTAATGTCAATATGGCTTTCTTTTTCACTTACAGCCAAATACTCCACAAGCTTCTCCTCAAAGCTGTGGTCTTCAGCTGATATCCAGGATTTATTGTAACCTTGGAGGAACAAGTTGACAGCTCTGTGCCTGGGAGGAAGAGGAGAGAGTGAAGAGACAACAGATTTGCGTTTGCATAGAGAAATGCAAATACGATATTGAAAAACACTTTGCAGCATAAAAGGACAGTATTTAACTACAAAAGAGCTGTAATTAGACCCAATATTAATAATTTATCAAAGTATGTTATACCTATCCAAGGAGATAATTGTTGCATCCACTAGAGTGAAGAGTTACACCACAGCTATAATACGCAAGGCAAAAACATCTAAATACTAGTTCTATATCAAATACTAACCAGACACAGGCGGCTTTCATATACTTATGCAAGCATATGTTTGTACCTGGGTAAGTTGTAGAGGGGAGCCATCCTTAAGCAGGCCACCACTGCTCGTTTCCTCTGCTTGGATAAGACCCTGTGCCAGGCAGGTTTTTTATTTCTGTGGGGGTGTTCAACCTGAACCCAAAACAAAGGATAAAAAAAAAGAAGATGTTGCATAGATAATGTAACAAGGTAGTGCACATGAACCTCCAATAGACCCTGAGGGGTTTCAATGGTAGCTGTTGGGGAGGTTTATCTTCATGCATTTGCCTTTCAATTATTTAGCACTAAAGGCATTATTTTCTTGAGTGTAATATATTTGTGTGCAAACTTGGGCCCTCTTCTGTGTGATTATTTCAAGCACTGATTTATTTCCATCTAGGTAAAAATATTTCACTGCAGGGAGGTTCCAAATAAATAGTTTATTTCTCTTGTCAAAGGAATGTTTCAAATCTACAAGATCTTCCTCAGGCCTCAGGAATAAGAAAACACCCATGGCTCCTATCCCCTAAGCTCCCAGGCTTTGTAATATCAAACAGCTGAAAAGGAAGGCAAACCCTAAGTAGTGTTAACAACAGCTCTTGGAAATAACCAACTAATCATGATTTCTTCTAAAAAAGAAAGAGTCTTCTCAGAAAAAAGAAAAACAGAGAGCCTTCCAAGGGTCTAATGATAAAGGCAGGTCGCAATCAATAAAGAGAAGTCGCTTTATTTACAGAAGAGAGAAAAAGAAGACTTCTATAGACAGGATAAATGTGCAGCCTGTACATACACCAGAGAAGCGCTGAGACTTCTTTATTGACTCAGTGAGGACAAGGCATAGGATATCTAATGTATAATGTTTAACAGTACATATAAGAATAAAAACTGAAACCAAAATGCAATGTAAAAATGTACTAAATAAACACAATAAATATATATACAGTATATAAAAACTCTCATTCTCTCGAATCCTCATTAAACCTTGTTGGACGCAAGCTTATAACGTTATAAATCAGAAGACTCTTTCAGTTTCCTTAAAAAATCATCAATCATCCTCTCTCTGTCTGAGGCCAGCCACTCTGATTCATTGTAGAAAAAAGAGAACTGGGGACACAAATAACATCAATGATGGCTCCATTTTGTCCCAGTACACCATGACAGTGTGTCTATAAAAGGGAGGTCCATCACTGAAATTCTGACAAGACAAAAATATCTTCTTGTCACTTCAGAGCCAACAGTTGGCTGGTGAAGTAGTAACAGTACACATTTTTAGCAGCATTTGTTATAAAAATTAATGATAATGTCTTTCATGTTGCTTTAAAAGCTTACCTGGTCCATGTAATAAAGGATTCGAGCTATTTCCAGAACCCTGTCTACAGTCATTTGGGCGTCAGTGATGGCCCCTAACTGGCTTGAGTGTTCTTCATAAAGGGTCTCCTGCCTCAAGGAGTTTGAAGCCTAAAAAGAGAAAAAAAAGTATGCCAAATGTATTCCCTTTATCTTTTATATTTCAACCTTTCAATTAAAGATATTTTGAGAGAGACTGCTGTAGAGGTTCTTATTTCAGGGGGAAAAGGGCGCTGGCAATGAGAAAAGAGAATTCAGAACAAGGAGCTCGGTTTGAAATGGGTAGGCTAATAAACATTATTAAGGAATCAAGCTGCTATCCTCAATCTTACATTGCCCGTTGCCTTTAATTTCCTTGCAGGAAATCTCATGTAATACACAACAACAAGGCTTACTATTATACTGAAAATAATAACTACCTTTCATACAAACAACAAAGGATGGGTCATGGGCTGTGCAGAAATATGATCAAATGTTTGTTTAAAAGTTTGTTTATGCTAATGACAAAGCAGAATTTCTGCTTTTTTCAACATTGACTTATGAATAAATAATATTTATCACTGACTTATAAATAAACAGATATTGCATGCATATTCTGAATAGTATTGTGAGTGTGTCACATTGATGTCTGACTGACTGAGATTATATAAAGCTTATGATTTTGCAGGCTACAAAAACATTCCTTGATTTAATTTACCACACACTTGCTGCCTTCCACAAATTAAAAGTCATATTTACTCAGGCATGGTAATGAATATGCAGAATGTCTGCAGAATGTAGAAAAGACCTTCAGTGACACTTAATGTCTGCCCAAGCTAAGGATAGACTGATATAGGAATTAACCATGACAATTGACCCATCTAGGATTTTCTTTAATTTTGTATTATAAGAATCTTGCCCAAGCTTTTTGTGTATCCCAAATAAATACAATTTTAAAAAGTGTTATATATATATATATATATATATATATATATATATATAAAACTACTTTTTGAAATTAAAATATTCAGTCAATTACTACATAAATGTTTAGAACTCAAAAATAAAAATCTTTACCTGACTCTGAAGATGTATAAAACACTCCAAAATGTGTTCTCGAATCTCATCTTCAGTGTTCTTCTGTGAAAAGCAATCGATGGCCAACATTACATACACTTATAAATATATAAATAGGTAATAGCAAATAAATGCAAATAAAAATAAAAGCAAAATATATACAAAGACAAGTGATAAAAATTAGATAAAGTGACTTTTATAGTACAATGTTGAAGTTGAAGCACATATAGTTGTATTAGGAAAAACTGCAATATAAAAAAGTATTTGCATAGTGTGTGTGTGTGTGTGTGTGTGTGTGTGTGTGTGTGTGTGTGTGTGTGTGTGTGTGTGTGTGTGTGTGTGTGTGTGTGTGTGTGTGTGTGTGTGTGTGTGTGTGTGTGTGTGTGTGTGTGTGTGTGTGTGTGTCAGTCTTTGGCATTCGTAGGTGAGCAGAGGTTACAGCTCATGAATGGAAGCTGTATTTCAGTCTGTTTGCAGTGCTTTTGATTGTCCTTATCACATACATAAACTCATTACACTGTGATTTACATAAAATGTTTTGTCATCACGAGGGCTACATTAATGCTGGGACATTTCCAACTGACCTGAGTGAAGCCGTTCTTAGCCAGCATGATAAGGCTGTGGTTACTTTGAAAACAAACCCTGAGTCCCACAGGGAGCATTCTCTTCATGGAAGCCACAATCAGAGAGGTGTGTGTGGAATAACGATCCCCCTTCCTTTTCATCCTCCTCTTCTCATGGTCGAACTGAGTATTACAGAACAATGAAGATAATTTAACTTTGAGGCTTAACTGGCTGCCAACTTTTTTGTGATTACCATTTAACTACTAGTAGTGCCTTTGATTTAAAGAGATGCTGCTTCTTGCACACCAGTGTCAGCACAATGTCATGATGTCAGTATATAAATATGGCTGACCTTGGACATTTTGTCATTGTTGACCAAGAAAGCAAGGTTGTTGATTTCATTTTGGATCACGAAGTTCTGTTCCTCCCATTTGAAATTCTGTTGCAGCCAACAATGGGAAGAAAAATGACGTGATTTATCACATGGATAGCATTGAGAGTAATATATAAAAATCACAAGTGTCATCCTCACATGAGATTTGGCCCAGAATATAAAGACTTCTGCAACCATGCTGAACAGCTGCTCAGCGTCAGGGTTTGACTCTTTCAGCCAGCTGGCTCTGAGAGAAGACAAACCAAAATACATCACAGTATCATTACAAAATGTATTCCTGTAAAGCATTTATTCCGGTAAATAAACACTCAGTGACAAAAATTTTACTCTATGCATCTTCAAAAAAATGATGTTTAATTTGTTTGTTTTTTCAATGTTTACAATTGTTTCACAAACATTTTGGAAAATGTGGTGTCCAAAAGGTTTCTCGAGAACTTCAGAGGCCAGACGATAATGACTGATCGGGTAAGGTCAATAAAAGCGACGTGGAGCAGAGCATAATGTTTTACCAGGCTGCCCTAGAGAGCACACTCAGATACGGCATGATGGCCTGGTTTGGAAATCTCCCTGTGGCTTTAAAAGCAAAATTATCTCATTTAGTCCAAACTGCAATGGAAATAAATGGCCAGAAACAATACAAAAACACCTGGTCCATTTTTGATCAGTGCTGGAACAGATACTGCGACCTTTCCCATGTCCTGTTTTCACAGTGTGAAATGCTACCATCAGGTAGACTATATCATTGCAGACTAAACAAATTTAAAAACTCTTTTATCCCAGTATTCTTTACAAACAAGGTAAATATTTACAAACATGGGCTGCACCACATGCTTTTTTTATGTATTGTTCTTATTTTTATGTTAACTTGTGCATTTACATTTTAACTGCCACCCTGAGTCTATCCATCTATTCTGTAAGTGTAACTGAGCTCCACGGGAAGTTTTCATTCTTGTGCTGATTGGGCCACCCTGTGTTGTGTTGTCATTGTTTTCCATTTATTATGTGATATGTTCTCCGTCATGTCTCCGATGAGTCAAAGACAAATTTCCTATTCTATAAAATATAGTAAAGTAAGTTTTACTTTTGATAGAGTCTATAAAAACTTTTAATTACTCCAAAAGCTTTTGGCTTCAGAAAATAACATCCAAGCTCCTTGGCTGTGTGCATTACCGATTCAAATCCACAAATGGGATGAGTAGGGGATAGAAGGCGTAGAGGTCTCGCACCAGCGCAGTGAACTTCTCCTGTATCTGCAACTCTGCTTCGGAGGCATCACACCCATCAGCTTTCATCTGCTCCTCCTCTAGCAGCACACATTCAGCCCTTTTCCTCAACTTCTCCATCAGTGGCAGGAAGTGGCTCTTTAACAGCCCAATGTGGGCTTTGCATATAATTGGCTGAGAAAAAACTGAAAGATATGAAAACTGTTAATCACCTAATTCTCGGGGGCATTACTGTAGAAATGATCATGGGTGAAACTTCTGGTGAAATAGCGGAAGTAGCAGTAAGCTAGTCAGTCCCAGTGGCTAATCATGACGAAAGTAATTCACCAAGTACTGCTTTGTATTGTTAACAGATATTTGGAGGTTTGTTCAGATTTATGAAGTGGGGTTATATTATCCATAGTCAGTGTATTACCTACTGGAGAAGGCCATTGAAGTCATTACGTCTCTCTTGACAAGTTACCAGACTCAATTGACTCAAATTTTGTTAGTTCTGAACCCTTGAAAAAAATCAAAGTCACACAATAACACAAACTCAGTCATCGAGGCAGCAGTAGACCATCAACTTCCATGTTCTGAGGTTAAATCATTGATTTTGTCACTGGAGTCTGGCGACTTCACAGACCGTGACATAATGGCTGCTTCTCCGAACTGGGTATTGTACATGATCACAATACCTGCCAGTTGCTTCATCCAGTCACCCTGGCTGGCTCCCACATGGTTGTGGATTATACGGAGGATGTGGCCAAGAAGCTCACTAGCATGTTGAGGGATGACAGCAGAGCAGATTGGGGCCTCTGGCTGACCCACAGGGCCCCAGAACCACCAATGAGACACGTAGCTGCACAGCATAGGCAAAGTGACCTCTGTGACATGGATGTAGTGAGCCTGGCGAGCCCCAGCGCCAGCGCCTGCCAACTCCTCCACTTCCCTCAGAGCCTCTTCCAGAGAGGGCAGAAGGGGACATATGTCCTCCACCTGCTCTGGCATGCCCAGGTCTGACAGAAAAATATATGGAAAATAAGGCTGAGAAAACAGGGGGGTTAAGATGTTGGGGTGAGAGCTTTTCAAGGAGCCTGACATTAAAGATACAACACTGAGAAATCACAGTGTGTATGCAGTGTGTTTGTTTATCACCTTCTTTCTCAGAAGAACTCATGGTGTTGTAGATGGAATAAGGGTTGTTTTGATTTAGGGATGGCTCCAGGAAGCATACAGGAAAAGTCCCAGTCAGGGCGGCTAGACAAGCACCTGCGGCTGGCCTCTGCCTGTGTTAGAAATACTGTGTTAAAATGCAAGCATGAGGCTATATAATGTCCAAATCCTATCAAAATATATGGGGTAGACTAACAAATGTAAGATATATGTATGTATGATATATGATATATGATATATGTATGATGTGAGCTACTTTCTTTTATGTCCCAGGTTCAAAATATTTCCCCCCATCTAACCTTGGCCGTAATGCATTTTTCAATAGCCTTAATACGTACTTGTAAAGCAATAATGCATATTCAATAAGGGTGGACAATTATGTATTTAAGCATTTCTAAGATCTATATGATCAAGCCTTGTATGTACACTATACAATACAAGTAGGAACTACCTTTTTTAATCAGAAATGTGAAAAAAAATAAGGTATATACAGAAAACATCATTAGCAAAAATTTCATCACAATGCAGTATATGTAGTACCCCTCCATGTAGATGCTGCTACTGGTGCCAAGAGAGTAGAGGCTGTTGAGAATCCTGTAACAGGACACCTGGATATTCCCCACTGAAAAGACAAGGTGATTCTTAAAACTGAGATCCTGAGTAGGAAAGCTGATAGCGTACAATCACAGAGAGATAGACTGGCTGGATGGCTGCCGATTCAGGTAATGAATGACTCCTGGAAGGTCGGATATTAGTGAGGGAGACAATATGCTCCTGCTCCTCTGTGACCATGACAGACACTTAATGAGAGCTGATTTCAAAGATCTAGAAGGTAGGAAGTGGAGGGGCGGGTGTCCCTGAGTGATTTCAGGGCTGTGGAAACCAGCTGTCCATCCAACTACACAACATACGGAGGGAAACGAGACCACTAAAAACACATTTGGTGGTGGTGGTTTTATACGAACTACTGTGGAGGTACAGTAAGGTACTTTATACTTGTAATTGTATATCATTGGGGTGCATTTTAGAATGTAAAATGCAACATATAATAATTTGAGACATATTTTGGTCTGAGGTACCCCCAGAGCCCTGTCAGATGAACTCACATAACTCTTCAACAATTCCCAGTGTAAGTTCCAAATGAACAACATTATCATTGTAATTTTCATTGCTGAAATATCAATATTCAGGTTGGTCTGGTCGGCAATCCTTCCACTACTTGTACTTCTACTACTACTTGGAGTGAAGCTGAATGTTACAACCATTTTTCTTTTAGCGACTTTAAGCTAACTAGTTCAACTGTTACATTTGGCCAAATATTTTAACTGTTCATGGATAAATTTAAATATTTATATAAATATTTCAACCGTTTAAGCAAATTACTTTTGTTATTACTGTTCTAGCTAACCATTTCAACCATTGATACTTTTGAGTTAGCTAACTGTTGTAACTGTTTATCCATTAACGTTACTTTGGCAAGTTAAGCTAATTATTTGACCTGTTCAAATCTGTTTGTGGGAACTGCTTCAACCATTTATGCATTATTTTAACCATTCATCTGTAAATCTATTTGCAACAGTTTAAACCTATCTGCTTGCATGCTAACTATTTTTCACCCACATAACTGTAACAAAGTGTCCAGATGTTACAGCTGACTTCTTTAAATCAAATCATGATTTCTATTTTTTCAAATTTGATGTGCTGAGCCAAAATTGTTCCAAGTAACCCTGGCCACTGGTCTACATCAAGGTCGTCCTTACCCAGGAGGTCAACTCCATAGTTTTGGTTGCCAATATGATGGAAGAGTGAAGTTAGGGTTGGGAGGAGAATGGTGGTTGTGAAGCTGAGAACCTTGGCCACTCCTCTAGCCTGTTGACTCCTACTCTGAGGCAAACAGACCAAGGTCACAGAGAGGTTTTCCACGGTCATCTCCAGATCAGCTGCAGCTGCCTCAAAGAAGGAATGCAGTGATGTTTGGATGGACTCTGGGGCTGACTTCACCAACATCCTAAGGCCAAAGGGTGAGAAAATGGCACTTTGTGTAAAGAATTAAAAGAAAGAATTAAAATGTTAAAGGTGTCATGTATTGTCTCTTTTGGCAAGCTACAATAAAGCCAGTTAAGGGAACTAAATCAGTTGCTAATCGATCCGCCAGACAAGGCTAAATGACAACAATCTCTGCTGAGCCTACTTCTAGCGTCAGGCTTCAGGGACTAAGAGTGATATCAACCACAATTAGATAGCATCAGTGTATCAGTGGCTCAATTACACCAGTCATCTCATCCTCAGACACGGTGGTGTGACACTGATGTGACCGCAGGCAGCGCAAGGAGATCGATTCAGGCAGTGTGACCGTAGTGCCATCTAGCTACCTGGTATCAAGAGCCTGAGCCAAAACATGGAGGCAGCTTGCAACCGATGAGGCTTCGTTTCCTAGAATTGACACACACACACATATACTCACTTAATCCAAAATGTAAATGTTCACAGACAAAAAGATATGCAACTACAGAATATGCAAAAAAAACAAAGAATTTCAAACAACTGTCTTAAAGAGCAAACCAAGGGGAAAAAAAGAGAGGAAAGAGAACAAGTGGGACAAATTGATGTCTGAATAAGCTTCATTTCCACACCATCCTTACCAAAGAGTGAGATCCTGTGTCTTACTAGAGCTGCAAGCTTACAAAAGAGGCTGGATGTGAGAAGAAAAGACAAGTGCAGTAATGAGCGAGGAGTGGAAAAAGTAATAACAGGACACCAAATCAGAAGAATGAGGTTTCTTCTGTTAAAAAAAACAAAAACTTCTATTTATGCAAAACATGCCTGAGGAATTGTTCCAATACAATATGATGTGCAAGAACATTAGAAAAATTTAAACTACTGTATATTTTGAGAGGGATGACACATACCTTACAATCATCTCCTTTTCCTTTTTTGACGCATGGCTTATATTACCATTTGAGCAGAGAGAAGTGGAAAGGAAATACAGACGGTGGTCCTTTACATATTGTTCCAGTAGAGGAAGGATAACCTGTTGAATGATGCAAGGGCCAATGGTCACTTCATAAATCAACATGTATCACACTCTGAGAGAAATGTATAATTTAAAGACATTTTTTTAGGGATGCACCATTCCATCAAATAGACAACTGTGAATATCTTGTTTTTCACTTGTTAGTTCATCACAGTTTCCCTTGATCCAGCTAATTCAAATGTCTTGTGATCATGACTAGAATTACAAAAGCAGCTCTTGGCCTGCCTGCTGAACATGAGTTTATAATGATGGACCCAAAAACCTGTGGGGGAAAAAGTTCACCTGATTAGCTCTTCTTATGAAGCACTGGCAATTCACAGATAGACAGACAGAGATGGAGATGCGTGTGGCTGCATGGGAGGTGTGGGCTGTAGAGATCTGAGGCATGACTGTTCACTTATTAGCTGACTGGGTCTGACTCAGTGCGTCCTATCAATGAAAAATAAATCCTTTATATTCGCTGCTTCCTTTGAGGCAAACAGCGTGGGAAACTTTAATCAAAGTCCTGGTGGCAGTCGACACGCCCACATGGATTTCTAAAATGGTTAAATAAATTACATGGCCACAAAGGGTTTTACTTGGAGGGCTTGCCCATGGCGCCCATCATGCAAAACTAATTAGATGACGTAAATGAAATTAGAAAAAAAGTGGATTTGAAAGGGGGCTACATGTTAGAGATTCCATATGAGACAGATTTCAACTGGTTTAGATATGAATATGATTTGAGGCAAACCTTGGGAAAAAAATGAATTGGCTGTTGGTGCGGAGCTCTTTCTCCCTTAGACATCTGTCCTCTGGCTTGCATCACCTCTGGAAAGAAAAACCCAATGAAATACTTAATCAAAGACAATCAAAGTGTATACATGCACTTTTCACATAAGACAGACAGCTTCACATACCCAGGCCTGCTGTGAGCTATTTTGTGATGGTTAGATCAAAACTACCCTGAGGTAGACTCACTGAATTTAGATTCAAGAGACTGTTGCTCATTATTGATAAAATGATTCAAGTCCCAGAGGCAAGGCCCAGTGATATGCTCAGAGCTTTACAGTGTTAGCTACACAAGGTACTCATACCTTTGGGATGTATAATGTCAAAGTTATTTTATTGGTTTTATGTTCATGAATGTTATGGCCGAAAGAAATGAAATGAACACTTTAATGTTACCCAGCTCCAACATGTGCTCTTGGGCATCCTCGGTGTATGATAGCACTTGCTGAAGGAGAGTGTAGCCAAAGCAGCTGGCGATGGCTGGAAAGTCCTGATCCGCTGTCTTCCGATCTCTGTACAGGAAGTGAAATCACACAGGGATAATGAAATGGTACTGCTCAAAAAGACAGTGAGCTCTAACCATAATCATTGTATGATCTGGACTATGTTTTATTTTTAGAATTGCCTGCACACCACTGTGAAATGAACAATGCCTAATACACATACACACAGTATCACATTGCCCTCTTGCAATCACAAGCTCATTCTGTACTCACCTCCACACAGTGTAGCCATTGAGCTGAAGGAACTTGAGGACATCCTGGGCTCTTTCTCTGAATTTGGTCTTCTCCTTAGCAGTCAGGGTATCATAGGGGACCAGCATTGAATGGCCACCCCCTCCTGACGGCAAAAATCGGTCAATTGCATTGCAATTTTGTGAGCTTTTCCGTGCTCCCTTAGAGAACAGGACTTATCATTATCAATATTGTTGACCCCATGATATTGTACCTTTACTCTCAAGTTCTAATTTCTTCCTCTTGGCCCAGGCATTATGGTAGTTTTCAGCCAATTGTTCAACCATAGCCTATAGAGATAGAAACACAAGAAAAGAAAAGAGTAAAATCTATTTACAATTTTTTGGCACATGGGTTTGGTAGTAAAATTTCTAAAGACAAGTTTGCCAGAGATGCAGAAGCTGGGCAGGTTTAAATAATGACCAAACATTTGAGCTCCTCTCACTCTGCTTTTAAAGTAGCAGAGAGTGTCCTAATGGATCAGTAGGAGAGTCCCTGCCCACTTTTACAACAAGGAAACTACTTTGGAAATGCATCAAGGAAAATGAGTACTGTACCCTAAACATGATTACACAGCACTCCGAACATTACCAATGGTAGATGATTTATCTTTTTAAGGTGACTTCACTTTTCAGGCACTGAAAATTGTGTCAGAGTTATGTCTGCGGAATTAGACTGTGACTGCATTAACGTTAGCCACAATTACAGCGCTGTTTACATGAAAGATATTATTTGGATTGCTAAAATGTATTTGCCTTATACATGCACACAACACTGGTATTAGGCCAGCGTTTCAACCTCTGCAGATTGTGTGCCAGGATTAGAGTAGAACAGCAAGCCGAAAAAAAAGAAAAGAATGGCTTACACATTGGTCCCATGATAAGGTGATGCTGCTCACATCCATAGGTTTGGGGCTAAATGTTGATGCTCCTTCAAAAGAAAGCTGGGACAGACAATAGATGGGTGATTGAATAGGATTACTTTAACTAAAACAGACGTTTGGTGACCAGAGTCTACACTATGGAGTACATGTACCTGTCCAGACTGAGATACTCTGCGTGAACAGGTATGTGTGCCAAATGTGTCTCCTTCTTTGGTTCTCTCTATGGTCCATCCAAAGGTCAGCATGCTCTTTATTGTTTCTTTAATGGCCCAGCGGTATGCCTCCTTCTCCTAGAAAACTCACAAACAACAGATAAACTCTCAGAAAACTGAACTTTGTAGGTTATTGAAGGACGGCAGGAGAGCAAACCATGCTCAAACTACTTTCATATTTAAACTTGAAAGAAGTTTGTTGTCCAAACCATACACCAAAGACCACAATGCGAGGCATATTAATCTTTTATATTACAAACACCACGTCAGATACGCTAGTGCCTCTGAGATTTTTCAGTTCACTGCTTTCTTTTTCTTTCCTTTTTTTTTAACTTCTCACTCTACCTTCTCAGCCAGAGCCCTGTATGGCTTGAGGAGAGGGTGAACCTTGGTGTTCTCACATAGCTGCTCCCCATGAACCCAGCCGTTGGCAAACTGACAGAGATAACACACACATATTCAGCGAAAATGATACATACGTATGCAGAGACTAATTTATTAGCGCAAACACATAACATGGACAGATGTTTTCACACTTTCAAGCAGAGAAATTATCTGTGAACTTATTCTTAAGTGGTTAAGTGCTGACAAGGATATAATACAATAACTCCACTTTGTCAGCTTCAACAGGCCGTTCACATGAGTTATAATTATTGTGATATTACCTTGTCCAGTGACCACTTCTCATGAGTATGCTCGGCATACTTGTTCACTACAAACTCCAGTCTCTCTGGCACGGACATGCTAGTGCAGGGAAAATAAATTATACATCATGTAGCTCTGTTGCACAGTAGCACATACATACAACTGTGTTAATGGCTAATAAATAATAATAAAAATAATTATTTTCATATCCACACCCCTTTGAATAATACTTTTTACAAAAGTTAATTTTGTCAAACAAATTATAGCTTACACTTTTAATCATAATCAGAGATCATCATGTGCTATTCTTTATCCATAATAAATAAATAAATAGCTTTATCCGTAATCAAGCAATGAATAAAAATATCAATAAATACATGAATAAATATCCCTGGTTAGTATCTTACTTGGAGGTATCTACAGGCTGGGGGTCAAAGTGTCCTTCTGTGTCCATCGAGGCTTTTCTCTCAGTATGGGACACATAATTTGAGTCCATG
This sequence comes from Echiichthys vipera, assembly GCF_963691815.1. Classification (NCBI taxonomy): domain Eukaryota; kingdom Metazoa; phylum Chordata; class Actinopteri; order Perciformes; family Trachinidae; genus Echiichthys; species Echiichthys vipera. The sequence continues at coordinate 21,954,552 of NC_139836.1, forward strand.
TGGTCAGGAGGCAGGGCTTTGGCCACTGCAGCCAGGCATTGGACACACAATCTGAATAACTGAGGCTCATAGACCTGTAGAGATGGGGTAAAAAAGTTTTTTTTGCAAATATAGTGTGGGAGGTAGGGGAAAAAAGGGGACAGCATTGGACATTATAAGACAGGGTCAGGGGAAGGTGGCCAAAATTGGGACAAATATTACTGGGATAAAATATAGGGTGTAAACACTGTAATAATTCATTTTAAACATTCTGTCCTCCTGTTCCAATATCTGTAAAATAGATAAATATTCTTTAAAAAAACTGTTTGTCAGCATCCTCGACAGTAAGAAGGAATGATACATATATATATCAATATACTCTATAATCTATTCTACAATATAAGAATTTAATTTTCAAAAATGCTATCATGTTCATATGCACACATGAAACTAGGTTATTTGAACCAAATGTGGCACATTGCAGAGCTGAAATCTAATTCCGTTACTGGCACTATAACTCCGCAATTGGCTGATACTGGAACAGTAACAATGTTTGACCTTTTTTTTGCTTCTTGAGCATTTGTCTGAATCATACAAACAGCTGAGGAAACTTATCTTATTTGATTCCAATTCAATAGCCCGTTGGATTAAATTAATTTGGACACAAACACTTACCCCTGTTAGAAACCTAGTTTCTCATTGGCACGATGTTTAAGCCAGCAATAACACACTTAATATGCTGGTGCACACATACATTCATCTGAGGAAAAACTCAGTTATTGCTTATGTTTCTCACATTTCCAGCAGTTCAGGAGGTTTTTAACCAGAATATGAAAAATATACTCTTAATCTCAAGGGTGCTGTAACTTTCTCCACTCAGGTTCTTCTTAAAGTTTGCTATAGGAGAAAATCAAATAAGGATTTTGATGTCTCTCCTGAAATAAACTTGGAGGAGGATGAAAAAAGGAGAGGCGATAAATCAATAGTTGGATAACACTGTCAAAAAATGAAACTTCGGAAACTTTACGACAACATTCTAATCATCAAACAATTTCAACATCATTAAGGTTGACACAGGTATTCAACATGGTTTACCTTTTTTGGCAAAGCCTTAAACACGCCCCAGAACAACTTTCTAGACAGATGGAGCTCCTCTTCAGAGGCAAAGCCCTGGTCACCATGCCTTCCAGCTAGCGAATAGTACTTCCACCTCAGCTCGTAGTGACTTGTCAAGAGCTGGTAGATTAAGGTTTTGACCAAAGTCAATAAAATGTATCTTTTTATTTGGTGCATCAACACATTTTTCTCATATACCGTAGTAAACTACAATTTGTTTACCTTAAGTGGCGTCTTGCTGTAGTCCGTTAGATGGGGAACATCGAAGACAAGACGTCGAAGAAGAGGCTGCATCATAGATGGTTGGAGTTTACTGAAGAGATCAATGAGTATAGAATGACTTTAAAAAAACATTATTTATAGTGATTCATTAAATATAATGAGTGGGAATAAGAGTGCACTGATGTGTCTGCATCACTAAATCATGTGTTGTAGTTTCTAATTTCTTCTCTCAAGACAGATTCTGTCAAACAGCAAAAACCCAATCAAGTCCATGGATACAGGAAGCTAATGGAGCAATAATTCATGAATTAAAAATGGTAGAGCACAGACGATGCAGCTTCCAAAAACAAGACAAAACATATATAATCTATCAGGGAATTGTTAGAAAATCGATATTCCGTCTGCAGACAAGACGGTAACAAATCTTTGCAATGATAACCTAGCAGAGACAGAACTCCAACTCTGTAGGTTGCTTCATCATACCAACTGAAAGCACTACCTGCACACAGCCAACAAACAATCTTCAATCGTGTCTCTCTGAGCCCTGGTCAAGCTTAGTGCCCTGGAGAGGCTGTAGATTGCCTGGATGAGAGAATCCATCAGCAAACAATGGTCCTCTAAAGCACAGAAGAGAGCTGAGCATTTGGTAAGTAGGGGAAGCACAGATGTACACAAGTATCTGTTGAGGGCCAGGGCCATATCACCGGATCCGAAATCAGCCTGCAATGAAAAAGAAACGTTACACTTACATTTAACTAAGTGGAACTAAACAGACAAGATGAAATAAGGAAGCAGCAAGAGGAAATTGGGGCCATGACCAGGAATGCAAAAAGGTTTTCTCAGAGAAAATAGAGATGTGTTAAGATTAAAGCTGAAAAGTCAGGAGAGATGCATGCTACAAAGCAGATAACACCTTAGTGAATTGCACAAATATTTTTCACAAAAATTAAGACAACCAAGTCTCATGTAGTCACGTAAGTCAACAATCACAGTAATATTATGATATGGCGAAGTGAATGCTAAGGACAAGGGGAGAGAAGTGGATATTTTTCAGTGACGGTGCAGCTTGGACTAATACAAAGTCACAGGTCACTCCTACAGTGTTACACAGGATCTATCAAGCAGGTGAACAGGGAAATAAAAATCTATGCTCACAATGTCAAGAGAGACAGCTGCCTGGAGGTCAGGCAGAAAGCCAACTTCTAGCAGGTGGAGAAGAAATTTCTGGTCCTCAATGCCATAAACCCGGTCCAGAAACAGAACCATAGCTGCCTTGTGGTCTGGGCAGAACACTGTGGATAGGTCAGGCTCAACCACTAGACAATCTGGACAAATAAATGATAAACAAGCATCAAAAGGTCATATTGACAGAATGTGTTTCGTTTATGTTTATACAATGTGTGCCGATCCCTCGTCCAGACTCAGCTATTGTCAGCATCATGTACTGGATGGTGACAAGAGAGTCATAGGGACATTAGGCAGCCATACAAGGCAGACTTATGTACAATGGCATAATAGAAGTTGGATTTACAGTAGTGATGCAAGATTGGCTCATTTTACCTTTAGAGACTGAAGGCATTTGAAAGGAGATGCTGATGACTCCCTCAAGATCCTGAATGGGGATGAGTGACCTTAGAATGGCTCTAATGCGGATAGCTTCTCCTTTCCCTCCTTGAATCAACTGGACAAATATTCAGAACAAAACATTGTCAAAAAATTATTTGTCAGTAATTTACAAGGGATTCCCATAATACAGTAACAAATAAAAGACATAGCTATATACATCTATTGTATAATATCATATATTCAGTGTAAGGATGTAGGCTGATCTCTCTACAGTTGAGTTGGAGTCCATTTTGACATACAAATGTAATTTGTGTCAAACCTCAGAAACTCTGTGAAGTTTTCTAAAACATTGTAGTGTAAGACCTCTTGTTATGTCCTGAAAGGGTAAGACTTCGGTTCATTTGTTTTTTGAAAATATAATTTTACTTGTTCATGCACTTTTTCAAGATGCAACACAACACTCAATTAGTCAATCAATATCAATTTCCAGTAAATAGCACCAAGGACTTTAAAGCTTTGATATACGCTGCAGACCACCTATATATGATAATTTAGCGTGGTACAACTAGAATATCAGTGTAATGGAGTTTAAGCTGAAGAATTCTGTTCTTGAAAATCCATAAAGTGTCACAGTATAAACATATAGTATGTGGATCAGGTACAGCAATAAACATTTTTTGTTTGGCACGTTTCGACTTATTTAAAAATCAGTTTGCAGACTTTTCCATTAGGCTTTATTGTTTGAGACATCAGCAAATATTGATGTGATTTAAGGATTCTGAAAGCTAGGAAACACTCACATGCATCTCTGGAGCACAGCGTCCCAGCAAGTCGATAAGGGCCGAGTAGAAGGTCATGATGGCGTGTCCCATGTGAATGAGATCATCAGCACTGTCCTGGACAATGTCTCTGTTCCAGGAAACAATCATAACAGTCAAGAGATTGTCATGATCTAAAATAAATAATTTATCATAACCAAATCAAATGATTGATTATCCCTAAATAAAGCAACCCATTAGCAAGATAAAATCTTTCCCCCTAATTTCTAATGACCTTAATATTTATTTTTGAATTCTGACAGTTACAATAGAAGATATGCAGACAGAGCAGTGTTTAGCTCCCACCCCACATACATCCTGAATAACACGTCTTAAAAATAATCAGTTTCAATAAACTGTTGTATTATTTCATTTAGCATACTTAACCTCCATTTACCAAGGGGAGGTTGGCTGAACACAGATGCTGCATTCCAGCCAAGAAACACTCCAAAAAAGCCTGAGAGAAAATTACTCCTGAGACTTATTATGACATAAAAACACAGTGCTAAACAGGCTTGATTTAATACATTTAGGAAACGTTCTATGCCGTTTACAAAAAGGATGCCATTTACATTAATTTCAAACTAAATCTCTTGATGCTGATTAAGTTTAGCTTGTGATTCTACATACCAGTAAATTGGAGTGAAAATGATACAGCAGAAATTGATAAAAAAAAAAAACTTGTTTCTCTACACTACAAAATAAATAATAAGAAAATAAAATGTGATGCACAAAAACTATCTGTAGTCTTGCCTACTGCGAGTTAAAACCTTCAAAACTAGTTCCCATGCATAGACCCTTTGTGTGTACAATCTTAAAACATTTTTTAAGTAGAGAAGCAAAATAATATTGTATGCAGAATTATAAAGTTTTTAATACAAATAAATAAATACTGTGTCAGCACATAACCTGCACACACCTGAAAAATATGTTACAGTCTAAACAACTTATACTGACAGTGTTCTGCTGGACAGATAGGTAGTGCAAGATCCGTCCATAGAAGGGTCCTCTGAGATCCTGATGGCTTCCTCCACGGCTGCTAGGAGGCCATTTCCCCCATCACCTCGCAAGGCAGGGCCAAAACACTCAGGCCGACGAATCAGCAACCTCAAAACCACGTAAGCATTCTCCTCGACACTCTCACCTGTGGTCAAGAAATTCAGATAAAATAAACACCAACCAAGTGTGAGAGCATTTGTTTGTTTTAGATCCTATTTCTCACAGATATTCTCATTGATTTTATAGGAACTGAAATCAATACACACCAAGACAACTAAAAGAACGATACCCAAGTCAATATAAGTACAGCTTATGGACTGAATAGAAAAGGAGGTACAGCTGAAATTATTCAGAGGCACTTGGTATGGAAATCCAATCCCCTTTGCCTGAACTATAAACAGCCTCAAGGACAATTCAAGTGGGAAAAAAAGCAATATTAGCAGAGCCACAGGGTTAATTACCCCTATTGAAAATAGTTTATTTAATTGGGAGCGTGACATGATGCAGCCTCTTGTGCCTTTTTAACTGTGTATTTGGTTCTGGCTATTCTAGCACCATATGAAGATCCAAGAAGTGTTGAATGCCCTGAATAGAGAAGTCAAATGTATAACTGAATTCATAAATTAAAAAAAATTATTACAGTTAGTATAATACATTTTACAGAAATGTAATTTAAACTAATACAGAATTTTCTCTGAATGGGAGAACTAACAAATTACCATTGCAGAAGACCGCAAAACGTAGAAAATCCAGGTAACGCTCGCCTTCGACAGGGTTCCATCCGATATCAGGATAGCCTTTAGCCACTAGCATCAGACAGCTCTGGAGACCACAGCCAGCGAGGTATTGAACCACCTGGACAGGATAGACAGATTTAAACAACTAATGGGGTACAGCAAAGAAAACTAATTTCACAGACAATGACAGAACACAAACCCGAACTTTAATAACAGAGATGAGTGAAATGAGAGACACTGCAAAATAATACAGAATGGCAGAGCATGTTCGTTACAGACCAGAGCACTTACAGTATTTATGTGACATACTGTAATGGAGACTATTAACAGCCGTACCCTAGAGGGAGGCACAGAATATGAACTCACCTTCTCTAGGTCAGGTTCCCTCAGCGCTAAGGCCAGTTCGTTATTATCCATAACAGAGGCTGCTGCCACATCCAGAGGAGTTGCCCCACGCATGGATGGTGAAGCTAAGGGCGAAGGTATAAAACAATCTGAACACCAACTCATGAACTATATATGATGTCAAGATATTTGGGCTTTTTAGCATGTGGACAAAATCCTAACACCTTCACAAGGTTATGGTATTCAGTGCAAAATCAAGTCCTAGCAAAAGGACCAGAGACAATAAGACATATCTGTGTAATTCAATACAAAGAACAGTCCTGTAATACAGTTTACCTAAGCAAACTACCTTTTTGAAACGTTCAATGTTGCATGCTTAAAATTTAAGGTAAAAAACTATTGAGTTGAATTAACACCTCTCTCCTGAAATCTTAACATTATAGACTTGACAAATCGTTTTCTACAGCGTAATGAAGGGTAACTGCATTGTAGTACATTCTATTGAAAGTTTACCTAGTCCGACGCTGCTGTTTTCCAGCAGGTAGCTGAGATGGTCAAACAAGGCTCCCTGATTGTGACGGCTGATGCGGCAAAAATAACACAAGAAACGACAGCAGCTGGCTACCATTTTGGGAAAGGTAATCTCCTGACAAAAGAAATCAATGCATGATTATAGAGAGGAGCGAGACATGGGTCAGTTAACAACATAACTGATTGTACTGCAGCAGAGTATTTCTTTATTAATGATGCATGACAGGCTTTTTCCATCTTTATCTTATTACTAATAATAATACAATACCGTAAATATAGTTTTCAAGCAACCAACTAATGAATTTCTTTGTTGCACACATTTTATCCTCATTCACACCAGATATTTCTATTATATCTCTCACCTTTGATTTTCCTTCTCCAAGAACATTGACCATCACCTCCATCACAGTCTCATGCATGCCCAATGCCCTCATTAGGTTTGGGTGTTGGTAGAAAACTTTATTATTCATGATGTCCCTGTACATAAAGTAGTGCATGTAAATACAATGACAAAAAACTGTAATTTTTCCACACCACACACAATATTATGATGGATATATGAAGAAATGAATCAGTATTTATGAATACACATGATCATAATACTCAAGGTGTTGACTAAAGCAAACACATTTGTCATTACAAATCTCTACATACCCTAGTCTTCTGATCATCAGCTTCTCCTCTTCTTTTCCCATGCGGACACTGAGGAGGGAGCGGATTTGGCTCAGGGAGGACAGGAGAGCCATTGTGTCTTCCACCGATGTCTGGCTGATCGTATAGGCTCTGCAGAGGGGCCCTGCCATTTGGCCCCCAAGGCCCTGATACTGGCGATGCAACAGTGAGAAGATAGCCCTAACCAGTTCAGGGTCCTCTATCTCAGTCTCTTGAGCCCAATGCACCATGGTCTCAGAAATTAGTGTTTTGAGGGACTCTGAAGACATGAAGTAGTGATAAAAGTAGAAGAGTGGAGACTGAATAGGTCATGTTATTAGATTTTGGAATTTAGTTACATTTTTAGCTAGTTGTCCAACACACATATTTTGTTGAACCTGCTACAGTCGATATGTTACTGGCTGAATTCAACATAAAATCTGGGAGGTCAATATGGGATATTCTCATTTAAATATTCACTTTCACCCATCACCTCTCTTACTGCAACTCAGCTATGTTTCTATATGGTGTTGATCCTGAACCAAAAACTGTTGCACGATCTATTGTGCACGTAAATTAATAGGCCCAACATATAAAGTGAGACAAAGAAAGGGCTTTCACAACATCAATGCACTTACTGGCACTCCTTGATATACTCCCCTCCACTTCTATGGGTGTCTTCTTCAGTCCAATAACTCTCACCACTAGACTGAGAAGTCGATCTTTTAGAGACATCTCAGCACCCTTTTCATCCTCTGTGTCACTATCTAATTCAATGCCTGCACAATAACAACCAGATGAGATGTCCTCAGTTGCAATCATGGTGAGTGCCATCTTAAAGCATTTTCATAGTTCTCTGGCTTAATGAAAAATAATAATATATCAGTCAAAGATAAACAAAATGTTCCAACCACAGTGTGTATTGAGGAGGTTATGAAAGTCTTGCAGGAGAGGTTGGATTTCCACTGGGCATGGACAGTTCTCCTGCTGCTCGTTCTCTCTGAATCTCAGCAGCATGTTTATCTAAAGACAGGACACAGGTGACACAAACAGTATAATCAGTTTAATGGGTTTTTTTTCCCTTTAAAGCTCACATCTCCTGAAACATAGCAGAAACCAAAACCTGCTCCTGTGGAGGTGAGCGGAACTCCTTGGTCTTGCGGGCAGTGAGAGCAGCAGACATGTTGAATGCTTGCATGACCTGGTTGTAGCGAAAGCGTTGATTCTCCTGCAGCTGGCCTACAAAGTTGTCAGAGAAGGCAACCACAGCCTCTACCCTGTGGCGCACCTGACAATCACACAGGTAGGACAGCAGGCGGCAGAGCTGGAGACAGAAATGTATTAAATATTCCTTTATGATTCATGTTTAACTTCTTATAGAAAAACAACAACACAGCATGGGAAGCTAATCCGAAATTACATCAAAACTATAAAGAAATGTGCTGGTTAATTTACCTCAAGTTTGACAGCTTCTGGAAGCTTCATTTGAAGAAGTCCTTGTTTAGGGGTGTCACCATTTTTGTGACCCCCTTTCCATTGTTTTTCATCATCACTAGATTGTTCATCTTCCTCTTCCTTTTCAAGAGCTTCGGCATATACGGAGAAGATTCCCGGCTCTATTAGTCTCAGAACTTTCCCTAGGTCCTCATCCCGAAATACCCCGATTACCAGAAGGGTGTAGAACAGTCTAATTAGAGGAACCAGCAGAAGCTCAATGCTGCCTCCCACAGGATCCCTCACACCCCGACCCACAGCCCATACTCCAGCAGTCAGCATCTCCACAGTCAGGTCATTCAATATGTCCAGAGGGATTTCTGGGCTGTCTGTGCATGCTATGTCACCTACACCGTCTCCTTCCAACCCATCACTCCTGACAAAACAAGGAGAAGAGAAATGCATCCGTGGTTTTAGGGATGTGCTGAGACTAGAGCTGGAAATGCCTTCTGGAGTTTGACCATTCTCCCGATTAACAGCATGAGCAGGGCTGGGAAATAGCGTTATTTCTCTGGTCTGGGCAGTCATAGGCACAATGTATTCATGGTTCATCATGTGACATGCTGTAGTTTGGCTGCTGAGATGAACCTAAAGAGCAAGAACACTTGTTTGATTAATATCCAAAGACTATTCTGTGATTAACGTTACATAAAGAAAAAACATGAACTCAAACAAGCATCACCTGAATAAGCAGCTGATAAAATGCAGAGCGGAGTGGGCCAGGGAGGTGGGGATTCTGTATGGCATGAAGGACCTGGGATTGGTCCACGTGACTGCAGAGAGCGTGGCAAACTCTGGTGTTTCCAAGGGCGCATAAAGAGCAGTAGAGGAGGAGAGTGTGGTGGTGAAAGGTCAAGAGTTCATCAAGTTCCAACAGCTCCAAAATGTCAACAGACCTAGACATGTCATCAAAAAGGGACCACAATTTCAAATTAGAGCTCTAGTTAAAAAGAACCTGTCACATTTTTGATGACGTTATACACTAACAACAGCACATGCATCACACCCTGTCCATTTAAATTTGCAAGCCCAATTCCAAAGATGTATATTTATTCCAGCCCCTTAACCTGTTTTCATCAGGGATCTCAAGGGTCATGACTTGAAGGGGCTCATGGCATTGGACTCTCCAGCCGTGGCGCTCCTCTGGCCGATCCACCATCACCTTTAATGCACGGTCTGGTATTCTGGTCCAGAAAACTGGATTAAGACGCTGGACCTGAAGCCTTGGAGGACACTGAGGAGTTGAATTCCTTCTTTGGCTGCGAAGCAAACCTGCTGACAGTGGCATCACATTCTGGATCGAGGGTAAGACACAAAAAAGTACAGAATACATGGAAAGCTGTACCAAACCACGAAAGATTTATAAAGCAGGTGGAAACAATGATTGAGATTTAAAATGGTAATATGCAGAGCAGAAACTCCTCATCACTGAACCGTTAACCTACTTTCCGAGCTGCAACTTTATTAAATACTAATTCAATCAGTCAACAACATTTCATCCAAATTAATAAATATTTTCTTTTCTTTTTAAATCATGATCACAAGCAGAAAAGGGATAAACAATATATGAAAACTTCTTCCTTTACCTTGATAGATCCCAGTTCAAACTGAAACATGTTGCTCGTGGTTGGCTTGACGAAAACAGCAGGAAACAGCTTTGTACTGGCTTCCACCTGATTAGCAGTGGAAAAAATACAACCTCAGTTTAATAGTGCAATGCTCCAAGTTAAACATTCCTCACTATAAATATATAAGTTATTTAGTGTGTATTCTTTTTTTAAATGAAACCGACATATCTTAATATGAGGTTTAATGCGTATTACATTTTGAACAATTCATATGTACTGCATTTTAACAAAAAGTCCTAAATGGACAAGAAAAATACTGATTAGTATTAACACATCAAATAGATTCTTACGTTACTTACTTGGTAGAAGGTGGCCATCTCCAATCCACTTGAGGTGAAGGTGAGCAGCCCAGTGGCTGTGTCGATTAAACAGCCAATTTCCAACCCTGCGCTTCTCCGACTCTGAGCCAGGCCTGTTGCCTCTCCAGCACACACCATGTAACAGTTACATCGCTTCACACTGTTCAAAACAATAGGGATATTTTTAATTGGCAGTTTGATGATAATTTGTCATGAAAACTTAAAAGAAGACAAGATAATCCGTTTTCAAAAGAGTTACTATAGCACTGAAGTTTAGTAATAATAATTAGTTCTACAGTAATACAGTAGAATGATAATCAGGACAACAATCAACAACATCTCTGTCTACAATTTATATTTTGAATTCTTGGGGAAATCACCCATACTGACAATATAACTGTCTTATATAGTGTATACAAACCTTTCCTGTACTTTGCCACTGTCATCTCCGAGGGTGACAGTCACTGTGAGGACATTTTCAGGGTCAAAAGTCATATCGTGTTGATGAAAGTCTGCGGTCACCCAGCCTGCCCACACATTGAAGGGCTCCTGGCCTGGAAGAACCCTCACTGAGTAGTAATACTGAAACAGACAAGGCAGGTGTCATTGTTTGGAATTTGAATTTGCATTCGGCATCCCACATTTTTTATTGTGACTGGTAATCACATATATTAACCAGGAGCACAATGTTATTTTGTTATTATTTATGGGAATTATTCAGTTATTTAGAAATAATGGTACATATTTGGTTTTCTAATTAGTGTAGATTGTTTTGTATGTTTTGTGGTTATGAAGAGATGAGATGATGATGAGAAAATGAAAGTCTTACTCTAGAACTCTGGATAAGGTGATCATGGTTATCTTTGTCAACTACGACATCTTCTAGCAGCCGTGCAGATGAGTTGCTGCTGACGAGGTCTGGTTTAGTCCTCTTCAGCATGAACCTTTGGGAAGAGAAATGCACAACAATCTGTACACAGCACCATGAACATTACTGATTAATTGTGACTGCGGTGAGAAAGAAAGCCTGTTTGTTTCTTTAATCAATCTTCATTTGCCGTTTTCTGTGTTCTGCGTTGTTTTCATTTGGAAAAACTTCAATCATTGAGTTTTGTCATTTAATCACCTGGCAGACAAATATAGACAAGCAAACAAAACATTTCTAAATAGCTGGTACATTATTCTTCTAAACAAAGTAACACTGATTACCTAAATATTCATTTTTTGTCCTTACTCTTCCATTTTTCAAATGATATGCATTTCAATACAAATGATCCCAGTTGTAGTTTTTTTTACAACCTACCGTTGTTTTAATCTTGAAGTTTTGTCGTGACTATGATCTTTATGATTGAGCTCATCTCTTGAGCCAGCAAAGCTGTGGGCTGACTTCATCAGCACTTCAAAGTCAGAGTCCAACTCCTCCTGCTCTTTCCTTCCTAAAAGGACAACACGAATTAATTACAGAAGGGCCCTGGGGAGCTTGAGCAGAATACATCAAGGTCAAAATGGTAGAGTATCAGTAATCTGGATAGTGGAGAATCTTGGCAACTGAAAAGAACAGCTGCACAGATCTCACATACTTTAAATCACTGGATTTTGGATCTTGAAATGGCTATGCAATTCCTCCATTCTGCATCAGGAATAATATAATTTGTTGTTTAAGCTTATGGTGAACCAAACCCTTATGATGGTCTTTTATGAAGTCAGATGTCTGTGGCTAATTTGAACACACTGTTTATGATATGATATGATGTAATGTAATATCTGAACCTGGAGAGACAGAGTTGGAGGCCACAGGAAGCACACTTGCCACAGGGCTTTGCAGGATGGCAGCGCATTCGATGGACATGCTGAGCCGGTAAAAGCCCATCTCAGTGCCGCCACCGTGGTGTGCAAACAACCGCTGAGAAACCCTCAGGCTTGATAAGGAATCCTTTGAGCCACTGACTCTAGTGACCTTGAATAAGATTTGAACAAGATTTTCAGGATCAGTGCTGTCAATTAACCAGTGCTATAAGCGACCCAGTGTCCCACTGAGCTACTGCACCATACTACATGCTTGAGAATACATAAACCAAGCTGCAAGGTAAAATAACGCCTATGGGAAACTAACCTGTAAGTTGTGATCATCAGGCATTATGGAGGTGAACTGAGGTTTTTTCAAACTCATCCACAGGGCCGGGTCTCTGCACATGTTGACCGCAAATGGCTCATAGCCCTCCTGCAGGCCACACACAGTAAAGTACTGCAGAGAGCCCACTTGGCGGCCCAGGTTCAGCCTCCCCTCCTGGTTCACCCCAACACTGACCACAGGCAAAAGGCCTGGAATATACAGGGAGAGACAACACAAAAAATATCAGTGTGATAAATATATGCACTTCTTGGATATAGTTTGGACTTTCTCAGGAAAGAGATACTCCTACTATGTTAAGATAAATGTACAGTAACTATGTATGTGAAATACATTGTAATAAGTCAATAACTATAACTAGTTATTTTCCAGACCGTCTCTGATCTCAAAATCCTTGGCAGCCAGCTCTGATCCTCTGTCATTAAACAGCACTTCTCCATTGAGCGTGACCATCATGGTGCGTTCAGCCATGTCCACCAAGCAACCCACCACATCGCCTCTCTGCCATGGACGTCCGAGGGGCTCAATGCCCTGATGGTACCACTGAGCCTAAAGCGCAAAATGAAGACAAGGAGTTACAAAGAAAAAGAGATGTGTACAAGCCTCACACAAACAGGAAAAGAGGTGAAAGAACTAACAAGGCAGAGGATGAGCTAACAGGATTGTCGGACTCAACTCTGTAGATAACACTGGCTTTGCTGCACTTTGCTTGTCTTTTTCCCTCATGTTACATAGGATAAGTATAAAAAAATGTGTGTATTAATATCAAATTATATGGAATAATCCAGCAAAAACTGGCACTGTTCCCCCGCACCCATTGTTTAATCCAGGTTACACAAACCTTAATTACAGCTGTGTTTTTGGTCAATCAACAAGATGAATTCAGATAATAGTGCCTTGATGGGCAACTTACATGTTGAAGTGAGATATTCTGTTTGGCTCTCTAATGCTTAATTTCAATTCCTCGCAGACGGATATTATTTTTAGACAAGCTTCTGTCTCTGTGTCAACGCTTCAAAGAATCCTGTGGCATGATTAATGATCACAGCCAAAACACACCCCTGTTTTAAGATTTTAACTTTTTATTGGAAAGTCATATTGTAATTCTGTTACTGTGAGAGTAACATAAAACATGATTTAGTATGTCCCTGGAGCTCTAACAAAGTAAAACTGTGATTTGGGCTTATTGTGGTTTTAACAACAACGTTGTCATGAACTGCCAAATTTGAATCAGTATATTACCTCAAATCCACCGAAGACATATGCCTGGTCATCTGAGCCGAGCTCTTTATCTGGGCTACAGCCTGGTCGGGCCCAGCCCACTCTCATATCCCCATCTGTCACCATTTCAAATTCAAAGTACCATTTCCCCCGGGTCACAGCGTAGGATTTATCTGGTCTGAACACTCTACACTCCTCAACAGAGAAGAGACATGGATTTGATAACGTGGCTGTAAACCAAAGAAACAGAAAATTCTGGTTATCTGCAAAAATATTAACTTATCTGCATTTCAAGACCCTCAAATAGAGTAAATCTTTGCAGTACAAACAAAATTGACAATTGTACAATATTATGAATATTCTGTAAAAAAAAAAAATGCTAATTAGATTAGTTGTTCACAATTAGAGCATTATCTCAGTTAAACATACAGTACATGCATCTTATTCTGGTTACAATAAACAAAAGTGAAACGAACTGTAACTGATAACATTGATGACAGGGCTTTGCGACATACCCTGTTCCTGGTTGAAAGGCTCCAGGCTGTAACCATAGGCCAGAAGAGTACAGACAGTCTCCCTGACACTCTCCCTACCCACTCTCCTACTCCTTTCATCAAGAAGGCTGTAAGGCACGAGGTATGGACTCCGTTTCCCTTTTACATCCTAAAAATACAAACGCAAAGAGCAAAAATGGGCAAATACACTTGTCAGAGAGCAGAGATCAGTGTCTGGGTTGCCAGCACATGTTGTTATTATGTGCATTTCTATGTTGAGCATTAGAGACAAAGTAAAAGGAATATTTTCTCATATACTATATTCTTAATACTAAATGAAACAGAAACAAGACTAATTCTGAGTGAGATTATATACAATATTATAACAAGTTTTCCAAATGCAATTCCTGCCCAGCATTGTCTGATCAATGCAGTAATGAAGCACAGAACATGAACCTGTTGGGCTCCATAGGTCCATCCCTGCTTGATACGCTCTCTGGACCATACATTGTGATCATTCTCTGCCAGCAAGTGAATCACTTCTTCGTGGGCTGGGCTGAGAAAAACCTGGCTCAAGTCTACTGGGGCAGGTCTATAGCCACTGGACTGTTCATACCTGAGAAAGGAATAAAAAAATTGACATGAGTGTGTCAAGAAATGGAATAGTTGAAAGTAAAAATGCTGTAACTTTGCAAAAACAAGTACTCAAGTAAAAGTTAGTCATCAAAGTAATTACTTGAGTGAATAGTACAAAAGTATGAGTAACTTGAGAAATAAATAAACCCCGGCACACTACTGCTTTGTCTCCATGTTTTTTATTTGATGTGGCTGTGCCTGGAATTATTTCAACCACAGATCTTCCTGAGATAAAGGTAAAGCAGTGAACGCACGCCTGTATTTATTTGTGATAAGAAGTCATCATGTCCTGATCAGATAACCTGCCACATTTACGCCACACAATATTCACAGTCTGTATTCATACTAAATTAAAATGTTTGAGCATTTGTCTATTAAATAAAGTTGTGTTAACTTCTTCAATTTAACGAGAGAAAGACAATCTGACATTATATCAGTTTGTCTTTTTTCCCATGACGTATGATTTGGTCTTTCCTTTTCTGTCTTTCTTCATCAGGTTACAGGAGCATCATTAGTTAAATGCACACCATTAGCTTGAAGCACGATATACGTTATTGTTGAACTTATTAGCATCAACACAACAGACACACATAGGTACTGCTCTCTGTCAGCTCAGTGTCAGCAAAGTTCTCTGATGTACTGACTTCAGACCAGCATTTACATCTGGAGCCTGCTGCACTGTACGCTGGGGTTAATGAATCGATAGAATAATGAATTAAAGTAGCGTGATGAATGCATCCAAATGTAACAAAGTAGTAATAATTTTTCTCTAAAAATATATCCAAGTAAGGGTATAAGTATGCTACATAAAAAATAATCTGACAAGTACAATATACTAAAAAAAGTATATACATGAAATGCAGTAAATGTAAGGCGTTACTAAGCACCTCTGGAAACGACTCTTCAAAGATTATTGTAAAATAAATGATGATTTACAGTAGATGAGCATTAACAGTTTTCAGTATTCATTAAAATTGTTCATTTGCAAGGGCTCCAAACAAAATGCAATTAAACATGTACATACTTGGTGGATAGTTTCATATATTTGACTTTCTCTTCAGCACGGTCATCAGTCAAACCAATATGGAAACCAAGGGCAAGAAGAGTCCTCCAGAAGGAAAAACAAACAAAAACCTTCACCAACAATGGAAACAAGCCTCGAAACATGTACAATTTAGAAAGTTTCCAAGTTTCCGAGTTTCCAAGTTTTGTCTATTGTACGATGCAGGTCGTAGAGCTCACCTGAGGCTGTCCTGAGCCATCTGAAGGTTCTGGTTCCTCTCCTGCTCCGACAGCTTGGAGAACTCCACCAGACACGGATCGTGCCTCTTAACTTCATCTCTCACCTGTTTGACAAAAGCAGATCATTTTTAAGCCTCAAGTACAACTGAAGCAAGCTGGACACGTCGTTTCAAGACAAGCTTTCTGTTATACTACATGACAAGGTTATATATCGGTTATTCGTTATTCAATTTATGCAGTTATTTGAATAATGAATGTTGTTTGTGGTTTCTTACAGGTTCATGTGTCCATCCAAGATCAATCTTGTCCATTGCCCAGAGTTCATGGATATTCTCAGCAATTTTTTCTCTGATATTTTCAAGTTGTGGAGGCAATACGACCTATGAAGGTAATACAAGTACAGGAAAAGTAATTAATTTACATTAATATGGTATATTTGAACACAAAGGATCAACTTTAACTTAGATATATGAAAACAAATGTACGTATATCCGATGTAATCTATTTTTCTAAATCCACCTGTACAAAAAGTTAGTAATTATCACTTTGATAAACTAAAAGTATGAATTATTGTTCTAATCTGTTTGAGTAAGCTGGGTTTTTTTACCTTACTGATGTCTACTGGTGTGGGAGTAAAGGTCACCGGAGTGGCAGGTACTATGGGGCCAATGAGCTCTTGTTTCCCCTCTCCATGATCCAAAATATATTTCTGACATGGCTCTAACTTTAGCTTGACTCTCGGGAGCAGAGCATCAGAGCAGGGAGCAAAACCTGGTGGGGGCAAGAATCGGAACTCTCCATGCCGTCCCCCAAACAGAAAACGAACCCTGATTTCCAGAAACAGGACAAAGAAGACACCTGTATGAATTGAGGTCCTGACAGAGAGCCAAAGGCACAAAGTGAGACAAAAATGCATAGACATCATGTTTCAGTAAACTTTTCACTTTTCTTTAACATTTATTATACTCTTCAGTATAGAAAAGGGACAGCCTACTGAAAACAAACTAACTTTTGAGCCAGTTAGGCCAATTAAGGAAAAACACATCTCCACTACTGACTTGACTCCAGCAGAGAAGCTGACAACAGGATAGAGAAGTCCATAAGCACTGAAGTTCTCCAGCATGCCCTGTACAGGTTGGCCGTTGACCCGGAAAGAGATGCAGGGAGCACTTAGGTCAAGACAGCAGCTGACCACATCATCATCTTTCAGTAGGTGAGGGAAAGGAGAGCTCACTCGGCGGCCGATGCAGCCTGAGATTCAGAAGACACAGCCTGTTGCTTTCTCCTCAACTCAAAATGAGACAGCATTTACATGCAACAACACATTTGTTGGAGAGTGAAGGATTTACTGAAGATTTCCTGTTTTCTGAATTGACCTTAATGTGGCATAAACAAATCTGTATCAACAGTATTGTTGCTGCATCAGTCACAGCAAGCATTAGTACTGATTCTAATTAATTATGCCCCAACCTTTCTCTATGCAGCAATAAAGGAACAAGCAATAATATGTTACTGACTCTCTCTGGATCAATAAATGTCGCTGAACTAGCAGTCTGTTATTTCAATGGCTACTGAGATTTCAAGCTTTCTAAAAAGGCAAATTAAAATGCATCTATTTTATTGAACTTCTTTGTCCTTTCTCCCTTTAATTATTCATGGTAAATCTCCCAGAAATGTCATTTTATGTCATAATTTGAATGCACTAAGATTAATTTGAACTAGTACCATTTTGTAATATCTCCAGATAACTATATCTGCCTCAAAATATTATGTGGAGCAATATACAATTCTTTGACCTTTGTTTCTATTATGCAGTTGCTTAACTTTAGTTCTTAAAACTATTCATGATTACAGAATACAAATCACAACTCTGTGTGGGGTAATTTATCTTTTTTGTTTTTTCCTTTAAATATTTTCTGTGTAAATAAAAAAAAAAACAGTTTCAGCTGGCCTATCTTCTGCAGTATAGTCTGGCTGCACATGTTAACATTCTGATATAAAGGGTCTGGCTTGTTTATATTTCTTTAAACCAAATACAATCATCTTGGGCAACACTTAACCCTGGATGTAGGGCATAGTACCCTTGCAAAATACAGTAGATAGCTGAGATAGCGGAAGGATTCTGGCATCCAAGCATAAGAGCCACATCTGGCAGATATAAGGCTTTACGGTATATTTGCACTGTACATCTGGTAACTACTAAAAACCCTGAATTGCTCACAATTGTACCGCAGCAAAACGAAACACTGAAATAATCATGATAATATTTCAGTAAGCGAGTTCCCCAGTCTTACTTATACTGTAGGCTTAACCTTTTATCTCTTGTTTCATCTCATCCTCACCTGACCACAGGTGAAGCCCATCAAAGCCATACGAGCAGAGGTCGTCTCCCACGCCATTGGCCCCCCAGCTTTCGCCTCCTGTTGGCCTGGGCTGGTAGCCCTCAGTGCGAGCCCAGCCGACACGCAGGTGTGTGGGCTCGGATGTGAGGAAGGAGTCGACATGATCAACAACCAGCTCATAGTACCACCTCCGATGCTGGGCTGAGTCTTCCCCCAAAGCCAAAAAGATGTTTGGTCTCATGCTGTGGTGGAGTAGTGTGCAGAGTACCCAAGACAAACAAAACAGCAAAAAAGTTGTATTGCCAATACTAATTTCAGGGAATTGATAGGTCTCCAAAGTTATATTGCAAAATGATTATGGTAAGTTAATAAAATGGGAAGTATTTATGACTGGAGTGAGTTAAACAACACCAACTGAGAGAGAGAAATTGAATTGAATACATAATTCATGTGTAGACAGTGCTAGACACACACTGCATTTCCCTTATGCAGAACTTTTGGGACTCTGCAGTCCACACAGAGCATAACTCAGGGGCACAGCACATTGCACTGTTATTAATATTAAAATAAATAAACAAACAAACAAACAAGCTCTAGTAGATGTTCTCCTTTTGGCCACCCAATAGCAATACTGAAACTGGATTACCAGACATAATTTAGGAGCAGAGTATGACAAACAATAAGATGGTGAGGTATGTGGATGAGAAAATCACCAATATGTTGCTGGATTTAAATCTGGCTGGTGTCTTGAGATTAAATGCCAGTTCATATAGTGACACTAACCTTGCCCTTGACAGAGCTCTCATGACAGTGAGGGCATGAGGTAAGACAGAAGTAATTGAGAGAATGGGAAAAGCACACAGAGAGAAATTTGTGCAAAAGGGGATTGGATAAAAACGGATCAGAAGAATGGAAAAAGAAAAAAGAATAGGAAAAAGAGCATCTGGAAGAATTGACTAAATGTGGTGGGCAAAGAGGAGGAGATGGAGAAGAGATGGAAAATGGATGAGAAAGGAAATGAGAATGAAAGCAGATATACTAATGAGGCATTCAGTTGAACAAGAAGTAAAAGTGATGTAATGAGAAATGGCTTGAGGAGGAAGGGAGAGCCGGGGAATGGACTGAGCAGGTGCAAAGAATATGAAACAAAATAAGCTATAACGCCCGAGGAACCAAGCGGGCATCTGATAGAGAAAAGCATGATAAAAGAGGGCAGCTGCTAAGGAAGGAAGGGCAGATGGAGTAAAAAACAAGCTAAAAGGGAAATCGAAACTGCCTACAGACTAGCAGGGTGGGCCAAAATGTTCAAACAAAATGAAATATAATGAAAGTGGATCAAAAAATATCCAAAGAAATAGTTCTGTGAGCCATACCACTTCAGGCAGCAAGCAACTTTTCCAAAATCGCACTGGAAGAGGCTTAGACGAAGACATCAGTGCTACGATATCAACAATATTGTTCTGATCTTCAGAAAAAGAAACAACAATCGGTCCGGAGACTGAAGAGATGGCACTGACGGAGAAAAATAATTGTTCAATTAACTCAAGTCCACCAGAGAAAAGATGAGCGTCGTTCTGTAGAGAAATCTGAAGTATTTCTTGTTTCAAGGGAGTGGACATAATTAAAGATAGACCACGGACCGCAGCCGTGAGCTCTCTTCAGTAGACAAATAGCACTCAGCTAAACAAAGGCATCAGCAAGTTTGAAAAGAGCTACAGAAAGAAAGCTCTCATTCAGTTATCCTCCCAGAGTAAATAAAAGCAAGGATGGCATAGGAAGATGCACTCCATATGCAACGGATATACTTTATTTCTAATTTTAATATATTTTTTGTAACCTGTGCACACATGTTTTTGTGTATAGTTAATGACACAAGTAGACAAAATTATGAATGCAAAATTAAAGACAGAGGAATGACTCAGAGACAAAACCGAGTATTTAGAGAAAACATTCTAACTCCTACCTGGTGACCTGATTACACAGACGTGTTTGGAGCAGCAGGTCTCTGTCTGGCAGCAGGTTGTCACAGATGAGGTTCTGATTGGACCGCACGGCTACACCATGACACACACACAGAGAGCACAGCACCTCCAGCACCTGGAACACAACGCAGTCAGCACTTCATCCAGCAATGGCTCAATGCATGAAAACACATGGAAATGATCCCATCCAAATTAAGGAATAGATCCAAATTTACATCCACATTACTTTTTAGTGTGTTTTTGTATTGGTGAAACACTCAGATCATTTAATTTTCAAACTATGTTGCAAATGCATATAAAAAAGTGCAAATGTCATCTCAGAATTAGCCTAATTAAGCACTGAAAAATCAACATTTCAATGAAATAATACATGCAATGCCAATAACATTTGTTTCCATTACTGATAAAGCATGTACGCACACAAACCTTGCAAACATTACCTTGTGGTTGCGTCCATGCTTGTCTAGAAACGAGATGATAGAATGAATGTGTCCTTCTTTGATGACGTTGAGTGCTTCAGGACTTTCCACTAAGACACAGTGCAGCACCTCCAAGACTCCTGGAGATAGATGCAATTGTTTATTTCCATAGGAAAGATACCCTTACTGTCTATATTTTTCCATGATGTTAAGATAAAATATGATAATTTATGTTAGAAATGATGTACAGAAGATAACTGAATTGATCATTTATTTTGCAAATTTAAAATAGGATTGGTAATGAATTGTCCAACAAATCCAACCAACCACAAGAGGCCTCCAGTTGGTCTAGCCTGCTAATCAGCCAGTCTAGAGAACCTGAGAAATGTGCACAGTTCATACGGTTTCCCCGGATCAGAGCCGCTAAAGTAGAAAGAAGAGGAAATATTAGAAGTGCAAGACTTAGACACTAAGGCACAATGCAACCCATGTATTTCATGCAAAATGGCAGAATTTAAACCATGTTTTAGCTATTGATAGATCATTTTCAAAATGTATTCTGGGTATGCATTTAAATTGGTTAACAGCATAGTAGATATTGATAGGAAAAGGGGTTCCTGTTTGGTATATGTGTCAGTAGATAATTAATGTTGTCGTGTTAGCATTTAAAATGAAAAAATGGTAGTGAGTCATTTATACTGAGATATGTTAATTCTCACCCAGTAGCTCATAGAAACGGTTGAGGATGGCCTCCCACTCTTCTCCTATGTCACTCTGAGTAGCCTCAGCAAATTGAGTGCCACTACTATTTTGGTGTAGACGATCGATACCATCTAGGACCAAATCTATCACACCCTGAGAAGAAAATGAGGCACACTTATTTTACAGAGGCAAACATCACATGTAGGGCCGATTTATTCATAAACACATATATTTACCTCTTGCAGAAACATGTTTTGCCTATTCTTCAGCGCTGTCATTTTCTTCTGTTGAGCTTCATGACCAAGCCTCTCCGGTGGAGGCTGGAAATAGTTTATTAGATCCCGCAGACTACATGTCACTATCTCCATTGGCAGGCTGACAGATGTGAGGTTTCCTTGTTGACTAAAACCATCCAGTTTCCTAAAGGTGGATAGAGTACTTTATTAATGCCAGCAGGACATTTTACTTAAAGAAATGGCAGGTTAAGTATAATGCATATCACAACATATCAAATGGGTGACTTGTTTCTGACTCCCAGACTTCAAAATCTTTTTACATTGTTAAAAGAAGATGAATGGCCCTAGGGACATAATATGATACAGCTATGTTATGTAGGGTAAAGGACAGAGGGTCTTGTATACAGATTGTAAAGCTTTTAAAAATTGACTGCTTGTGTAGTTTTTAAAGAGAAGAAGCAGAAAGTTTGAGAGTATCCGAGCCCCAAGTTAATCCATCTTCTAGATGGATTATCAGTGCTTAAATATGCAGTTCCAGCTTTTCAAAAGCATGGTAGTTTTCTTATGGTATTTTTCTTCCCCAGGTGTTACTATCATACTGTGTGTGTGTGTGTGTGTGTGTGTGTGTGTGTGTGTGTGTGTGTGTGTGTGTGTGTGTGTGTGTGTGTGTGTGTGTGTGTGTGTGTGTGTGTGTGTGTGTGTGTGTGTGTGTGTGTGTGTGTGTGTGTGTGTGTGTGTGTGTGTGTGTGTGTGTGTGTGTGTGTGTAGTCCAAACCGAGATGGCACGTTCATGTTCACACAGGCAGTTGTTTTAGAGATCATGGCAAAGTAAAGTAAGTTTGTTGTTAACATTGTTCTTGGGCTGAAAAGGAAATTTGTGTTTTTTGAGTCTTTCACATTTTGGTATCTTAATCAATCAAAATATTAGGTGATTGACAGTTTCATCAACCAAAAGCTGACACACACTGTAGAGCCCTGCATACATAACCATAGAATGTTTGATGCCTAAATCAAGAACAACAACAAGGACTTGGGTCTGAAAAATATTTTGAGTTTTGAAAATCCAATAACAATTTACCAGCAAATTGTATTTTTTTTTCATAAACACACAAAAATCTTAATTTGCATCACTTTTAACAAATTTGACTAAGATACATATGAATGGGACAATTTACAGTTGAAAAATCCATTTGTCAATGCTCTCTGATAGACAAACTATGTAATTCAAACAGTGTGTAAATGGCTGCAAACACAGTTTGACTCCTTGTTGCATCAGCCAGTATATACACTGAAATCAACACATTTGTAAGAAGTCAATATTGGCTGATAAATCTACCTGGCCAATTTAATCGGTCTAGCTCTTTCAAGAACAGCTAGATGGCAACAACAACCTTCACATCCAACACTTACAGAGACATTGTTACACTGACATGGCATTCAGTACCTGATAAAGCGAGTGAAGAGGAGCGTAGCACTCCGGATTAGTCTGGCAGTGTGAGATTCTTCCCTCTGACAACGAGACAGCGTTAGCCCATCGTCCATATGACCCTCGCTATGCAAAATGGCCTGTAAATACATAATTTGCAAACTTTTCTCAATTTGTAAAATGAACCATATCCCTTTGGTTAATCAATATTGATTCTAAGTTTACCTTTCGTTGAGCCCCTCCCATGCGTGTCGATTGGGCATCAATAGCCTGATAGGTGAGCCAGAGACCAGAGTCTACATGCTGAACATAACAAATGGAGTCTCCATACTTGATCTCTGGGATCCCCATGCCATCGACATTGGTCTTTGTGCCAGTGTCAAGCTTCTCCTGTAGGCAAAAATCTATTGTTGCATGTACCACAAACAGAACAGTATTTCTTTGATAACACTAATGACCTTCAAGTCTCAACTCTAAAGAAACGTTTCAATTATGACTTGATCATAGGACCCTTAAAAAAGTTCAGTGTATTTCTCATGCGACTCTTGACCTTCGATGAGCAAAAGCAGAAGGAGGTTGTGTTGATGTCAGCCTTGTCCCGATCAACCAGATGCAGGCCTTTCTCCTCTGTAAGACCCAGGTACCTCCCAGTAGTCACATGGCAGAGCCGGAAAGGCTGCCCCCAGCATGTATGCCTACCACTCCAACTGAGGAACATCAAAGGAATTAGACTTTTAGTTATTTTTTCCTTCAAAAGGAAACAAACAGCTCACAACATTTAGTTTTTCCTATTTATTGTTGAAATTTGAATAAAGCAAACAGGGGTCACACAACACTAATTCCATTATGGGCAAGTGATATCAAATATGGTTCCAGCCTCTGTGGACAAAAACAGCCAAAACTGAAATTGTGGGACATGCTCTGGCAGTTTTGTTTCTGCAATTGAGACAATAAAAATATGTTGAAAATCGGATATTTTTCTCCAATAATATGTTTAAAACTGGAGAGCTGAAAATAACATTATTTTATGAGATGCTAAACTGAAAAGAGAGTGGATCATGACAACCCATATATACTTACACAACACGCAGAATCTCTAGCCTCCAGAGAGAGCGGGCATGGCTGGAGACTGATCCAGTCTCATAATGCATTATCCTGAATTAAGAAAAAAAAAAAAAGACATAACCAGAGAAGTAAAGGACATTTTGTCTATTTGACATGACAGGAGACTGGTCTTTCCAACTGACCTTTGCAGTTCCTCTCCCTGTTCAGTAGACGGTATAGTCAGACATGCGTCACTATGGCTGTGGAGGAGCCGCAATGTGTCGCCTCCCTTAAGGTACCCTGGAAACAGTACAACAGAAAGCAGACATAATCTTCACTAAAAGAAACATTTGAACTTTGAAACTGACTACAACAGTAACTTAACAAGGATAACTACTCCAAGTTAAATAACAGAGGTTATGCTTCATTGTAATTGTAGGCACATCTATTACACTGAGTGTTAATTAACATTGTTAAAAGTCTGCATTTGAACATTTGCATCCTGTTCGTGACTCATCGCCAATGTAACAACCCCTCCCACTCTGTTTGTCATCAGGGGACATCACATGTGGCCGAAATACCTCTTTGACCACAGTCTCTTGGATACTACAATCTGTTGGATTATATTAGTCTGTTTTTGAGAGCAAAAAGAAAAGAAACTTGCCTTGAGCAACTCCACCTCCAGAGCAAATAGGAGCTACACTCCAGAGAGTCTGATGGAAAGCTGCATTAACGATCAGGCTGTCACTCAAGCTCTTGTTGTCAAATACAGTGCCAAAGGCCAGGTGCTGGGAAGAAGGAAAAATGGGCTCATCAACAATGAATACAAATTTGTTTTTTTAATTAACTTTCTACTTCAATAGCTACAATAGATATCAGAATCAATGTATGCTGATCACAAAAGGAAAGAACACAGACTGCCAACTACCTAATTAAGTCGATGGAAACTAAACCAATGGGCAAACTTGGAGAATAAATGCATTGCAAAAGAATACACATTAATAATTAGTAGTTTGCTATAATATTAACTTTAAAAAGGCAGGGGTGTTTGACATTGGATATAGTCTGAAATATTTAAAGCAAAAACGTGACTACTGACTCACCAGATATCTCTCTGATGACACATTGACCAGTATGAGGTCATCACCAACACGCACTTTCTCACCCTCTGACCTCTGTCTGGATGCTGGGTGGACGGTCCACCAACATGCATCACCTGAGCCACACACACAGAGTATATGCCAAGGATTTTTTTTGCTGTTCCATGTGATATATGCAGTGTGCTTAACGAAATTCAAATATCTAAAAAAACAATAAAAACAATAAATGCCATCTGTTTAAAAAAGGTCCAAAACTAAATACCTGCTTTATCCTCTTGCAGACCAACATCAAAGGCTAGTTTATCAGATGAAGACTGAGATGAAGACAAGCAGCTGAGATACTAGGAGTGAAATAAACAATAAATACATATTTAGTGAACAGATATGAACAAATATTTGAAAAAGATTATTAAACTGTTGACAAAGTAAGACTGAGCCCTTGTGATTTATATCTGCATTATATCAAGATGACTCACCATGCCACTGTATGAGTGTAAGAACAACACTGCCTGGCCATAGAGCAGGGTGCGATGGCTTCCTCCTGCTCCCAACTATGGGTCACATTCACAATATTAGAGATGGGAATCGAGAACAGGTAACAGACTGGAATCGGAACAGAAACCGTATGCCTCAGAGCTTATGCCAGCAGGTTTTTCTGACAGTTGTGCATTGAAAAACAATGAAGTCAAACTCATATGCTGCTGAAAAATTTGCAACAAGAAGGGGTCGTGGCAGAAAGGAAGAAACGGTCTAAAGCATGGCAGTATAATATTAGCAAAATGCCGGCAGGCTTAGCAGATTTTTTCTTTGAAAAACTTTAAAATCGAAATTTAAAAAAAAAGCTGCACAAATGTTCTCTCATTTCATCTACTCTTTGTTCAGATAATAAACCGGTTGCACTGAGGCTGAAAACTTGTGTGAAAATTGATCAGGAATCAGGGGAATCAATAAAGAATAAGCCTGATAAGGAGAATTGATACTAACATTGGTATCAATAGAATTTCATTAGTTGGGAATTGATAAGATTTAAGACACAAAATTGGACTCAGAGCATGAGCAAACACAATAACAGTACTTTGAAAGGTTTATAAACTAAAATAAATAAATAGATAGAAAGCCTAAATGAAAAAATATAAACAATTAGTACAGTATATGCTAAAGTAATCCCTGTCAGCAAAAGCCTCAGTTTTCAGAAGGTCCTCAACGCCCAGTTTTCAGCAGTTTTTTCAACTCTCGGCAAGTTCTACTCCAGTCAAAAGAAGAGAAGAGAAGAGAAGAGAAGAGAGGAGTCTCACCTCTGAAGTCAGGTGCTTGCTGTGAGCCAGCATCTCCTGCAGGGCTCGAACAGAGAGACACTGGGCCACGACAAAGCCACATACAGACAAGTCTGGTGGAACATTCTGATAGGGGTAAAAAGAGAACAAAGCATGTGTCATTGAGCCAGCTTCATATCTGCCGACTTACAACAGTGCAATTAGCAGTGGCAAGGAACACAGGCAATTGGGAATTGGGCAGTCCAAATTGGGAATATAAAAAGGAGGAGAATATGGCATTAAATATTATGAAATATGAAATGTGATAAGTTACTCATTTAGGAGGTGAACTGGTAGTAGCCAACTATGAAACAACAAACGTAGATACTAGTGAAGTATGTGCTTTATTTTACATATCCCTCTTTTATTATTCCAGAATTCAAGCGTAATGAAAGTGACAATAACTGAACAATAGACTTCACTGACAATGAGGAAATACTGTGCAATCACTGATGTGGAGCTCTTTACCTTGCAATTAGAGGTGGGCTCAAGTCTGCAAAGCCTGCTGCCAAATCCCTCTGCAGCAAGACAGAGTTTTACATGTTCCTCTTGGGAGGTGAAGGTACTCTGCAAAACCACATCATCGCCCTGAGAACAAAACCACACAGAGATATGACAGCGGTAAGCACAAACTCTTACAGATACCCACATATTTATTCATAGAATGAGTGCAAATAAAGATTCAACTGATATGATTGTGAAGGCCAAAGCTAGTTGATACAGATCAATTATAGATCGTCGTCATGGCAAAGCTCAGCTCTCGCTCCTTCTGAAATGTAGGCTCTGAAGCATCATTTAGGTTAAGGGACACTAGAATTAATGACTGCATTTGATAACAGAATTGTTAATGGAAGTTTTTAGCGTCTTCAGGTGTGGTGACCCTACATACCATTTCAGTGCTAGCATGAATTTGGCCTTTAATTCTAGAAATCAACCCACAAATATCTATGACAGAGAACCCTTGAGCAAATTGCACACAAACATACAGTATATTCATAAAGATGGGAGTTGTCCCTGGAGGTTTTAAAAGTACCCCTAAAAATAAATGTTAAGTGTAGAGCCTTGGGTATATATCAGCAAATCATGATCTAGCCCCACTGTAAATGCATGAACAGTCTCCCTCACCTAAAATTTATCTTATCTTCATTTAAATGCCAAATGGACCACGTCAAAGGAATTAGGCTTTTCACGTCTATTTAAGGAACTGCAGTGAGGGACAACAGACTCCTGGTCTCCAAAGTCCAGCAAGGACTACCAACACCTCTCTGTACACAGGCTGCATACCTCCATATTGGGAAGATACTGCACTGTCTGGCCCCTGATTCACCCTACTTTCCGCTCTTCATATCAGCGGTGCTCTGCAATCAGTCAAACACACTGCCCAACACTCGGGCACTGCGGGGCATTCAGCTGGCTAAAGGACTCGGCTCTTCTTCAAGGTACATTTGGCAAGTGAAAATTCACTAAAATTCACTACGCCGTAAGACTTTAATCCAAATGTCAAAAGCCCTGGCGATTGGAAATGCATGCTTATTCAGCTGCAACCGACATTAAAAAGTCTTGTTTTGGATTTGGAACTGACGTCTGTCTCCAATCTGTACATTTCATGGTGACGTTTGAACGAGACCGCTCACCCACTACCATAATAAAAAATTAATATACTTTTATGACATAAAACATTGACCATCTGGGACCAAAATCAAAGGGTGGTATTTCACAAATGCTATATATTCAACCAGTGTGGCTATCACTGTATGTTTCTGTTGTCATCTACTAACTAAATATATCATGGGACAAGATCTGTCAGGATCTGGGTGGCTTCCCGCTTCAGTTAACACATTTCCTGGGGTAAATCCTGCAACACAGATATCAACAGTATTATTATTTTTGGATCGATCTTGCAACACGACTCTGCCCTGATGTGGGTACTGGGTTCAGTAATCATCTGCATTGCTGTCTATGTGAGTATGTGTGTCTCATATCCACACCACACACTCTCCCTGTGACATACCCTTATCAGAGGGTAAAGATAAGAAGCCGTGAGAGGACAACTTGCAACTAAGGAATAGTGATAGCATCTTGCAGTGAGGATTTTAAAAAAGCCGTTTGTGGTCTTCCCTTTACTGTCAGTGACTAAAGAAAACAAAGTGATGAACATAGCAAAGGTGCTGCTGGGAGCTTGCGCACTAAAAGTCAAGCACATTTAGAAATGTGATTTTTTATTTGAACATTTATTGTGACTTATATTTAAAACATTATTTCACAAATAAGACAAAACTTCAATAAAAAACAAGAACATGAAATGTACAACTTTTAATTGGCTGCCTTGTGCCATGCATCACTGTCACATTTAATTTTTTGCATTTAACTGTTAATCTGCTATTACAATAACTCCTAAAAAGTAAACAATATTAACACTGAGATGATACAATAATGTAAGAAATTTAGATTACATATGAAATAGATTATTTAGGCATTTAAAATCCACTCATTTTGTTTAGCACACCCCATACATTTTTGTTTTTGTTATTCTTCATTCATTTGTTTATGTTTGTCTTTGTACATTTTGACGTGTGGTATTATAGTTTCTACATGTTTTGCATTGTAAAAAAAAATGTTTATATTGAAACTTTTCCATAAAAAAATAATTATTAAATTAAATATTCTGGAGCTACTCAGGGTGAAGGTTAACTTTGATGATGTTAACGTTAAACTCCTGTAGGCTAACGTACACAAATAAAGCAAAACTATGGCATGTTGAATGACTGGCTCCTTTCCAAAGACATAAGTTAGCATTAAATGAAGTTAAGTTGACTCACTGTTCGTAGAAAGTGGAACTCCTCGTCGACCTCTCCAGTGTCAGTCATTATGTTCACCAAACTAGCCACATCACATTGACTCGGGCGACATAAGTAGCCCACCTAGCACTGAAGGAGAAGGGGACTGAAGACTAAGTAGCAAACCCTGTGAAGGTGTGCAGTGATGTGAGGGCGGGGGCGGAGTCTGCTCTGTCGTCCCGTGACTCCATGTTTTTTTTTTAACAACTGCTATTTTGGCGGGAATACTTTATGTTAAGTGAAGAATTATAAAGAAGTACATTTACTCAAGTACTGCACTTGAGGTACTTTACTCTACTTGAAGTTATTCCATTGTATACTACTTTATACTTCTACTCCACTATATTTCAGAGAAAATATTGTACTTTTTACTTCACTAGGCTACATTTATGTGGTAACACCATGCCCCTACTTGTAACTGTGGCTGTACCTGTTTCTCTGTCTGTACTGTTACCATTATTGTCTGTATTGTTACCATTATTGTCTGTATTGTTACCATTATTGTCTGTACTGTTACCATTATTGTCTGTACTGTTACCATTATTGTCTGTACTGTTACCATTATTGTCTGTTCTGTTACCATTATTGTCTGTACTGTTACCATTATTATCTGTACTGTATCATTATTGTCTGTACTGTTACCATTATTGTCTGTACTGTTACCATTATTGTCTGTACTGTATCATTATTGTCTGTACTGTTACCATTATTGTCTGTACTGTATCCATTATTGTCTGTACTGTTACCATTATTGTCTGTACTGTTACCATTATTGTCTGTACTGTTACCATTATTGTCTGTACTGTTACCATTATTGTCTGTTCTGTTACCATTATTGTCTGTACTGTTGCCATTATTGTCTGTATTGTTACCATTATTGTCTGTACTGTATCCATTATTGTCTGTACTGTTACCATTATTGTCTGTTCTGTTACCATTATTGTCTGTACTGTTACCATTATTGTCTGTACTGTTACCATTATTGTCTGTTCTGTTACCATTATTGTCTGTACTGTATCCATTATTGTCTGTTCTGTTACCATTATTGTCTGTACTGTATCCATTATTGTCTGTTCTGTTACCATTATTATCTGTACCATATTCCATTATTGCTTTTATTGTTGTGCTGTCCATGCTTGTCCCGTCCTGACTGTCATTTCCCCTCTCTTGTTTTTTGTTTTTATGTCACTTTAAGCGACTTTGGGTCCCTGAAAAGAGCTATAAATAAAATGAATTATTATTAATTATTATTGTTAACTTAACTTACTATTTACTTCACGGATTCAGATTATTAATATAAAACATTTTCAACAAATAAAATAGGATACATTGTTAAATTAATTAGGCCTAGATATTTACATTCATCTCTCAATAATTATAATTCAATAATATATTATTCTGAAAGAGTCCATTCTGCAAAATGAGTACTTTTATTCTTTGTACTTTAAGTACATTTTTAATGTAACACTGTGAATACAGGGCTTATACCTATAGAAGAGTATTTCAACAGTGTTGTATTACTGCTTTTACTCACCCTCTGAGTACTTGTTCCCCTACTGCATATCCGCACTCTTAAAATTGCCTGATGAATATTACTTTATTGTAGTGTGGGGATTCTTAAATTTGAAGGCTTACCAAACTTGTGAAGGGTGTAAAAAGACTAAGTATGGATTTGGGGATTTGGGATGAAGTCTCAACTTTGGAGGCTGGGATACTTCCAAAAAAGTACTGAGGGCGGTAAAAGCACCACCATGCGTAGAATGTCTGCTGGCAAAAGCAACATAGACCTATTATGTTTTTGAATTTGGTTTTATGGTGCTGATATTGCATAGGGTAAAGGTGGCGTTCATTCTTGATAGAGGCCTAGTGCTAGGCATAATCCTTTTAAACAATACATACTTTATTAGTTGATGTATAGTTTTGCATTCATTATCAGACTCTCCAAAAATAATTGTTAAAAATAGTTTTTTTAAATAAATGTAGTGAATAAAATAAATACAATATGATCTTCCAAAATAATTTGAAGAAAAATGGAAGTACTCATGCATCCATTCATTACTTGAAATACGCTTAAACTCTATGGGTTTTGTTGCATTTTGTCTCACTATTTGCATGTTTGGCATCTAAAATACTTTTTTTAATCATCTGAATGTGTATATTGGAAGTGTTCTAACAGTATTTCCCCTCTGATCACAACTTTCACCTGACTAATTGTTCAGTCCTTTTTGTATCTGTAAAACTAAAAGATGTACTCCTTGTATTTCCTGGAAATTTTCCCAGGGGGACTAATGGGCCTATGTTTTATGGTGACCTCCTGACTTTTCCCTAGCACACCGCCAGGAAAAAAGGTCAAAATCTAATGGGGTTATAAAGGCTTGCAATAAAATAAACTGATACCTTCATAATCCAGAGGACCCCAGCCCATTCTTGGTGGTGTATGACCTTTAGACCACCCTCGCAAAAAGAGTAACTTCCACAGAACTTATATGTAATAAGCTAATTGCCATGAAATTTGCTGAACACATTCATGCTCTTGAAAAGCGAATCCTTTTGAATGTTGATTCACTGACCTGTAATGCATCCAGAGGTCCTATTCTACGTATATTATTGGCCCTTATTGGCTCTACGACAGCTAAATAATTCACTTTGTTCTTTACCTCTAACAAGAATAAGGAAGGAATGATTGCTGCTTCTGAACACGTCATTGCAGATCACTTTTCATCTACTTTACCAACTAAAACCATTACTGATGTAAATAAATCTTTCAAAGCGTCAGACTGTCTGATCACTGACTTGGAATTAATTATTTAGCGTCCGTCCTTGTATTAAAAGCCTTTCAATCAGTACGGGAATGGTGGAACGTGGCTTTAAATATCTTCCAATATAGGGGTGACAAATTGCAAGTGAAAGACTAGGGACAAGGATTGGTTTAAAGTTTATTGAAATGATTGTCTGAATGAGTCACAAACAATTTAATTACCCTCAAAAACGAAGTTAAACTCACCAAATGTGTTGATAACAGAGCCAGCACGCCTTCAAGGTGTCAGTGCTTATTTTCCTACTAAAATCCAAGCTTTTGCCAAAAATTAGATCATGGACCTATATAGATCAGTTATGTCTGATGTAATGTTCATTTGTTAGAGTAAAAGTATAATTTTCTTTTAAAGGGGTTATTGAGTTTATAAATTAATAGCGTGGTCCAGTGCCTTATTGGGTTCCGTTTGTGTGTGAAAAGTGTGAAATGATCCTTATTACAGAAAAACTCATTACTTCAAAAATATGTTAGCACTTTTATAAGATTCACAAATTACCGAATGGGTATGAAATCAGGCACAAACATGTTTGAGTTATCATTCATTTTCATCAAGAGCATTCTTTTTTTGCAGTAATTAATTTGCATAGTCAGCATCAAGTATTATGAGCATGTACATAAGAGCACATTTTGGTTAAATTGCAGCTACTGTATACGTTAATATTCCATTTGTGTATGACAGTATGGATGTTCTCTAAATACGACAGTATTCCTTACGTTTATGCTTTAGGTATAGAACGGTATAGAACATACTGAAAGGCAACACGTAGCCAAACGGCTATAGACAAATCAAGAATCAGAGAATATATCAATCAACAATAGGTCTTAAATGTGTCACCAAAGAAAAATTGGGGAACAACTTTAAAGGCATACAAAACAAAGATGCTTTTTTAAGCCAAAACTTCTAGCAGGAACAAAAAAATGCTTACATGCAAGTTAGGGAAAGACAGGAGAATGTCAGCACAATGACTTTGGCAGCCAAGACAAAATAGAAAAATGTCTGTGAAAAGATGCTATAGTTTATAGAATGAAGTATGTTAAAGAGTACTCTAAAATTTGTTATGTGCACCATACAATAACCACGCCACACACTATACAGTGGCAAAAAACCTTCCAGTAAATCTCAAATGCAGATAAGATTTGTATGCAGCCTCATAGAACCAAAAGAATTGGAGAGAAAACAAAACTCCAATGCAAAATGAAGCTTTAGATTATTGACCTTTAGAATATTGTAGAAGACTATTATCCTCATCTCTAGGCACATGTAAGCAGTTTGTTGCCGTTTCATCTCAATACATAATACTCAAATATTTTGTGTTCTTTGCCTTTAAACCACAGAGCAAAGGATCTGTGTAAATTTGTCATCTAGTATTACCTTCACCACAGAAGATAAAATGTACAAAGCATCGTATCTCACAATATGATTTGAACATGGCAATTTCTATTTTAGGGGGCGATTTTTATCAAAGAGGGAAGAAGAATACCAAGACAATTGACAATGCTCAGCATGATTGTAGAAAGTCTAATGTCAGAAAATGAATCAACAAAAACATTTGATAGATTAGATTCCTTAAATTCATCAAGAGATGGAAGGCAAGGAGGGGGTGGTTAGGTATATGGTCAACAGATGAAATTTATTTGAGTCGGTTAAAGGTCGCTCTCTCCATAGAGGGCAGTGGAGAAGGCGGTGTAGTCCAGTGCCCCTGGTGGTGCTCCATGGCCGGAGTAAGGAGGCATCCTCATGATGCAATACTCTGCTTGTTCAGGGGGAAGTTCTCTCCTCAGCTCCTCCACAAGTATGTAGGGCTGTGGAGAGAAACTACGCTTCAGACATATTTCTAGAAAGTCTTATGCTAATACCTCCCTTTTCCATTTTGAGATAAAAATGAGACAAAATTATAAACCAACAATGCATGGCAGATAGTTGTAAATAATGACTAGAATAGAAAGGATATGTGTAAGGCTAATAACATTTCCCTGTATGCCGGTAAGCCACACTAACCCAAACACACACACATACCTTGTCAGCTGCCAGGATCCGGAAGGACGCCACAACCTGCTCAGCGGTGTCTGTGTCAGCAGTCTCTCTGGTCATAAAGTCAATGAAAGACTGGAAAGAGACGTTTCCGGTACCATTGGGGTCCACCAGGATCATTATACGCGCAAACTCCACCTCCCCCTGAGATAGACAAACATAGACGGAGAATGAGAAGAGTTTGTCTAAAATACTGACACAACGGCCCCATCCACCCACCAACATTTGAAACATCATACCAAGTCATAACCCATAGAGATGAGGCAGGCTCTGAAGTCATCGGTTTCCATCGCTCCATTCTTCTTCTACAGTCGAAGGCCAAATTGTAGGTTCACCGTACGGGAAGTAAGGAGGAAGGTAGAGTCAGTGCAGATTGCAGAACAGATTGAGGCATGAAAGGCACACGCTCACAAAGAGAACATCATGTTTGTCAGTATAGTTCCAAACATGATAGTAAGACTAAATCCTAAAGAGATATGCAATGCAACCTAATCCTGACACTGACTAGCAGATGTTTTTCACTTAGATCAAATAAACAGGAAGGTTTTCAGCTTGAAGCACCTCATCTTTTCACTATTGCGATAAGGGTTTCGTGTTAGGGATATACGTATTTCACGATAACTGATGTCTGAGAGCTTAAAAACTCTGGAAAAAAGTAATCGTGATATCACACATATACTTGCAAGCACACACTACTAACTGTGCATCTGGAAGTTGTATACACTGACACAAAATGTTCTTATCTTAGACATCAGTACACAGCAATATTTTTTTAAGGTTGTACTTGGCAGGTGTCTTGTCCATGCTGTTACTCCGGCATGGTGAGACAGTCGCCTGTGGAATGTCTGCAGTACAGCTTTGATAAATCAAAGAGTATACTCGGAATAGACCTCAATTGTTATACTTTCCACAAAACCATAAGAATTTTACTCATGTGATTAGTATGAACCATAAAATATAGTTAAATGCGGCTTAACATTCCACAGTACAATACCAGCCACTGTTTATCGTGCATTATTTGTGGTAATCTGTGATGGCCAGAGGAAAATTGCTTGGGTTAAATGTAAGGTCATCTGCTGAACACTGCTCCTGGGGGCTGGTAAGAATCCCTCATCTTCCACACTAACGCCTTTCTAGAAAAGGACATTCGGGTCATGGTACTCACAGTTACAGAACTATCTCTAAATACAGGGCTGCTGCTCGGCTTCTGAATCGCTCTGATTGCTTCAGATCAGTCACTCAAATCACATGAAAAAAGACTCCAGTGAATAGTAGAGAGCTGTACCCTGTCGAAGTGATTGAAAGAGGATCTGAACTCATTCATCTGCTGCTGGCTGATGCCTTTAGCATCCCGGGTCAGGATCTGGGTCTCAATCTCGTTGATGGTTCGGGCAACCGTTGTGAGGAGGAGCTCCCAACCGACACGGATATGCTGTTGATGTAGTGACAGAGCAGACATGTTAAGGCACTGTACTTGATATTCATTAATATAGCAGGAAACAATTATTTTCTGTGTAAAGATAGTGGAGTATTTCAAGTCCTTTAACAGAGAAAAACTTTAATGAAAAACTGGAACTGAAAACTGTATGCATTTACATAATTTCTGTCTCCGTGTAGAGCTACAATGAGGACCTGTAAAAGTATATGTTACTGTATACTGTACATGCATGCAGTGCTCATGTTTATGCATAGCCCTGTAACATTGTTTGCCACTGCCCTGTACCTCCATAGTGTAGTTGGTGTGTTTGTTATCAAACACCAGGGACTCTTGGATTAGCTGGTGGTCTCCCTCCAGCTTGTCGATGTTGGACTTGTAAGCAACAATGATGTGCTCGCATTGCTTCAGCTGGGTCATCTGGTCCTCCAGGGCGCCTCCTATCTCCAGGGAGCAACGCCCAATTTCCTGTGAGGATAACACACCCAACAAGGTCAACTTAATTTCTGGACAAATTTAAATTAAACAATGCTGGTCTAAAGATCCGACGGTCTGCTGACTGATACTGCAGGGAGTTATTTACTTGTGGCTGAGAGTAAATTCTGCCAGGGCATATAGCATTTGATGAAGAAATAGTTTGGGAGTATCATAATACTTTGCATTATTCAGTTCTCATCATTGTCAGGGCAGCCACTACCATTGTACCTCCCTTATGTACAATGCATTTGACTGTAATCATCGTCCATTTGAGGTCTTTATTTGATTAGATAGAGATAACTGTCAAATTTCTTATGCAGCCTGTATGCCTAACCTCCATCCTGGCTTGTATCCAGGGTCCAATGAGATTAGCCTGGGCAGCAAACTGTCGTCTCAGTCTTTCATGGGCATGCTGACGTGCCATCTCCTCCTGTAGTGCACCATCTCTCTGAGGCACCAGCTTCTTCACCTAGAAAACACACACATGCACACATAAAGGGCTTACTGGCTGGCTCCCCCTGAAAAGGGCCATTTAAATTAAAACAGAATTAAGCCAGTATTATGCTTTAGATTTGTTCTGAGTGCTGAGTCCTTGAACTCAGCGACATAATATTAGAGCAACACTTCTTTACCTTATCATTTAAATGTAGACAGGGCAGTTCTTTTTCATAATGAATGCTTTTATATGGCCAGACAGCAGTTATCTGAACAATTACTTTATTCCTCGACACAGGAGACTGAGTGAGCTTAAAAGCTGTAGCTACCTTTTCCCACTTGTTGAGAAGCTCTTCAGTTGTGAGGGTGCTGTATGGGTTGTTAATGTTGGCCTTGATCCCATAGCTCTGGGAAATTTTCTGCACCTCATTGTGGATTCCCAAGATGGCTTGCCTCTCTGCATCCGCCTCGGGTAGAGTAGCTTTGAACTGCTCATGGGCTGCGATTAGACTCTGGCATGGGAAAAGGGAAGTCCATTTAGTCAAGAGTGATAATATGTGGTTTTCCTTTGGATGTAACAGGTCTACAAACATAACTCACTATATGACATCCAAACATGAATTATAGGAACTCTGTGCAGGTGAATAAACTGAACTTTTTTAACAGAGACTATAGTTTGAGGTGAAAGTAAAAGCTCACAAATAGAAGGAGTAAGCCTACCTGGACCTCTGGGATAGTATGCACTATGAACATGTCCTGCAGATCCTCCATGGCTCCTTCCATCCAGTTGTTGAAAGGAGCCGATCTCTTGGCAAACTCCAAGAACAACTGATCAATAGTCTCCAGCAGCTTCTCTGTCCGCTGGGAGGATTACAAGATATTACATGTCTGTGTTAGTTGTGTTCAGATACCTATACAATCAGCGTATGGGAAACGCCTCTGATACTGCCTAAAATGCTGGTATTGGTATCAGTGAGTAAACGATTTTATGTACCGATCCAATACTGAATGATTTAACTCTGTAAACAATCGTTATTTATGTTTTTTTCCATTATGACCGACTCTCAAACTAGATAATAAGAGACAGTTGTATGGCATTCATTCTCTGTATGTATTTGGTCATATTTACTCAGGGTTGAACCGGATTCAGGCCACACAACAAAGAGACCAATCATATCACATCCAAAATAACAAAATAAGCACTGGTATTGGATCAGTAATTGGTATCAGCTGATCTGCAAGTTCAGATATCAGAATCCCTATCGGAAAGGAAAAAAACGGTATCACAATATCTGTAGTCTGTTTTATATATTTTTCAATTTGTTGGGTCCATGTTAATCATAAATAAGTCATAGGAGTGTTGTCTATATCTACTCTGTAAAGTGTCCTGAGATAACTTTTGTTATGATTTGGCACTATAAATAAAATTGAAAACTCCAAAACATCTGACCTACACCTTAGCAGTAGACTCTTCCCTGACCTAAGGAGAAGTCATCTTTATATCTCGCATACAAATCCCAAACAAACATCCCCTCACCTTGTTGATGGCTAGGGCTATGACTGATCCGGGGTGCATAGCATTGGTATGGCCTTGTTAACCCCAAACTCTGGCTTGGTTGTTCCTGACAGAATCCTTCCCCTCAGCAGCCAGCGGATGGCGGGGAGTAGGACACGGAGAGAAAGCAGACCTCTGTCCCTGTCATTCAAACTTAATCCTTGGCCCTTTTCCATGGCCCTCACACATTTGCAGGTCTGCTACGGCCAGCATGGATCAGAGGAAGTAGCTAGTGGGCTCTCAGCCAGCCACTTCCTGGACAGAACTCTTACATCTATTTCTCCTTTATCCCCTCCACCCTCCCGTTTTACCATCCTATCTGGGTCAGGGATTTTAGAGGGGATCCAATTATCTGTCCTCATCAATCAGTTATGTCTTCACTGTTCAGATGTCAATGACAGACACCTAAATATGCTTACAGTGACATTTGGATTAAGGTGCTTTTGAATGCGACTTCACTTTACATCTATTGAGGTCTGTGTGGAACATCAGCACACTCTTGTGGCGACTTGCTAACTTTTCCTAATATCTGCAAAGAAATTAATTCACTAAAGTGTCAAGAACCCTCAAGCTATAATGAAAAACACTTAAGCCTATGAGACAGTGGTAAAGTGTATATAATGAATTACTGATACAGTACATTGATAATTGAATGTTTTCCTCACCTCAAGTGCCTCTCTCCTCTTCTGGGTCAGGGTTCCCAGCTTGTCCCACAAGTCACAGATGCTCTGGCAGCGCTGGTTCACCGCAGCCACGTCATGGTAGTCCAGCTCACTGGAAAAATAAAGCATGTGCAGCTATTTATTTCAATTGTGGAAAATAGCTTTGTGGTATTACCCAGGCATTTAGATGTTTTTATCAAAAAAAACAAAAAACTACTGGATGTACCCTCCAGGTTAGAGGGTACACATAGCACAAAGTCAGACTCAGTGGCAAGTGTTAAACACATTTACAAAAGCAGCTATACGGGCAAGCTGTTTTATGTGGAATGTTTAATAAATCAGTTTTAAAAACAGAAAAATAAACACCGCTCACCTGGTATCAGACTTGGCTGAAGCTAGAGTATCAGTGAACAAAAAGCACTTTGGACAGTCAGATCTGTGCTAAGTGCTTTTAGTCAGAGACCTTAAAGTACAAAAGGTTAAATAATGATTGTCTCTGAATTAAAGCTTACCAATTAAAAAGGTCAGCACAGATTTGAGTCTCGATGAATTTTTAGTTTAAAGCAGCTAAAAACTGCCCTATTATGGGTGCTCGAAAGTAAACAAGTCTATAACTTAGTGTTTAACTAGCCTGTTCCCTACATAACTTTGCCCCTGACTAATGCATACAGCTTCACGATTGTCTTAAGTTGGACACCGGCCAGCCAGCCAGTACAGTTAACTATGGTATGTTTTGATGCTTTTTCACAGCTACACTGACTTTGAGAGTCAGTATATTTCCTTTGAATAAAACTCAACTGTAAAGGCTCTGAACACCCACACGGGCATTTCCAATATTAATCTGGCTGAATAGACCTCTCCTCAGGGCCGTGTATACTGCGACTGATAGATATCTTGAGTCTCGCATTAGCTTTGATGGACATGTTAAGGAGAGGCAAATTACACCTTTAAATCATTCTTATGATAGATGGAAATTTGTGACCTCATATCATCGAAGCGCTACACACCTTTAACCCAAGGTCAGGTCAGCCAGAATAACACCCGTGTGGGGGTTCAGAGGCTTTAAGCCAAGGCCACCCAAACCATATAGAACAGAATACAATAACATTCATTTAGACATTTTATTTAAAGTTCACAAGTAACTTGCAGACATTGATACAAATGCAGAGGCTACTACACCATGTTAAATTTTCAAATAGCCCTGCCAATACTGAAAGGGGGTGAAGCCTGATTTCTCATAACGGTTTTCATCCTGGTGCTTTGTGCCAGCGTCATATTGTGACTGAAAGAGAGAGTATGTGCCAGGAGGAACCTGACCCTGACCGTTCAAGAAGAGGCGCAACTGGCTTGGTCCAAGCTCTCTTGGCACTGGCTGCATGCGACCTTCTGACATGGAAGAAGCAGAAAACTCAGCTCCCTGTGGCCCCGAGGTATAGGGACTCCGTGGCATTGCACCTTGTTCTTCCGTTTCCCGCTCTTCAGTTCCCTCCTCATGGGTTGATGTATGATGACTTAACGTGCCACCCTGGAAGGCAGGTGGGGCCAGCAGCGGAGAATAGCCTAGCGCCTCGGTTTCCCTTTCCGAATCACCGTGCTCAAAGATTTCTTCATACTGCTTAAGCGCACCTGCTTGGAGGGTGAGGCCATTGTCAGGCGTGAACTCTTGCACACGATCGGGAGAGCCTAGCTCCTTGGTTTCCCTTTCCGAATCACCGTGCTCAAAGATTTCTTCATACTGCTTAAGCGCACCTGCTTGGAGGCTGAGGCCATTGTCAGGCGTGAACTCTTGCACACGATCGCCAGAGCCTAGCTCCTTGGTTTCCCTTTCCGAATCACCGTGCTCAAAGATTTTTTCATACTGCTTAAGTGCACCTGCTTGGAGGGTGAGGCCATTGTCAGGCGTGAACTCTTGCACACGATCACCATCAGGAGCAGCATACCATGAACCCGCACTGGAAATGTCTGGAAAAGGCCCCGAGCTTGCTGGATAGGATCCAGGACTATAATAGCCTACCTGCTCCCCCAAGTCATACGGCAAGACATTAGCAAATCCCACATTTGAAGGCTGTGCAGGAAAACCTTGTGATGAGCTGTCATGAAAGCCAGGATGCACCATGTTAGAGAGACCGCCCTCATATGGACCATACTGGCTCCTGCCTATGGGAAAATGATACAATTTAATTAGCCAATAAATTGTGATACTATTTTAAAGATAATCATCCACATACATCTGTAGTCTCAGCAAAGTGATAGTCTTACGTTTTTGAGCAGGAAAGCAATGCACATT
Organism: Echiichthys vipera; assembly: GCF_963691815.1. Lineage (NCBI taxonomy): Eukaryota > Metazoa > Chordata > Actinopteri > Perciformes > Trachinidae > Echiichthys > Echiichthys vipera. The sequence continues at coordinate 21,995,760 of NC_139836.1, forward strand.
CCAGCTTAAAAGTGCAACAAGGAGAAACTGACTGTAAAAGAAAAACAAAATGGTCAAAATCTTAATTTAAATAAACAAGCCATAAACACAAAATGAACATGCAAACATAGAAATGTACCATCACATACCTTGCAATAACCCAAGTAGCCATTTTGCTTGTCAGCTGAAATGATATCTTCTCCCATCTCAGAGCACTGAATAAATATGAAACAGGAAGTAGCCGTGGCCAATCCCAGACTGAGAAGGTAACGATGGACAGGTGTTCATCATTGACTGCTGATTGAAAATGTCAGCATGTCTGCTATGTGTGAACCACCATGCCCTTTTACCCTTCCACTGAAATAGAGTGACATGTTCCTAACTAAAGAGAAGAGTCTTTAAGTCATTTTCATTAATTCTTTTTTTTTTTTTTTACAAAGTGGTTCAAAATCATCCCAAATGCAGAACACAGTGTGAGTTCATATTGATGCAAATTGTTGTCTGCACTGCTTCTCTCTTTTTTTTCAGTCTCAAATGTGAAGAATGTTTTTGGGAAGACAGCAGTGTTGCCGTGTTGTATTGCTGCACATGTCCTTTGTTGCTAGTCACGCATAATGTATCCAGAAAATCACCCCTCTAGGTTATAGAGTGTCTAAAGTCAAAATGCTAATAAAGTTATATTTACAAGAGAGAAACAAAACAAGATTGTGTCAGTTCTCTGTGGTGTTGTGTTTGGCAGGACTGAAAACATACTCCTGGGCCTCCGTGACACATGACTGCAAACGTCTGCTATAGGGAGTGCGTACTTTAGTTCCTGTGCAATGGCTGCAATCTGCTCCACTCTGTCCTGGTGGGCTGCCAAGTCGCTCTCAAAGGCCTCGTGTTTTCGAAGCAATGCTTTGATTTCTATCAGGGTGGCTGTTTCATAGTCCTTCTGGGAGAGGATCAGTTCTTTACCTGGATATCACACACACATGCAGAGAGAGATGAGGTAAGAGAGGGGAGCAATAACATGATTAGTAGATTAAGTCTCAACACAGGCCTTGTTTGGTCATGGCAGATGGAGAAAATGACCTGTTACAGTCCACTACAGGCAGATTGCATTGGACAGACTCTAAAACCTTCAATCAAATCTCATTTGGAACAATATTGGACAAGATGACACACTGAAAAGCAGCCAGCAAAGCAGGAATACAAATTGCTGTAGATTACAAGTCAAGATAATCAGATAAGCAGATAGTTGAAAAGCCAAATGTATAACTACAACTGACCGCTGGCCCAGTTCTCATGATTGGTGGCTTTTTGGCGGAACTTTTCAGCCAGATGGTCCAGCCTCTCCAACCTACGGATCTCTGTAAGGAGCCACTCCTCATAACCTTTCTCTGCCGACTCCAGCCCCTGCCATGCACTGGCTATGTCCTGCACACACAATGAAAATCACAGATTAAACTCTCATAATCTGTTACTCCAACACCCTGTGTAAAATGTTACCACTAAAGTGACATAAACAGGGGTGCACACAATCCCAACCAATTCTTGGCTATGGAATCAACAGCAGTGGAAGAATTTGGAGTTAGGACTCACAGATACCATCTTCCCCTCAGAAGGCATGAAGGCAGGGCGATTGCTTATGCGCAACTTGGTCTGCAGGGTGTTGAAGTTAATTTCCAGCTGACACTTCTCCTGCACTTTAGGAGGCTTATGTTGGCGCCTGTAGTCCCTGAAGTCCTCCAGCTTCCGCTGCATCTCCACCATGGTCTTCTCTGGGGTCCGATTCTCCAGCCAGGGAGTGGTGCGGCGGATCCACTCCAGCAGCTGTGAAACATCAGAACAACACACAGGAACACACAGGAATATAAATACAGAGGTAAGAAAGTCCCAAGTAAAGATAGCAGTGTGTCAGGATGACTGATGAATTATTGATTATTCCAGCAGATGGGTCTCAGCTTATCACAGCAATGAAATCCACAAGAGAGAGGAAGAAAAATATTTTACTCTGAACTAGTTTCATGTAAGAGGAGACTTTAGTGTTATACGTACTGTATATATCATTATCCACAAAACTTCCAAAGTTTAGTTTCACTTTGAAATAAGATTAAATTGCACAACGTGTCATCATCATACAAGGGAATATACCTCGATTAAATTTCAAACCATGGATTACCTCACTGGCCAGTCTCTCATACTCCTCCATCATTTTCTCATTCTCCTGGTTTACACCGAGCACCTTACAGATTCTGTTGGCAGCCGTCTCTGCCTGAGAGCACAGGGCAAGAATATAATCTAATTACATCAGCAAAGTAACACAGTGGGCCATGCTCTCATTGATCCTTTCAAATTCTCTAACAACATTATCCCAGCAGTAGATTTGTGGATCAAAATGACATGTTATAATCAAACTGACAATAGACGTGTGCACCTGTTCTCAAAATGCATATGGATAGGAATAGCTAACTCATCTAAAAATAGGAATTGGAAAGGTGATAGGTTCAACCACTGTACCTGCTCAGCTCCAGCAAAAGCATGGTAAAAACAGGACACATAGGTCATGATAGCTCTTTCATCGGGCTTGGGTGTGTTGATGATATCTATGGCAGCGAGAGGGAGGAAAAGTCAAGGTGGCAGAAAGGAAGAAAAAAAGTGAAAAAAATTGGAAGAATGGAAGGAGAGAGCAGCAGCACATCCATGCTGCTTCAAGTGTGACTTTGAGACTGAAAGATTGCAAAGAAAAATATGCCTCCAACAGATAAAATGTCCTCACACACACACACACACACACACACACACACACACACACACACACACACACACACACACACACACACACACGCACACGCACACGCACACACACACACAGAGTGAAGTTCATATTGGAATCACATAATTTAGAGAACAGTTTATGAGAAAGTTAACATTTGTAATCAGAAAGCTCCTATTGGGTACTTCTATTCTATAAAACATTACCTTCTGCGTCCAGCATTTTGGGAATGTCCAGGTGTTTCTCAGCTAGTTCAAAAGCCAGGTTCAGGTTCCCCAGAGGATCATCCTAAATAAAGAAACACAACTCTACATCAGTGAACAGCAATGCTGGACTTAAAATGCCACCGCCCTGACCCCAATGCTATGGTGGGTATATCATACTCCCTAATCACCTACTTTACATGCACATTCATTTAATAGCACTGGTTTTAAAATTATATTTAAGAGCTGCTGCACACAAAAATGACTTTGGACGTGTTCTAGTTTTCACATGAGCTGGATGTTTATTAGGAACTTCACAAGCTGGTGGTTGTAGTTTTATCAGTACCATGAAACCAGCTTCAATTTATTTGTAATAATTTTCTCAAGTCCAGGGCTTTTATCTGACAACAACTACAGATAACAAAACATATAAGGACTACGTCAAGCAAATCTTCACATTTATGAATCCAGATAACCAGATGTTTGTTATATTTACTTGAAAATTTACTTGAACGACTATACTGTTAAACAACATTTTTATAAATGAATCAGCTGGTTAATTCAATCCACTGACTGATTGATCAAGAAAACAAACACATTGTATACTTATTCTAATGACAGATTTAATAAAAGACATCTCTGACAGGAGAAACCAAGTATTTTGAAAGAGTGGGAGTGGTGTATTACACCAACAGCTGATGGTGAACTCTTCTGCTAATGGGACAGTCAGTGAGAGTGCAATGGGGCAAAGGGATCATGCTATCATGCTGCTGCTATTGTCCCTATCTCTGTATCGTTGTTCCATAAGGGTAGGGGGCTGGGGGCTGGCAACACACTACATGACAGGACCAGCTGCTCGCAGATCCAGTGCAGAACACATGGACGGATGGATAGATAGGGTAGTCAGTTGATGACCGGATGGATGTATGGTTAGGAGGATACCCCAAGGCCTCTATATCTGTGTGCATGCACCCCTGACCGGAGCAGTCTCAGCAGACTGTAACACCGCAAGCTTAACAAACACATTCACCTGGAGCCAGACTCAACAGCTGCCTGGCGCACAATGCTAATGCACACTGTCTCCTGCCGGCAGGAGCAGGAGTGAAAAGTTGTGATCGAGTGTGTGAATATGTATGTCAAAAGGATTTATTGATGTGTGTGCGTTATCGCTAATTTTTACTCTAAGTGCTCTTCCTCCTAACTACGAAATTCCACACCATCCTAACCAATGATTTGACTGATAAATATCACTACCCATCTCTAAGACCCCTTCCTGACTTTCATGAGGACCGGTAGCCTCCAACTGAGGAACACTACATGACATCATGGACAATAGCAGAGGTAAAGCTAAGCCTGAGCTCTGCGGGGACTAGGCTCGTGTTTCTGTGGCTATTCAGGGTCAACTCCTAGCCAGGCCAGTGAGTTATGTGCTTTTTCCAAAACAAATGAAAATATCGCTCTTCGTAATCAGCCATGGTGTTCCCCTATTAAAATTTAACAGTATTGGCCCAAATTTGGCCTGGGTAACTGTTCCTATTTGAGCTCAGCCATCTCATGAATACACGGTCTGATTTGTTTAAGGCCATGAACAATTTATTTACAGTATTAAATAATGAAATCACAATAAAACCTTATGGATAAAATATGTGTTCCCACATGCAGTTTTGTATCAAAACAGTCTCTGCAGTAGAGCCTCAAATATTCCTACGGCAGCCAGCCGCCTGGCTAAAACAGTCCTTTCTTCCAGTAGGGAAATGGTGCATTACTTGTGCATTATTGTTACTCGAGGAATACTGGAGGGCTGTCAGCTGTGCTCTCTAGCTCTGCAAATAAGCAGCACGGCTCACTGAGGCCCTCGCCTGTTTATACTGAAACAATGAGAATCCTGGACATTCTTTGCACCCAAAACATTTGAATGAGCAGTGGATATGTTTGCCCTGAAAAAACATTTGAGCTAAAGTAGTGTATGGCCACACCGATATGCTGGATGTGAGAAGTCATTCGTCATAATTTGGTTTGCATATGTATCACCTCACCATTAAATCCAATGTTATAGTGGGCACAGTATGCCACATAAACTGCTTTAGTTAAGAATAATGAAGCATGAGGTGAGACTAAATTAATACAATGAGGATAAAAACAATGAGCTGTGAAAAACAAACACAGTCATTAGCCATAACACACTGTTTATCTACAGAAAACGTAACACACACTGCCTCTGCTTCCGACAACAGAGTGGACTTCCCATAGACAGCTTACTTCGCCTCAAAGACAAAGCAAAAACATGGTGCTGGTCCTATGAAATGCTGCATTTTTAAGTGCACCCAACAATGCCAACACACACTAAACTGCTATATATTCTAATTATTAATAAGAACAAGCAATCAGGTGAGAATAACTAAAATTGAAGTGACTTGTTAGCAGAGAAAGATCTCCAGTCCTACATATAGACTTTCACAACATAAGTCAACACGTCATCAAAACTAGCCTATAAAAATTGCCATTATTCTGATTTTGCCCTGTATTTGTTTTTAATCAGTTCACACTGTGACAGAGGTGTTAATACTGTGGAAATCAGTAATGTTAGTGTGCTGAAAACACAGCATCCCAGTTACAAGTGAAACCACACGACACCTTGTTGAGCTTAGAGTAGTCGAGGAGGTCGGGTCTGTGTCTATGAATCAGGGCGCAGAAGGCCAGGCCATCCTTCCAGCTTCACAGGCCCAAGAGCAGAGAGAACCAACATGTCAGTTCAGTAAGGTAATGTGCCAACTTGACTCAGACGTGATGGAGTCCAACTATAGCATTAACTTGTGGCTCAAGTCTAGATATTTTGTATTTTTTAAAGACAGCCTCAGGAAGAACTTAGTACTGAGATTTTATCAGATAATACTGTGATATCTGCTATACTACATTTTTTGTATGCTCAATTGAAATTAAGCTATATAAAATGACAGGACAACCAGATAAGCTATCTATCGGATATATAACCAAGCTAAGCTAAAATTAAACAGTGAACGGCCTTTGACTTGTTCAACATTACCTGACATGGAAGTTTTGGACATTGACATTCCTGTAGGGGGCAGTCTTCCTCTGACACCACAGAAGAAGACCTTCCTTGGCAGATGTTTCTGAGGAGAAAGTGAATTCACAGGAAATGGTGACATGGTAGTAATAGCATAGTTGACACGTTCAGTCTACATTCAGTGAAAATTAACTAGTGTTGGATTTTATTGTCTCACCTTCCACAGAAATGTCCTGGATGGCGAAGCGGAGGATGATAGTCCAGATCATTCCAAGAGTCATTTTTATATTTCCATCAACAATCTCTGAAAGACAAACAAACAAAACATTATCACTGTTAGTATTATTTTGTGAGTTTATTGCTTCAGGGGCGGAGTTCACTTCATCACATCACTAAGCAGCTCCACTGGAGCAGTTGAGGTTAAGGACCGGCCATAAGCTCGCTTCTCTAACCTTCAGGCCACCACTGCCTCCTGAGTTCATATTGAACACCTTATACACTGTAGTACGTTCATACATACAGGAAGGTTTCGGATACCTTCGGCTCCAATGGAAACCAGTTTCACTCCTTTGCTCGTGATGAAGTCCAACGCTTTGTTGACGTTGGCAATCTTATGAAACCGCATCTTCCCTCTGTCTGGCTTGGGTAACCTCTCTCCTGCAAACAGAACAGGATGTGACAGATATGTACCGTACGTGCTCGAACTGAATCAATTATATCACAATGAAAGCAACGAACAAAAAAACAAAACACAAAATGAATACTAAAGGGATGAAAATGTGCACATTATCCGATTGATGACGTTTCACAAACAATAAATCATGAAAACATGAAAGAACAAACGTCTTCCTTCAGTGATCTAACCTGAGATAACTTCCAGAAGCAGCATGAGTTTTAGTCCATTCCTGAAGTCGTCCTCAATATTTTCAATTTGAGTACCAGCTTTCCTCAGGTGGGAGTTACACCAGGCTGTGAAGGTCTAACAGGAAACGGAGAGCCAGTTGAATTAAAAGGGGATTTGATAAAATGTCACGTATTCGGTGCATGAAAATTGCATTTATCTCTGCACTTCCTGGGCAGCTCTGCGGATGCACTACAGATAACTTATGCTGCTAATTTATAAGAATTCATATGGCCCAGTTTTGGAAAAGCAAATTGGACTTTAACTTAATTTGAAATCTCATTCACATTATATGGATTACACCACATGTATGATGTTCCTCTCTGCAGCAGACCTGAGTAAACTGAGGCAGCTAACAGCTTAACAAGTCTTCACTACAAGACTGTATACCAAATCGATGTTAACCTCTTTGACCACTGCTACATTTTGAGATTAACCTTCAGTGACACATTAGTGTCCAATTTCAACTTTTTGTCCTGGTAGATCCAGAGCTAACAACCATCACAACAAACATACTCCATGTGGGGTACTGAAATACTGTAAATCAAGTTAAGACAGGATCATTGTCTTTCGCCTCCTATTTTTATAAAGTCTGTCAATAGCGAGCCACAGAGTTCACAGCCGCTCAACACCGTACGGATGAAAGCCTGCAGCCGACCACAGAGCACATTCCGACCGATACAAGGCGTTAAATTTAGACCGCTCTGCTGTGCCTCACGATAAGAGGCCGGGAGGAAAAACGTCAAAACGTCTCGTCGTGTCAACATGAGTGAAAACGTCGCGTGGATGCAGACAGAGTTTTCCTCTCACGTCACTTTCTGTCACTATTTTGCCACTCATAACGTGATTGATTACAGCTGCAAGGAGATAGCTTTATCACAGTACATGTATGCTGTTCTTCCAGGTCCCACTCGTTACTATGCTGAGGTATGAAGACAGGCAGGGGTGGATAAAGGATAGGAACAGAGTCAAATATTCTATTTATATGCCACAGGGACAAATGAATGGGCCTGCCATAGTGTCAGAAAATGTTAACGCCTGTCACAATTAAAAATATTTCAATAAGCTACTATAATCAACTAAAAACTGCATTCTTAGATACTTAAGTGGTATATAATGTAAGTTTAGATGTTAGACTTGACAGTTTGCTCTTTTGCTTTCTGAATAGCTGAATAAGCACTTGTAGTTTTTAAATTCTTTGTTATTCTTATAATTTATACTTATCTGTGTTTATATTGTATTTAAGTGGTCCAAGTGTGACGCTTATGTGCTTATGGTACATGTTAAAACATTTATTTGTAGTTAATAGTCATTCATAAAAGAATAGGAGTATAATATGGTTTCTAATTTAGCATTTTTCACTTCTTCAATTCATGAATTTTTGGACACTTTAATGCATTTGTGTTCTCCCCCTTTTTTTTATAGGAATACATAAGATGTAATGTAGCACATGCCTTATTTATCTAGAGAGTAGCTTAGCCATTTTTACTCTGAGATTCTTATATATATGAATAAATTCTTATATATATGAGCTACTTTTAGCTTTAGAATTAGTGTGTTTTCACACCTGTGGTTTCATCAGACAATATATAAATTAAACAAAGTGACATTACTTTTCCAGCCCTGACACTTACACATGCTTTTACCCAGCATGGGCGTATATGAGTGTCCAGCCGGCCACTCAGGCTTCCCCCCCGGGTGCCAGTGAAAAAACTGGCTTTAGAGTAAAGGCCATCACATTCCCCATCGAGTGAGTCCCCAGGGTGTGTGTGACATTGAACTGCTGCCCTCCTTGTTAAAAAAAACGTGGACTGCTGGTTCTCCAAATTTGACTCAGCCACAGTCACAGAGCCCCGCTGCCCACTTTCCAAACACACACCCTTCTTCTACAGCACTACCGACCAGTGACGATTAAAGCTAAAAATATTTATGAATCACAACCGGCGAGGACCAATCCTGTCACTGAACTGGCTAATGCCTCTGGGGCCTCACTATGTCAGAGGCTGTGTCCAGGAGGATGGAAAAATACACGAGAACAGAATTCTTAACATGCTGAAAAGAACAAGCCTCTGTAATGGGCACTGAAGACATACCTGAGTCAGGTAATGGATAAAAAAAAGTCACATTAACATCCACTGAAAGGACCTTGCTAGTAGGATTTCAAATAAGGCCACTTCACCAGGGTTTAAGCTGGACAATAGATTTACGGCTACTAGAGAGAAAATGTGTATTTGGGAAAATGTGAATGTGAAAGTGGCACATAATGAAGCAAACGTAAGCAGGGGTGTATCTAGTATGGTAAGCTGGTTAGGCATAGAGCAACTTCATCACCTCCCAGGGTGCCACAAAGAAACACGACCCCAGTGTTACTGTACGCAACCATCTCTGGTGCATCAATTCTGACCATTTTGAACAGCTGCTCCAAGAACCAAACCCCTTTCCAATGACCAACCTGTCAACTCCAAATTATAATAAGTAAAAGTATAAACACTGGAAAAAATAGCTGTGTCTAATAGACACCAGAGTGCTTTTGTTACCACAAATACACAGTTTTGTTACGCCTGTGGGGCCACAGGAGGTTATGGGCATGAAGCTGATGGCCTCCAGTTGTGCAAATAGCTGCAATTTAAGGCTCAGGCCAACTTTCAAAGCCCTAAAACCAACTGAGAGTGCGAGAGGCCGATGCTATATTGAGTTGAGCTGGTGCTGCTGGTACAGTATTCCTGCGTGGTTTCTATAAACAAAAGAATTCCGCACCAAGGACACTGGATTAACCCCACTATAATGCCTTTTGGTCCCTTTGGGTTAAAATTAGCTGCAGCGTCCTTTCTAATCCCGAGAGCGTCATCATGTGTTAGAAGCATCTGTTGACAGCCCGCATTCCGCGCGTATCAGTGGAGAGGCAGCAGTCTGGAGAGCCGCTGGAAGGCACGGCTATTGTTAGCTGCTGGTACCCACCGCATCCGTCCGTCAAGCCGCCCTCCCTGCTGCTGGACCCCCATGGTCCGGCTGCGCCAAATTGGCAGCAACCGCACCGGAATATAAGTGATGCAGCCCTTCAAAATAAAACTACTCTGGTGGAATAGTGGTTAGATAAGACGCCCCATGGGAGAGGCAGCGGCCGCGGGTTCGACTCCGACCTGCGGCCCTTTGCAGCATGTCTCTCCCCCTCTCTCCCTCAACCCATTTCTGTCTGTCATATCGAATAAAAGTCTTGGAAACTGCCCAATTTTTATTTAAATAAATAGAATAAAACTACACATGGAACTTCAAAATAGTGGAATTAAATAGCAAAGGCAATTAATTCCTCGAGCTATAATCAATTTAAGGACAGTTGCCTTTTATAATTTTAGATTTTTCTAGGTATGCCTTGTCTTTATGACTTTCCTCCCCTTGATGAGTTATAGAGGTCTTGACCTACTCTATATGTAAGTGTCTTTAGATAACTGTTGTGATGATTTGGCACTATAAATAAAATTACATTTTATATACAACGTTGATGTTATATCTACACACATAAACGAATAATATTAGAAGATAAATGCTTCTTTAATTTGGCGTCTAAAGAAACACTTAGATTCGTCCTCAGGTGTTTTATTCTGAAAGTGTTCACCGGAGGTTGATCTTTATTATGGTGAGTTTGACTAGTCCCAACAGAGCTGTGAAACTAGAACGGCAGAGTGTTCGATGATAATCTTAATTAACGTATAATAATAATAATAATAATAATAATAATAAAATAGTAAAAAGTCAGAAATGCTTCACATGATACAATATTTAAAAAAGGGCCCAGACAGTAAAATGAGCAAGCAAAGGAATAAATACCAACGGACATCAAATTAATAAGACTTGAAAACACAAAATGAAAAACAACAGGCCATTTTAAACAAGTGACTTCTAACATTAACTATATTGTTATAACTGTATTCAACTTGAAAGCTGTTTTTTTGTTTTGTTTTTTCTTTGACTTACTTTCCTCTGCTGTTGTTCCCAGGCAGGGTCCAGCAGCATGTCCCTGTCCCACTCATCCTCCTGGATCATGTACTCTTCCTCGTAGCCGTTACCATAGTGCACCACCGTGGTCTCCACCTGGCTCATCATTGTCTCGTTACTTTCTGTTCCTTGAACACCGGGCAGCTGGGTTAACTGTAATGCTGAGGACGGGATAGTTCCCTGACTTTCTTCTCTCTCACTCACACTCACACACTCACACGGTTGCCCTCGTCCTCCCGACCTGACAGACGTCTGGTCCTGTTTGCCACAGATGAACAAGCGACAGTATCATTAGTACCGGACTGTCACATGACGCCTTCATACCTTCCCCCGAAAAATCCCCACCACCCACACCCACCCCCACCCCCACCCAAACAGCAACAGGACAGTTCATTAACTTGAGATCAATAAAACATTCTTTATTGTAGAAAATAAATGAACAATTTTAGATTTCATTTGAGACAAAAAAAAAAACAACACAAAGTTTGCTTGGGACATATAAATAAAATCTTCCTTGGAAAACCCATATATTCTCACACTGTAAAGTACTGGACATGTTTAGAAACCTACCAGAATCATTCACTCTATAAAACAGCGGGCATTTAAAAGCTGTCGTGGCACAATGTGGTGTATCCATCCCACTCTTCTTCCTAATGTTCATGTACTATTTGTTCGTTTGTTGCTCTTACTAAGTCACGGGGACAACCAGGAGGAACGAATACTAACTTTTATGCGGCGTTTGGGTGTATGTAACTGTCTGTGCTCATCCGTTTCTAAACACCCTATGTTCAAGTACAAAAAAATAACAACATATCATTATGTGAGCTTTCAAATGAGTTTAAAAACAACCCACACAACACAAAAAACACTTGGCTTTGAGGCAGAGCGACAAGATATGTGATATGACAAAATGTACTGCATAAATTTAGCCATGCAACTTAAATCTGTTTCGATTAGTCACACAACTTACATGGAATAAAGCGTTTCTTTCAACCAAAACACTACCCTGAACTGTGGCCAGTTCTTTAGAGTCTGAGCATTTTCTTATGTGATGGGAGTCTACTGTACATTGGATTGGAACAGAGATTGTGATGCGTAAATACATGACAGAGAGAAATTCAGTGAACCTTTTTATATATTAATTCAATACCTCTGAATTAGCCAGTTTAAGGAAATTATCACACTGTTTTGAAGGTGGTGCTTGTAATGTTTTAAAAATCAATTCATTTTCTCAAAAACCACATGCCTTATTGCTCTCTTAAGCAATTATTGCTCCTTAATCACTTATTTAGTTTGTACTTATTTTATTTCAATATGCTGCTAAACCGCACGCTGCGTATTGTTGTATATTGTATATACCTACGTTTAACCACAATGTCTGTTGCACTCTGTCACATCTAGTTAATTATTTGATTTATTTTATGTTAGCTGTATTTTATTTGATGTATGTTAGCTTATTGTCACTCTGACCCTTTCCCATCTTTGTATTGAAACTGTTGCACACTAATTTCCCTCGGGATACATAAAGCTTCTTGAATCTTGAATCTTGAAAGAAATGAAAGCAATGCAATTACTGAAGACAGGCCTCTTGAAAATGTGAACTGTACCTTTAAGGTTAAAACTGATGGGAGAGGCTGGTCCAGGCAGTCACGACTGAAGGATAACCTCAACACTGAGCTAGAGTTCATACAGAGTGCAAAGACAGACGCATGAGAGTGAAAAGGGCACAAGTGTTTCTCCAAACCATCCAACCATCTTAAGAATATGTCACAGTGAAGCTAACACTGTCCAGGGGCTCGCCATTAACCCAAACAATCTCTGGGCTCAGAGCATAACAGCTGGGGGGGGGGAAGGAGTGTTTGTAGAGAGGGAGTGAGCCATTTGGACCCCATGTATCCAAATATATGATCTGTCCTGGGTGGTTCACAAGGAAAGAAAGACAGGACCATGGAGGTGATGATGAGGTTTTCTTTTTCCATCAGTCAGTTTCGTTTTGGGCACAAGGTCGCCGCCACTCCTGGCCTCGTTCATGGATCCATTTGTTTGATACTGAAGACGGAAAGGAAAAAAATCAGAACCTTAATCCAGCCCTTTGATTTCTTAAGAAATGGCACAAATATTTTCCCTTCTTGTCTTATTAACTCAAGACGTTAATATTCTCTTCAGCAAATAATATGGTCTCATAAGACATATTTCCTTATGTCTATATAGAAGGAATGAAGCTCACCCCACTTGTTGCCGACCAACACTGGACAAGCTGCATGTCGGGTGCTGTAGTCTCCCTCTCCGCTGGCAAATAGATTGTACCAGAACACTGCAGTGCCCTATAATAAAGGTAACCAGGGTTAATGGCATTGCAAACCATTCAGGTCTTGTGAAAACGCTCTTTTTGTTGACCTGAATTAACAAATAGACATTTGCTTATACTGTAATATACGATCCTGTTCTGCATGGAAATGTTGCCCTATTAGGAGATCGTGTTGTGTGTGTGTGTGTGTGTGTGTGTGTGTGTGTGTGTGTGTGTGTGAGTGAGTGAGAGAGAGAGAGGGCAATAATCTGGTGATTTATTGGTAATTTTCCTAACTGGATGGCAGCATTTTGCACAACAAACAAAATTTGTTGGCTTTATAATATGACCAATTCAGAAAGAGCTATTAATTCAGTAATATATTTCAACAAGTGGTGGAACAAAAGTGGTTACCTTTTGGGGCCAAACTGCCGCACCAACATCTGGGAATACTGTGGCTCCGCCTGCTGCTACGTCACTCATCTACAGAGAAAAAGAAACTTTAGCTGTCAAATCAAATAATAAGGGAGTCCCAATAGGCCCAGATTTCCAAAGTCTGAAAGAAAGATAGTTCTGAATGAAAGACTGTGCAGTGTAACAAGCAGAATGTACTTGTACCATATTCTGATCACCACCACCATCTCCTTTACTTAAATGACTTGATATTTTACTTCCCTGTCCATTTTGTTCTGTTCTAATATACTGCATTGTTATTCAGTTTATTATTTTATGACAATATCTTGTTGAGTTGTTTCTGCTTGTTCCAACACTTCATTGAAGCTTAATGTTTTTTATATAATTCCATTACTTCATTATGTCATTTGTTACACATAGTTCCCTTTACTACAATTCAAAATAATGTTCCCCATTTGTGAAGATAGATCCACCTGCATTTCAGATACATGTGTTTAAGATGGCTTGGCCATAGTGTGAGTTCAATCAAAAGTGGTCTTTAGTATTAATATGACTATATTTGTATTTAGGAAGAGTTTACGCACATAAAAGAGCCATGTTGCTATGCGGTTCCCAGTGCCCAGCTCTTTGAAGGCATCTGGCTCATCTTTCTGTGGAGAGAAAGAATCAACAGCAGTTTTAATGTCCTGCCATATTAACGCTAATGTACATTTCAAAAAAATTAACTTGTGAATCAAAAAAGGTCTTACCCTTCCAAAGTCAAAGTGAGGTTCGTATTGACCTCCAACGCCATAATTTGCAACCTACAGAAATCAGTAAAATATGATTTAAGTAAAATCAAGTTGGATGGCAGCAAAAACACTGTGTTGACTGTGCTTCGACTAATTCACCATTTACCTGAAGCTCTTCTGCAGTGTCCATTTCAAGCCCTGTGAGATCTTCAATTCTTTGGTTTATCTTGTCAATCATTGGATCTTCATAGCCAGTGAGCCAAGCACTGTATTACAGTAGGGAGAGCAGAATCATTGAGAAAGAAGGGAGACAAGCTATATAGTGTATTAGTCAGGCACATATGTGTCCACTAGATGGTAGTAAAGATTGCTTCTGAAATAGGCGATTTGAGAGACATGTCATGCTGGAAAGTTGCCAGGAAAAGCTCAAAAGAAAAGTGGAAGTATGAAGAAAATGAAAAATAGGAAACCGACCCAAGTCTCAGAATCTCCAATCAGCTCAGGGTACATGGTTGCTCTGGTTTCGAACTGTGTGCACTTGAAAAAGTGTGAACAGTCTGGTTCAGGACAACAGAAAACTTCATACCTACTCTCACACCCCTGTCTAAGAGAAGATCCCTGATATAATAAGTTCTAGACCGAGCAAGCATGGCTACAAACTCTTTCTTGTGAAACATTATGACACAACTACAGCTCTGCAGACCACATTGTAAAAGTCAAACTGGCATTTTTTCTGCCTAATGCATTAAAAAGCCACCGTATCCACATAAAAAGACTGTGGAACCACCCATAATATCATGATAGAATTGAAGATACAATTTATGTGAAGCTACAATCACATATGTGACATGACGAGACAGTATACCAACATCTGCTCTCAACGCTCTGAAGGGGATTTTTTAAAGACATCACAATAACTATGATATGGTGCTTTGTGTTGATAATAAGTAATATTTTAATGGATGCTTGACCAAATGTGAGCCAAAACATTTTTTCCCGATGTGTCTTGCAGCCAGTTTTCTGAGTGGTCAAATTCCTCTGAGTTGATCCGTCTGTTCCCTCCATCTCTTGTTGTTCACTGAATTTGGAAATACATGCTGGCTAACACGTACACATACAAAAACATCAAAGGAACGCCACACCCATGTCCATGTGCACAGGCACACGCACTCGTATTAATTACCAAGAACAGGAAAGCCAAAGGTTTTTGGTGGTCTGCTAAACCTGCCATTTATAAGGGTGGGATGTAAGTCTAACTCACAACATATCTACTGAAGTGGAGCGGTCATTTTAACTACGTTTAACTACCTCCAAACATCAGCAACATACATCTATCTGTGTTCTTAAGCATGGGCATCCAGACTCAGGCTTTAGAAGTTCATTCATCTCTTTTGCTGATACGTTAGTTGAGGAAGCATAGTAGAACCGCAGCAGCTGTAGTGAGCTCATATGAGAACATGTTACAGAGTAATTCCTGGAAAGCACATTGGGGAATCAATATTCAGTGCTCAGGATCTCAAATAACCAGGGAAAGGTGTCTGGGGGAAAGAAAGCAAATCTGTCACAACTATACAGTTTCATGAAAATCCCTAAAAAAACGGGTAAAATGAAAGAACAAAGAATATTTCAGCCACACCAAATCACAACAGCAGAGGATTGTTTAGCTTGGTTTAATCTGTTTAAGCTTAATGTGGTGTTCTGGCATAAACCTGTTCAGTTAAACCAAATTAAAACATCCTCTAGTGTTATGTTTCCAGGTGTAGCTAAACATTTTCACTTCTTCTTTGGTGTTTACTGGGTGCAGAGATCGATAAGTGTTACAGCCAGGGCACAGAGATAAAGATCAAGAAAAGGATAGAGGAGGAGGCATTGTGGCCCTCCAAGTAACCCTATGACCCCTTACCTCTTGGAGACTCTGTACTGGGCCGTGGTAAGTTTCCCAGTTAGGGGGTCATGCACCGTGGCTCGCCTTAACTACAGTAGTTCCCACAGCACAAGGACACGGAGGTCGAGGAAAAGAAGACGAATAAAGGATGATGGAATGTGATATTCACACAGAAAAAAAGAGGAGGAAAAAGGGAGAGAAAAGAAAGGCAGATCCGGTCACTAGTTGTACATGTTATTCTCAAGATGAGCCAAGAGAGTGTTCTATGAGGCAGTGTTAAAAAAAAATAAAAATACAAATAATAAAATGTACCAGTAGGGAGTGCCTCTGATACACCTCCTGGCTCACAAAAAGCAACTATGTTAATATCAAGAAGCAGCAAGTAACACATTTCCCCCCATTCTGTAGCAGACTCCTGTGCAGAAACGTATCCACAACAGACCCTCAAAGAACAGCAGCAATCTTTTTTCCAGATAAATTAATAAATATCCAATGGCTCTCAGAATGGTTTGTTTTAGTTTTCTTCCATTACTGTGTCATTGGTGGAAGCAGCACGAGATTATATATTTCTATGTGCTTTATTGACCAATACATGTCTACAAATATTTCTATATGCTGTTTAAAACTTTGATCATGTCCAGCTGGATCCCGTGCTTCAGCTCAAGAGCCTTTAGGTTTCGGAAAGGCGGAGAAATGGAGTGATACGGACGGAGGGGGGTACAGAGGAGAAATGGGATGAGTAATTGAGGGGAGAAAATCTCACTTTCTCACTCTCAGCTCTCTACAATAGCCTCTGCTCTTAGCGGCTCCTGGCTATGCCTTACCTTTTGCTGATCCTGTATGGCGCTGTCTCCAGCACTCCTGTGATGGGGTTAGAGATGGTGGCCCTGCGTAGCTGTGAAGCCAGGGACATGATTTACCCACCCACACACACAAACACACACACACAAACACACACAAAGAGTGTGTGCCTGTGTGCTTGCCTAACGAGTAGAATCACATCAACCGGCCTCACAGCTGTAACCTTCCACCCCACAACACACTAAGCCACATAACAGAAACTGAAAAAGCCTAAGGAAAGTTCCTAATAGATCTGTTAACTGTAAAGTGACCAATACAGCTTTATACATGTATATTGTCATATGGCCTCATGCGAGCACCGAAACTACAGAGAATCGCTTACTCGTGGCTTCGCCAGTTGCTTGATCTTTTCTATTTCTTCGTCAGAGAGGATGTCAAGGTAGCGGACAATGTAGGGGCGGTCCCACTCATCTTGCTGTTTGACAGGTGCCAGCACATACATGGGGTTGTGATTGTTGTCATAATAACGACAGAACAGCCTGCTCTGCCTACGGGGGGTCTGATTGAAAGAAAAAGGAAATCAGGGAACAAAGGAGTTGAAACAGATGTGCATTAATTAACTTCAAAATTTAGTTTCTTTTTCGATTTTTGTCTTCCTCACCATTCTGTTGCCTTCCCCACGACAAAGCATCTCATACTTCTTCCTCTCTGGGATCAGACTATTGGAAACCTTCTTTTTTGGCTTCTCCTTTTCAGTTGTTTCTCTTTTCCCTTGCTCTTTCTCTTTTTGAGTTACATCCTCTGCAGCCTTTCTCTGCTTCGCCAACTGGAACTCAAAGTACTTCAGGTTGCCCTTGGCGCGCTGGTGCTCTGCGTCTAAAAATGGGTAAATGAAGACCAACAGATATAACAGTAGTGATTACAAATAGTGAGGACTGCAACAATGTCTAAGAATATCACACCCCCTGCAATAAAAATAACTGAGCTTCCAATATTGATATGCTACTTATTCAGCCTGACCCCTCCAGTTCTCAGAAACAAGATACAAAAACAGGAAAAAATTAGTTCAGGGGCTCATTCGAAGAAAAATGTGGAAAAACAAGGTCACACCAAGGCTTCATCAGAACATTGTTTCAAATTGAATGAAATGAAATGTTTTGCAGCATCCAATATCAAGAGTATTAATCAAGAGCAAATGCCATGCTGAGGCTGGTACGATGGTGTTTGGCACTGTCCAACCAATGGGTCACTGAAAAGGAGATGCTTATTACTAGCATTACAACAGCTCCCATCGCACTGATCACAAACGTTCCCACCCATCCTGTTAATCCCAAGTCCTGAAATGTGTTGTTGAAACTATGCTGTGGTCTCATCTGCAAGTTAGCACGTTCTACCACTATTCACCATCAAATAAATAAGATATATTAAAGTCCTCTCTGATTACCACTGGATCACTATCGCTAAATAAAAAAGCAGACAATGGCACAAACGTTTCTACAAACATCAATAGGTTCTTTCTTAGAAGTTCGATTCACATCTCTGAACAGCTCTGCACAGAAGACCGTTTTGTTTAATGACAAACACATAACCCAAACAAATTTCAGTGAGATGTTAATGAGACTGATATCTTACTGTAGGTGGTACAAACAGTATATTGTTTCTAGACAAAACTGCACAGACTTGTAGTGGTATGGATGTTTTGGCTTGGACTGATCGTCAGTGTGTTTTGGAAAGTCCTCTGGTTCACCTCCGTTTAGTATGTCATTCAGTTCAAACCAAAGTCAATGTCTGATGCTTCCTGTTGCTCACTGCTTAATTTATCCAACTTGCTTACAAACCTAATTCCAAAAATTAAGATAATGATAGATCATTTTAGAATTCAATGTGCCAATATCCTTTCAGTTCACAAAAAAACATGCCTCCCGGTATACTTTTCAAAAATGGAAAAATTCTTTATAGTTCGAAGGGACTTACCCAGTTCAAGCAGCATCTTGGTGTACTCAAGGGCTCTCTCCATCTCCCCCTGCTGGTAGATGGCGTAGCTGAGGTAGTCGAGCACTGTCACCTTATCTAAGGTGGACTCCTCTCCCTGATCCAGCTGTTTCATGGCTTGGGCCATCCACAGCTCTGTGTGGTAGTAATCGACATCAGAGTAGGCGATTTTCCCCAGCTCATAACAGTCCTCCACTGTCATTAGGCTCTTGTGTTTCACTCCTGATATACAGAGGATACAGGAGAAGAATGCTAGCTTAGAAGAAAACAAAACCATCTCCCTTGTAATGTAAATAACAGAAATCCCGAAAAACTTCTATCCCACATTGCCTGCTTGTTACAGTGACTTTCATGGTCTAGTTATGTCTCTTCATTTTAATGGGCCTTTGAAGATTTGTGCCAGGCAGATATTGTATGTGAATATTGTCCCTTACCAGGTAGGTCTCCTGTAGAGATGGTGTTGGCATCCAGTTTGTAAGTGTCTTGTAACCGGAGAAGAGCTTTAGCCGCCCCGGTCTGGTCATCATCTGTGGGGAAGTGCTGTCTCTGGATGGTCAGGTTGGAAATAAATCCTGAGAAAGATGGACAGGGCACAGAGAGACACAGTAGGATGATTATGGGATACATAACAACCAATCATATTAGCAATATTCTCTCCTCAAGCCTGAGAGAATTTTGAGAATTTACTGCCTGACCTGGTGCAAACCATGTGGGTTGACAGAGAATCAAAGCTCTTAACAAATACCAGGAAATTTACAGACCAATGTAAAATAGTGTTGGGTCCTTATCTCTATGTTTTTGGCACTTAAGTTATTATTTGAACCAGGTCTGCTTTGTTTATTTACCATCAGTGGTGTCACTGAGTACAAGGCTCTCCAGGTCCGCCCACTCTGTGTTCAGCCTCTTCATCAGTTTGAAGGCATTGACAGGGTGCCCGAGGAAGCCCTCAGGGTCCTCTATGGCTGTAGCTGACAACAAATCCAACTTATCGGCCCACCTATTACAAGGATGGTAATACAGAGTTAGATACATGGCTTACACTTGAATACTAAAGCAATAATACATTATTAATCCTAAATATTAAGAATTGTGGGCAGTACGGTGTCCATTTTTGAGTGCACTAATGTGTATGATGAATGAATGCCCGTGTCCACAAATTCACCGTTTGATCTGCTCAAGCTTGTTCTCCTCTGCTTTGATGTAGTCCTTTAGAGATGTGACAAGGTCTTTTTCTGTGTATAACAGATCTGTCATCTGGCCTGAGGAATACAAATCAGAATAACTTCCATCAATCTTATAATATTATTACAGAATCCTATGATGTATAAGTCAGGAGAGGGAGTAATATTTCAAGTATGATTTGCATGTGTTGGTTGATGGTTTTACCTATGGAGGTGAAGAAGTCATGGTTGGCTGATAGCGTCTGCACACAGCCCAGTAACAATAAACACCAACATGGCAGCTCCATCCTGAACAGAGTCAGAGGATGAGATATATTGTTATATTGTTCTTGAAAATCGAAACATGCATGTTAGAAAATAATGTTATGGTTAATCACAGAATTGACTGTGTTATATTGTATATGAAATATAATCAGCTGAGTATTTCTTTTCAGATTGATTTCTAACATACCAGTTACAGCTGGAAATCAGATGACCACATTAAACTTACCACTACTAAAAGTGAACCGCTTTGTTTCCCTGGTTAGCACTGCCCCTACTGAGTGTCACAAACCATGGTGACTCCTGTCAAAGATCTGCTGGACAACTGACAGTCACGTCAGACCCATATTATTGTGACAACTTAATATTGCAGGCTGTCACACTCTAAGGTCTCTGACATTTCTAAAACTGGACAGATTCAGTTTAAAGTTTTAGTAATTTAATGCCAGGATTATTTTAACTCAATTCCAGTGAGCCAAAACAAGCATTCATGACCTCACAACTCATCCAGATGACTTCTTACATTGTTTAGCTTTTGATTTATCATAACTCACTTCAGAGCTGCTCCTACTGAATTCAAAACCTGGCTGTTAGCAGCATTTAAGAGTGGACAATGTGCAGACTTTTTCCTTCAAGAGAAAATAGTTCCCAATGAAAACTGATGACAGCTAGGTCTGTGGATCGTCAAGAGTAACTGGGACATTATTTCTACAAAGGTGTTGAGGCTGTTGGGTGAGCAAAAGTTGTAGCCTCTTACTAAGGTGTAAGTTCACGTTTTTAATTTGTCATTATGTATTTATTCCGGTCTTGGAATCTCCATTCCTCATGGAGACACGTGACAAAAGCAAAGTTTTCTTCCAGATTTCAAGGCAATACTTGATGAGTAATTGATATACAAAGAGTCATTTTAACAGTGACATATTCCTTTTAATCCTTTTAGAAGTGCAGCCTCCCAACCACCACACAAAGTCAAATATAAGTATGTGGTTGCTGTGTCTGTTACTGCGTCTGGTTTGGCTTTGGAGTTGGCAAAACCATAACTACTACAAGGCTTCTGGCGTGTGAGGAGTGGCACTGTGATCCTTCCAACCAACCAAACAGACAGAAATAAGAACAGAGCACAGACAGACTGACAGGATTAAATGTGAAGGTAGTTGTCAATTTCTGTGTGTAGTCACTGCATCTTAGAGTATGTTAACACTGTAGCTGAAGTCAGCAGAAGAAGAGGACCTGGTAGGACAATGACATCTTTGGTGTTGTACCTAACCTAACTTTTCCAATATAAATTTTTTGCTTAGTTTGCACATTTCCAACAGAATCCAAAATTACACAACACAAGTCCAATGCTGTGTGTATAAACCTTAGTATTTATTCTCTCTTGGAGGAATGTTAACTAAGTGGGAATACCTGGATTTTATCAATGCAGCAGAGATTAGTAAACTATGACATTTGGGTCCTTTGAATTGTGTATTTTATATCCAAAACAAATAAGAAAAAAAGCTGAGCAGGGCTCTTCTCCTGCTTTCTGAAAACTCTACCTTAAGTATTGTTTTTGTTTCACACTACTACTACTGATGCCTTTGATTTGGAGACTTACTTTGAAGTCAGAGAATGTGTACACTGGATAAAATATATGGATTTTCAGGTTTTTTAGTGTACTGCAAGGACAAGAAGCTAACAGGCTGTAAACAGTCAAGCAAACATTCAGAGAATCCAAAAGTGCAAAACATGGTTCCAAGTTGTCAAATGAGAGAATGTGCTTCTTTTATTGGTCTTGCATTATAGTAAATTGAATATCTCTGAATTTTGGGGGTTAAAACAAGACATTTAATTACATTTTTCACTGTTTTCTGATGTCTAATAGACTGGACAATGAATCAATTAAATATTGAGAAAAATATCTGGCAGATTCATAGATAATGAAACTAACACTTAGTTGCTGCCCCACCTTGGTTAGCCTATGTTGTTTCCCGCTCTACAAAGTGTGCTGCTAATGTTGAATACTTAATTAATCTCTGACTTTAACAGAGAAAAAATACTCTGGGGCATTGACAGAAGTTATTATTTCTACAATCTTTCTTGACTGAATAACAGCTGAATAGGGCATGAAAAAAACAAGAGGTGTGAGGTACAAAATAATAGCAACCAGTTTGGATACCCACAACAAACACACATCAGAAGAACCCATAAAACAGTCACATACACTTTCATGCCTGTAATACAAACACACACACGTACGTACACCTAGTGGAAAGCTAAAGGTCATGCATGAAACGTGCATCTATGCAGATTTCTAAAGCCTTTCACTGGAATCAGACAACAGGCTCAGGCAGGTTCAGACTTTGCCACAAGGACAAGCCTTCAGTGAATATAAAAGAATTACTTCGTATGACATTTCAACTCAGGTCATCAGCAGCAAAAAAAAAAAAAAATCTGTCTAAGCTTTATGTGTTGGATTTAAGCAGAATTAATTTACATTCAAATATATTTTTGTAGAGATTCCAAGGCAAGATGCAAATTACCATTATCCCTTACTGCTACTACTGTGTGGCATGGCAAATGTGCCACTGCCACTTAGATTTCCAGGATCAAAACTCGCTAGAATATAATTATTGTAATGACAGGGTGACAGCTCCTTTCTCTTGTTATAATACTGTAAAAGTGTAATGTCAAGATTAGCCCAAGTAGAACAGTTATAATTTAGATTCATGTGTTATGCCACACGTGAAAGTGAGTGATAGTGAGAGTGTGTGCCCATACTTGTACGTGACTGTGCAGACTCCAAAAAACATACCTGACGGCCATATAACCTGCCAGGCATATGTGAGGCCGCTTGTTTAAACCGGTTATAGAAAACTGTTTTTGCTTAAAATCTGACTTGAACGTTTTTGTTTTCTGACCTCTCAAACTATGTGTAAATTAGGCTGCATTCTGTTCAGACGTGTTTGAAGCCTGAACCGTGTTTGAAACATGCTCCACCTTCAGAGAAAAAAGGTAAATAATGAGTTGTGATGTTCATTGCGTTCAAGGAGTCTTTACTGTTTACCTGTCACTTCTACTATTCCCCACTTTGCCTAGAATTACTTTCAACAACCCCCTGAGACCAGGTCTGAACCTGTTTCTTAAAAAATATATATTAGTAAATATTACAGCTGTTGTTGCTGTATACGTTAGTATTTCTACCTCTTCTGCAACTGAGGGCTAACAAGACCATTTTAATATTACAGGGTAGAAATGTATTAATTGTTCAATACATTGTATCAGCCAAACTTGCAGTCACTACTGGGGTTTTTTTCCAAGTCTGCATTGTATTTTCATAATTTCCTCGCTGAGAAATTGCCTCTATCTGTAAACTATCTTCTCCAAGTTTTACTGGGGAGTGAAGAAGTCGTGGAGTCAGATAACACAGGATGTGGATGGAAGAGGACTGCCACGTCTTCGCCCCTCCCCGCCTGGGGAAACTCATGCGAGGACTGAAACACTGCACCAATGGAGTCTGAATGGCTTCACCAGGAATAACCCCTCAACAACCCCGGCTGCACAGTGAATGACAGCAGGGGAGGGGGTCTTTAAATTTCTCAAGTGGAGCTCACTGAAGTGTGCAATATGGCAGACTGTGTGCCCGAATAAAACCCTTGTATGTTTACGTCTTTATCATGTGTAACGTCATGTACGTAGAGCAGGGTGAATGCAGAAGCAGCATCCCACGCTGCATTGCACTGGAATGCCCATAGACGAGTATGGAAATGCCATAACACTGATGCTTAATTATATATACAAAATGTATGCCCGGTTGACCTTTTTTAACTTGGAATAAGTGCATGTTTGCTAATCTCACTTCCTCTTATTATGTTCAGTTTTAAGACATTATTTCCCTGCTGCCCTGACCCGTCACATATCAACAGTTCAATCCAGGTTAGCCTAGTTTTTTCCAGCTAGCTTAGCGAGCTAACGTTAACTTTAGTGGAATGACGTCGGTCAACGTTCATTCGTGTTTAACGTTCGCTAACGGTCGAAGTGTTTAACTAACGGTCGAACTGTTGAACGTCATTCTACGTTCGCAACTAAAAACTGAAAAAAAGGCGAAACAAGACAGATAGTCGGTTGCTAGGTGACACGAAAACTCCCTGATAATGCTACCAAGTTTTTAGCTTTACTGATTCAGGAGTCAATATTTACCTAAACGAGAGCATCCTGTAGCAGAAAAGTGCCCCCCAACGGGTCGTCCGGTCCTCTTGAAGTCCTATCTCAAACCGGACTTCGATGCGGTAAGAAGATGAACAGGGGAAGTCTGGTAACGGTAGTTCGTCCTATCTGTGATTTTTCGGCGCACTGTTGGCCATCTGGTGGTAAAGGGCTGGATTCCTAAAAGTCTGAATGCTACGTGCAGATTCTCACATGCATAAGGTCTCCTGCTACTAGATACTTTTGGGGGCTGGCGTTTGTGAATTGCTTAAGGGAGGTGTCTTAAATATCTTGACCCGTAGTGAGGCAGCCATGGATGAGTTACGTTATTTATGGTTTTAATGTAAAAGAAAAAAAGTGTCTCCTTCTGCCACGTGTTGAAATTCGTCTGCAATACTCAGATGTGCTTTCTTCTATATAAAAATTCCACCAATTACAGAAAAAAAAACATTTTAAAACTATATATTTGCATTGACATAAAGCTTTGAAAGGCATGTGTAGCCTAGGTTGAATGGCACCATTCAAATGGATGTTTTGAGTAGTTTTGCTTTGTTTAACTTGGCATATTTTTGTCCATTTTCACCTGCAGTCACCTTTCCTCTTTCTTCCAGAAAATTCCTTCCTCCCATCCAAATAACTTTAACTGGAGGGAGGGAATTCCTGCTGCATGCTAGGAGTTCAACAGGGTGGAGCTTAGTGTGTGTGTGTGTGTGTGTGTGTGTGTGTGTGTGTGTGTGTGTGTGTGTGTGTGTGTGTGTGTGTGTGTGAGAGTGAGAGAGAGAGAGGAGTGAGGGAGAGTAGCAAACTGTTAAATTGACTGGAATATATGCAACAAATCTCAACTAGCTCTCTCAGTTGCATGACCTACTTAAGCACTACAGACTGTCTGTGATAAAACACTGGCTATTTGCAAATACTATACCACATGAATACTGTTGCATACCTCAGAGTATCAGAATATCATCACCTCGTTGAAAAGATTTGAAGAAAAATCAACCTTTCTATGGTAAAAAAAACATTATAAATACACTTAATTAATATGTATGTTCTATGAACTAGCATCAAGCTAAATCTCACGTCAGGGATTATATTATATTGAATCACACATAGTTCAAACAATGAAAAAAGTATGATTATTGTCGTTATTGAGTCATAGCACAAGACACACTGCGATGATGAAGCAAAGTTAATGTAAAACGTGTGGAAGAAAAACTCATGTCCAGGTTTTGAGAGGTGTTTATTCAATCTTAGCTTACTTTATACCTTTTCTCATTGTGAAAGGTAGAAATAAAATATTTTACTCTTTCTCTCAATCCAGTCCAGTTTTTCCATTTCCATCCTTGCTCCAGTCATCGACTGATGTCGTTCAAGGAGGTGATTCTGCTTCCAAACAGAAGCTCCTCATAGGTCAGCAGCTGATGCAGGAAGTTCATGTTGGGTGCCGTGCATGCCCTTCTCTCCCTTAACCAGCGCAGGGCATGAAGCAGTGACCAGCATCGATACTCCATGAGGAAGGCCAGCGTTAGTGCTGAGCTGCGACTCCTGCCCATACTACAGTGGACAAGAACGCGGCCGGCTGGATCAGCCATGATGGCTGAGCGGATGAACCTGGATGCCAGTGGCAGTGCCTCCACCAGATCCTGCTGGTTATCATCGTTTAGACACAGCCTCAGGTAACACAGCATGTTGGGAAAAGCATCAGGGCAGTTGGCAGTGGCATTTACCACATGTGTGATGTTTAGATTCTTGATGATGCGGTAGTCGGAGGCCTGGGAAGCAGAGCCCTGGTAGAGAGCTTCTTCCAAGATCTCTGAGGGGTAAATGGTGAGAGTGTGCCGCTCGGGTGTCAGCAGGACCATACGGGGTGTGCACAGGAAAGGGTAGAGGGAATGGAAGGCTGAGAATCCCCCCAGCAGGATGACAGGGTCCATTCCCAAACCACTGAGCTGGAAGAAACAGCGCTGGAGGTCAGGGGAGTCTGTCCTGGCCTTCAAACTGCCCACTGAAATAAGCATAGAGGCAGAAACAATAGCAGTCGCAGAACACAGACAGTGAGACAAAATAATTGCAGATAACCAGTTAGAAAAGAGTATACATCCATGCAATCAGCAAAATGCTATGGTTAGCATGCTAACATGCTGTTATAAGCAGATGTAATGGTTACCATGTGCACCATGTTACGTTAATGTGTCAGCATGCTAACATTTGCTAATTAGCACAGAGTAGTAGAGTACAGTCATGACTGAAAGAACAAGGTCGCGGGTACAAGCGGCCAAAATGGGTTTCCTCAGGAGGGTGGCTGGAGTCTCCCTTAGAGATAGAGTGAGAAGTTCAGCCATCCGCGAGAAACTTGGAGTAGAGCCACTGCTCATTTGCGTTGAAAGGAGCCAGTTGAGGTGGTTCGGGCATCTAGTAAGGATGCCCCCTGGGCACCTTCCTAGGGAGGTGTTCCAGGCACGTCCAGCTGGGAGGAGGCCTCGGGGAAGACCCAGGACCAGGTGGAGAGATTATATCTCCACACTGGCCTGGGAACGCCTCGGGATCCCCCAGTTAGAGCTGGTTAATGAGGCCAGGGAAAGGGAAGTTTGGTGTCCCCAGCGAAAGCTGCTGCCCCCGCGACCCGACCCCGAATAAATGGTTGAAGATGAGATGAGATGAGATGAGATGAGATGACATAGTAGAGTACAACTGTGTGGTAATGCCACTGTGTAAAAAATAGTAATTAAGGAACTGGGGTTGAACGGTAATATTTTGAAAAAAAAACTGATTTATTGGAACGTTATTCAGTAAAATCCTAAAATTGCAGCCTGTTGTTAGAATTTGAATATGGTTTCACTGACCTGGGCTGCAGCCCTCCTCTGCATACAGCAGTATTGTAGAGTACTGCTGCAGTTCTACACAGTTGATTAGACAGCCCAGCATAGGGTGGATTACTGTCACAGCGGCCCGCGCTGTCACCATGTGGCTGTCCTTGTACCTAACACACACACACATTAATTTATAATATGTACATATATTATAACAGCAACAGCCACTTTACACAATGTTCTTCTATGGTAGAAAATATTTCTTAAAGGATGAGGCAGGTGAAGACCTAAACCATCAGTGTGTTTATCTCTCGAAACTTTCTAACTTTCCTAGCTTTTCTGTGGCCTGACCACATTTGTTCTTTCTAAAGATATACAGAACATGCCATCGGGGGGATAGGGCATTTGTCTGGGGACTATTTTAAGCTGCAGACTCACACATCTCTGGCATCAGGACTCTGTATGTGGGATTGACTCAAAACGAACTACAATGGCCTTCATTTAAATGAAAGAATTTGTCGGCCAGTGCAACAGTGTGGCTAAACGGATGGACAACAATAGAGCCATATGGCACAGAGGAGCTAAGTTAAGGTTAATCAATATCAGGCAAGACTTCAGTTCATTGTTGGTTTTTACATTTAAATCAGAAAAATCTCAGTTCAGGAAAAACCTCCTTTAAATTGGTAAATTGTCCCAAAAACTGTGCCTCAGGTAACTAGATCCTACATCGTTTTTGAGATCCCTATATGGCTAAAAAGAAAACAAACTATGTTTATCAAAAAAAAAAGCAACACCTATGCAAAGTAATGCAATCTTGTACAGACTCCTGGAAAAAATGCTATCTTGGTGACGTTTTTGTTGAGATAAATATATTGATTCAATGATGGTAACCTTTGATGTGAAGATTCTGTTGTTGATGGGATGCATTTCACTGTACAGGCGTTGCCTTTATTGTGTCTACTCATACATTAACTATTGTGTGCATGACAGCACTGGTGTATCCGTGCAGTTCTCACCTCTCAGCGCTGCGACAGTCCAGGATGAGCATATAGTAAGGATCATACAAGGCTGGCTCGCCTTCCTCTGCACTCAGCAGGTTGTACACTTGCTGTGGGGTGACATAGCCTCTCTCTACACAAACTGTTGCCGGAAGAGCAGGAACTAGCACCCCCTCTGGCTCACACAGTGCTTGCAGGCAGAGAAAATACAAAGCATACAGTGTATCTGCATGTGTGTAGTTGTGTGTGCATATGTTTTTTGTGTGAGAGAAGTAAAAATACTCCCTTTACCTTTGTTCTGAATACTGATGCTGTCAGTACTAGTGACCTCTCTGTCACAGATGCTGCTCACTGCTCGTGATGTGCTGACAGGCTCTCTGGAGGCCCATCTACAACTGTTATTCACTCTTGACACGAACACAGAGGCACATGCACACAGAGAAGTGTAATCTCAAGACAGTAATACAGCAATATTATAGGAGAAAACACCAAATCAATCTATGATGACTCAACAATGCACTGTTTCAGACTTTAGTAAAGTAAAAAAAAAAATCAAAACAGCAGAACTCTTTACCTGGACAGTACTACCCCCATCTGGTTCAAGTCATTTGGCAGAGGCATCAACTATTCCCACCAGCCCTTCATTAGAAAAACATGCTACATCATAAACAAAGAGATCATGTTCAAAATGTTGATCAATATTCTCCCAGAAAGCCCAACAGGAAGTAATAAGGTAAGACCACTTTGCACTATTTGTGGTAGCTGTGATTCTTACTCTGTCCTGCTCTAGCCTTGCCTTTAATTTAACTGGTAGTCTTGGAAACACAGTAACAGTTAAGTGCTCTGGAGGGCCGCATGGGAGCTGGCTGTGACAGGTGATCGAGGGGAGACTGGATAGGAGTCCTACTTCACCCAAATTAACCCCCAATAGTTGCATTGTATGAGGTAATTTGGTCAGGACAAGGTTTCAGGTAAATCTTAAAATCATACAAAAATGATGGTACGATACATAAGTACACACACCACAGTACTAAGACAAAACTATTATGGTTAATAAACCTTGACAAGAGCTAGTGTACATTTGGGGTATCCACATGAAAACACTGACTTGAAAAATCATATTCTTCATTTGCCAACGTACCTTGCTTTTTCTTTTTAGCCAGGTCAAGACAGGAGTAAAACAGCTAAAAAAGAAAAGCAAGTTTATGGTGGCAGAGCATATATACCAAGTGAAGGCAACCATCAATAAAAATGTGTCTCCACAAACACACATTCATCCATGATATCAGCTTACCAATCCCTCAAACAAATTAAAAAAAATGTACAACGTCTTCCTTCTGATGTCCGTGTCATCAGCACTCCATCTACACATCCTTTAGGCACGGCCTCTCCACCCATTATATTCACAGCACCCTTCATGATGCCTTGTGCCCCTCTCTGTGCCTATCATGACTTCCCATCACTGGTGAACACTGTTTGTTTATAGAAGTGTTGTTTTTTTTGTTTTTTTTGGGTCCATTTTGTTTTTTTTTAACATCTTTTGGGATGTGACTCACAAGCATTCACGGGTAAGTTCATATGTTAACCAAACAAACCGATTAAACGCGGTGCAGCTAATTTGGTGCACTACACAGCTCCTGCTAATGCCTTTTTATACTTATTTTTAAATGAAACAGACAACACTGTGTATATCTCTAAGTTATGTATATGTTCTTCTCTATATTCTATTTAACTTCTGTTATGAAGTGATAGTGTATATGACGAGTATATACACCCATACTGTGTGTTCTGTTTGTTCTCGCTTCGTCACACGTCCAAGCTGTTTGCACTATTTCAATACTGCTGGTTACTGCTTATAGCTTTATAACTCTGCCACGATTGCCATTTACTTGCTTTATTACTATTTGCACTATTTCAATAGAAATGCAGGATATTGTCTACTCTGCCGTAGACTGTTTATTGTGTTATAACTTTACTGTCACTTTTTTTTTTTTTTTACCTTTTTGTACTTTTACCTTATTTATTTTTATAGCATCGATGTTGCAATCTCTTTTTTGTACTTGTACAGTGACAAATATTCTATGCCATTAACTGCAGCCGGAAAAAAAGGTTTTTACATTAATGTATTCCAAAATACCCCAGTTTCTTGATACTTGTTATTCCTACAGCCCTGTTTCCAAAGCTTTGTGAAAGCAAAGTGTCTAACATCAGAACAGAGTATGACTGCCCCCTGCTGTTGTTGTTGTTGTGTGAGCATATATATGTGAAAAGTCAATAAAGAATATATTTACAAAGATCTGTACACATATCGCTCATATCTCACACAAGTATGTACACATATTTTCACATCAGTGTGCTCAGACATGATGTTTATGCTACACACATGATCAGTCTCATTTTTTTATTTAATTGTTGTTGTTTTTTTATGCTCATCCAGCCCTAAATGTCACACAGAGGCTTTTTTAAAAAAAAAAAAAAGCATTTTACAGGCTTGTTGCTATAGTGGTCTGGATCAATCCGAGGCCCTCATGCTGCTCCAGAGTTGCACAGACCCCCAACCTTTTAGCCTTAGGAGTCTGTGTACTTAAGCAGACCCTCACTCATGCAGCCATGTGGCTCATGGTTTCCATGATGCCCTGATGGTCTGTGCAGCTGCAGGGATCCAGGCAGAGCCTGGGGAGGGTAGGGAACATAAAGCTGGGGGGAAAGTGTCAGGAATGTCACAAACAGGTGTCAACGCTGGAAAGAAACAGAGCCTGGATTGTACTCTCATCAGCAGGTAAACAAAAAAAGGTAAACATGTATTGTCAATTTTATCCTAGGTCAAATTCCTCTCATTCGGCTGATATCTCACTAATGTGTAGCCTAATGGTATATGTCAGCAAACACATATCCTAATGGATCCCACTGGCAGATGTCTGTTCTGTCGCAGTGTTTCTTGGGACAAACAGAGTTTTGATAAAGGTCCACCCAGACTGCCTCTTTAGCCTAATCATGGGAGTCACAGTCCAGGAGCAAAGTCCATCTGGACACAGAAAACAGATGAGGTGAATGGCCGCAGCAGAGAGCAGGAGAGGGGAGCAGGTGAATACGCATTATTTTTTATTTTTATACCGTTTTATCCACTCAGAGGGATTGGTTGGAGTTTGAAGATGAGACACGACTTTTCGACTTATTTCAGATTGTGAGTAAAGTTTGTATCTCGCGTTTTTTTCCTGCTTCTATCCGAAAAAGATGCAGACGGTTAAGAACGTGTTTTAAAGCGTGTTTTTCGGGAACAGACGTGAAGTTAAGACTTTTCCTATGTTACAGTTAGAATAATTTATATAAGCCTGTATTGGGTCATTTGCTTGGGTTTTTGTTAAACCTAGCCTATACTTTCTAAAAATGTCTTCAACATTTTATAAATATCTATCACCTAATGTGCCGTTCTGACCACTATCAAACGCGTTGGCACCTCTTTAATCAGGGTAAATGAAATACTTAAATATTATGTTATTAAGATGATTTATAACCTGGGCTATGTTTAGATGGATAGAGTTGTTAATGTTTTAATTCCCCGACTCATAATAACCTAGGTTAAGGTCAGCATGGGAAAGAGACATCCAACAATAAAACAGACAGAAACTATATTAAATACAAAAACACAAACACAAAAAAAATGGGTGCAGAATTGAGTAAAAATGAATTAAAACACAACCAACTAAGAAAATATAATACACAATTATTATAATGACGTAATGAGCTGTTTTGCTGGTACCAATGGTGCAGCCCTGAGTAAGACACATTTATGTTAAAAGAGTTCACCTGTAAACAGCATTCAGCACAGCAGTGAGGAGCTAATAGTTAAACCAGGTGTTCTTTGAAGGACACCAGTTGTTGGCCTCACTGCTCTGTAATGTTACACTCATGTGAATTTCTCTTTTCCCCACGATGACTCCAGACAACAGAGCCCAGCAGCAACCTGTGCACAGAATGACAGCATGTGTTTTAGGTAAAAGGTAATCAAACAGGCTTTATTTACACACACACACACACACACACACACACATACACACACACACACATATATATATATACATATATATACAGATATATTAATTTATTTTTGTGACATAGTGCAGTACGGCCTTACTTAGCCTATCGTGTGTATATGGGTAATACTACCTGCTTTTGTAAAGATTATGTATAAAAGCTATACTGAGTTTATATGACCATTTATGTGTATACATACAAAGTAGCATGTCATTCCTGAGTCTTAATTCAGCCAAACAAGGCAACCTTCTGCAGTACAATGGCTTAAACATGAGTTCAAAGACGAGTTCTTTTTTTGTTTTTCTGGCTTAGTAAAATTGTTGTTTGTTATTTAAACTTAAAATGAATCTTTCACCGGACTACATTTACATCTATGTCATTGCATGATTCATACAATAAGTTCCTGTGTGCAGTTCAGGGAGGTGGAGGAGGGGATGGTGTGCCTCGGTGATAAAGAGCCTTTCGTCTAATCATGAACTGAAGCCCCTGTTTCCCGCCTTGTGCCTGGTGATGGTGGTGGTGATTTACGCCCTGGCTGACAAACTCAGAAACTTTGTGGTCGGCATCTTCATCCCTCAGTACCACTTCCCCTATGCGGTGGCACTCTGCTTTGCCCAGGTTGGTGCCCGCTGCCTGGCTCGTTTTCTACGGATGATTCATTCATCTGAATCAATCAATCAATTATGAAGGCATTCTTTGTTTGTCACGAGCACCTGTGGGTTATTATTTATTTATTTATTAATGATTAAAAAACAAACACTGCACACTATGGCTCACCTGGTGTTGAGTTTACAAAGAGTGTGTGGTATTTGCATTGCAATTACATGTGCCTTTATACTATTTCTGCTCGGCAAAAGTCATACAATAAATAGTATGTTGATAATAAAGTACATAAAAATATTTTTTAAAACTTGTGCATACTGTATGTACATCTATTCATTATTTAAATGGTGTTAAAATCACTACAGCTCATAATAATAATAATAATAATAATAATAATAATAATAATAATAATAATGTGCAAGTCATTGATAAAAACTTTTTAAAGTATAATTGTTCTACTGGATTTTTGTTAATCATTGGCGCCATTCAATTCATACCTGTACAATGAAGTGCTAGCTGCTGTAACTCTGTCAGTACTTTGTGTGTGTGTGTGTGTGTGTGTGTGTGTGTGTGTGTGTGTGTGTTGTTTGAAGAACAGGGCATGTTAGTGTCGGGGTGTGACAGGGGTTCAGTGTTGATTAACACTTGTGCATGATAGATGTTTAACCAAATGGATGACCAGAAGACTGAACTGTAAATGTGACCTCATCCCGAAGGTTGAAACTAATGACTTTGAGTGTTAACTAGTGTAAATGCTGAGAAAATGCAGGCTTTATAGATTTCTGACATATTTACGTCACATGGTGGTGAACAAAACATAATTTAATATTAAAACAAACAAAACACACACACGCACGCACGCACGCACGCACGCACGCACGCACGCACGCACGCACACACACACACACACACACACACCTGTTATTTACACGCTCTGATGTAAAGACCCTGAGAGGGGCTGTAGACTGAAGGACAATATGCCATAGGTTAACAGTGCTTTAGTCAGTAGGGTCATTAGTGCCTCAGTAAACAACAGGAGTTGGATAGCTATATTCTACTTCATATCCACACACCCTGGGTCTTTATCCTCCATTTATGTGTTGAAACATATTAATTATGCTTAAGCCTGTGAATGTTCTCATTTGGTTGAGTCATTGTGAATTATTATTAGTTATTCTTCATACCAATGGGACATAACTGAGGAAGTATGTGGCGTTTTCTCTGTTGATGCGTTCACTGTCCTCTCTGATATCAGTTTTTTTTAGAATTGAATTGAAGGTTCTTTTAATTACTTTAACAATCATTTCATTATCATTCAATCAGATTATTATTTTTAG
Source organism: Echiichthys vipera (assembly GCF_963691815.1). NCBI lineage: Eukaryota > Metazoa > Chordata > Actinopteri > Perciformes > Trachinidae > Echiichthys > Echiichthys vipera. The sequence goes on from NC_139836.1 coordinate 22,030,136, forward strand.
GATTTTATGATGATTATTATTTTATCTATAAAATGTAAAGTACTAGTGCAAAATCTGAAGATATTCCTTTTACTGTTATAAGGAGTCTGGAGCCTGCATATTGTTTGACATCTTTTTCTAGCTAAATTAAATAAATAATCAATAGATTATTTAAAATGGACGCTTTTTATAATTTGACCTATAAATTTAATTGACTAATCTCAGCAATCATTTAGATGAGGAGGCACAGAAGTTTGTGTAAGTTCGACAAACCATCTAATCAGGTTCTCAGATCAGTACAATTTAAATGCTTCCAGCTTACAGTTTGGTCTTTAGTGCTTTGTGGTTATTATATGTGTACTCTAACTCTTTATATTGACATGATCTTTTCCAGGTTATGCTCGCTCTCCTTGTCTTAAATCTCCTCCATGTCCTAAATCTGGTGCCTCTGAAGCCTTACACCAGGCTCTTGGGTGAGAAGGTGTTGGTGCCCTCTATCTGTAACAGCATCCATGCTGTGATGGCGATGTGGGCCAAAGCCAGCAGCTCGTACGCCGGCCTCTTCCCCCTCCTCCTGCCTTTGCTGCCCATGCTAACTGTGGGCTTCAGTTTCTCTCAGAAGCTGGCATCCTCTCCACCTACCCACATCTCTCTTCTGATTTCCATCCTGGGTGGGACTTCTTTTGTAATCACAGGTAGAAAGGTTAGATTAAGTTGGTTTAGAGCAGATTAAACTGATTGTTCTTCACCGTTTTGACCTGTAAACGACTTCCTCTCTCTCTCTTTTTCCGAAGCCTCCCAGGGTCAGTCAGGTGTTGAGCCTCTGGAGTACATGTATGCACCACTGGCTTTAATCCTCCACAGTCTGTCTCTGACGTGGCTGGCTAAAGTATCGGAGGGTGAGCGCCGCCACTCCCGTGAAGACCAAGCCTCCGTTTTCGACATCTACTACACCCAATTGGTCAACCAGGGCTGGGTGCTGGGCCTCCTGTGGCTGCTGCACCCAGACAGTCCCAGGCAGGTGCTGGGTCACGGCAGCTGGCAAAGCCTGCTTTTCCATGGATACCTGCTCGCTATTCTTCTGCTGGGGATGGTGCTGAACTTCCTGGTCGGTATGTCAGCTCTGTGCGTCTCACCGCTTGCTGCTGCACTGCTGCAGTCAGCAAGGCAGGTTGTGCAGCCACTCCTCCAGCTTTAGTACTTTTTCTTTTGTTACACACTACTCAGTTAACAGGTCTACTTACATGACATCATTCAGAAATGACATAAATGATGACTTTTAGATTGATCACATTTTTGTTGCATAACATATTTATTTTTAATACTAACATGTACTCCATATGCAGTTATTAATACAGGTCTCTTTCTTCACTTTCGTCACTTTGGTTGCTTACAATGTGCAATGACAGAGGACAGGATGCTGTATAAACACAACGTGTGAATGGGTCTGTTCCGGTTCGGTAAAGAACGTTAGGTATTTTTTTGAAATAAGGCTTCATACTGTGGCCTAAATGGGCAATCAGCAGCAGTGAAACAAGTACAAATCAGCAGCATGAGTTAAAAAAAGTCTTTTAAGAAAAAAAACATATTTTTGTACTAATGGTTATACATGAAAAACTGGGTTCATTCAAGAAGAATAGATTGATAGAGGACACAGACTTTTGGACCCTACTGTATATGTGACCTAATTTATTTATCAGTATTCAAAATGAACAGTATTTAACCTCCAATGTTTGTCCTTGAATAATTCTGAACAGCCGCTGAGGAAAGTGTTATTTATACTGGACGCAGGCTGTTGAACACGCTTTGCTTAACAGTGTTCAAAAATATCTAAACTGAAATAAATTAATTTTCAACTAGTGGTTTGTTGATGTTGCCCTTGAATGAATGTGACTGCTAAGGTTAGTCAGATGAGAAGGGATTGTGATGATAAAAGAGTTAAATGGTAATGTCTTAATATTTAATTCGCCTCCTTAAAGTATGTATGAACTACTCAGTGATGTTGCACCAAAGACTCTGTATCCAATTATGACATTGAAATGACACAGACTTAATTTCCAAGAATATTTATTCCAAATGTTAAGTGCTCCAAAAAAAACCTCCCCCACCTGTACACCGTGTGTATGAATCCCCTGAAAACCTGATGAAAATGCGCCGTCATAACTTTCTGAGAGGACTTTTTCTGCTACATCCTGTTGAGCACTTTTCTCCAAATTATGTCAGAGACTTGATTAAGCACATTTAGGAACATGCCTGAAAACATAGAGATTAATGGCACCACAGACATTGAAATAAAATATGTCTCTACACTGCACCCAAAGCTGAAGATGTCCCAATCATACATAATTGATGGGGACATCCTTTAAAATGTGATTTTGTATATTTATACCACAACTTCCACACTAATTTGGGCCAAACAGGAAACCACCCACAGGTAAAAACCCTGTACACAATGTCATTTTGTTAACTTTGTGTGTTAATTGCATTTTTAATTATTTTTTTCTGGAATATATCTTGTGCACATGTATGAGTTTTCTTTCCTCTTTGCACCTGTTTGCACCGTAAACTACAAACGATGCAGGTTTGAGCATATTCCCAAAGATTTTTGCTCATGTTTTGTGATGTAGGAAATGCACCTGACATGTTTTTTAATTCCTAAATAATACAGTGTTACAGTGCACACAATAGACTTCAGTGAGAAGAACTGAATGTAAACAAAACTGAGCTCTACAGCACATCTTCAACATCCGTGAAGATGTAAATGAAGACCTTCTGCCAACAGCTTTAAAGAGATATTTTGCTGATTTTAATCCAGGTCTGTGTCACAGTAATGTGTTCAGACAAACGGCGTTCCTGTCTCCGTGGTAGAAGTCCAATGCCCATGTTGCCATGACACAGAGCTGGATCAAAATGGGTAAGGGGAATCCTCCTCAATAGATGCTGGACCTTGCTGCCAGGGATTGCCTCACTCACTGTCTGAGTCTACCTCTTGTCCTTTATGAGTCAGAGTTGGGTGGTAGGTGTATGCCAAGACTCTGCAGCAGGTTGGAAGCTGGTCCGGCCAGGCCGGCTTGGCAGCTGAGGGACTCCAACAGGTTTGTGACCAGATTGAGGTCAATGTCCAGAGGCTGGATCTCCTCACCTGTCTCCTCCATCCCTCCGTGTCCGGGGAGACCGTCTGTGGCAGAGTCTGAGTGGGCCTGGTTCTTCTACAGAAAGGACAAGTATAATAAAACAGGTTCCATAATTAGATTCAGGATGACACTTGTGCATCTATGTTTTTAAAATGAATATTTTGAGGTGTAAGTAAGTGTATGTAATTACATAATTTACCGTCAGATTGAAGCTTTGTCCTATATTAGTGCTCATCAGCTCCTGATCCATTTGATCCATGTATTTTCTGAGACCGTCCAAGGTCCCTGTCCCGTCCATCTCTGCGTGAACAGAGGACCCCTCTTCTTTCTCTTCTTCCTCCTCCTCCACCTCCTCCTCACCTTCATCGTCATCATCGTCATCATCCTCATCATCACCTAGATCATCTGAATCAAGCTCTTCTTCTTTGCTTCCTGTTAAAATAAAATAACAGAGGAAGATGTGGCAACTTTCTGCTACTTATTTCTACTGTTCTCCGTCTTTTATGACTTCTCCATACCTAGTAATCGGTCCAGCGCGTTGGCCATGGAGTCGGGCTCAAAACTAAAAGGCTCAGTTGAACTGCTCCTGGAAGAAAACAATGAGAAACCTGAACTGAAAGACTATTGGAGGACAATGCACATTGAAATTCAGTAGCCAGACAGGGTGGATGTACTGTACTGTTTTTCTGTACATTACCGTTTAGTATCATATGGACAATAAATACATAAATGATTCAAAATTATTTTATTCATTGATCTAAACATGCCTTCGATAATATTAGCTAAATATTGGTAGAATCAATCAGGTGTACTGGCCAGATATTCAGTCAGTGTGTCTCACCAGGGCAGTTCAGCACCCTCATGTGATGACATGGCGTTTAGGAAATTTTTCATCCCCTGACTGACTGCTACCAGGCTGTAACCGGCCTCCTCTCCCTCCTTGTCACCCTCCGTCTCCTTCCTCCCCTCCTCTGCACCACTGACATGCTCTGTGTGTTTGGTGGAACAGGAGTTTTGGCTGCGAACATCAGCTCTCCCCCCACTCCTCTCCTGCAACATACGCTCCAAATCCTGAGTTGTGATATCCAGCCAGCTGTCACCTGGAGATAGGAAGAAAACAAAATAATTACGGGAAATGCTTGAAAAGGAGAGAGGGTAGAGAATGGAGGATGCATACAAAAAGAACAGAAACTGAACGGAATTGGCAGGCAGAAGAAAATCCCAGGTGGCAGTGAGAAAGGCAACACCTACTTTCTAGCAATGTCATATGAGCCTTACTTTATAATAAGTTAGCAAAATAGTAAAAAGCAAAAGTACAAACAGTATGCATGCTAATGTTAAACCTCTCCTTTACACAGACATTTGTCATAAATTATGCTGCAGGAATGGATTCTAAGATTAGACATGTAATACTTCAGTTATAACAATTATATAACTCAAATGTATGTGAGACAAATTAAAGCTGATTTTCTCTTGGAGCATAAATCTACAAACTTTCTACAAATGCCTTTCAAGTCTATAAAAGTGTTTCATAGCCAAAAGGTAGATTTTCACTCACTGTCCTCTTGGGGGAGCCGTGACTCTTGTTTCTTCAGCTCCTCCAAGTTGAAAGGACTGCAGCTGTGCAGCAGCTGGAGAACCTCCTCACCTGGGGACAAAACACTGAGACAACGTACACAATAGGTACATTCAGACAGAAACACTTGGATGTCACAGGCAGGCATATTGACAATGCGCATCACTTACGCACAGCCAGAATCCTCACCTTGATTTTGAGGTGACAGACTGTTTGAAGAAGTTTTCCGCAGATCTTGTCAGTTCTCTGTAACGAGCCGAACCTTCCAGTTCTTCCTGGATTTGAGAACAATAAAAATGAACAGTTGCCAAAGTAGACAAATGCTGAGTCTAAGTAGATAAATATGCCAGATGTGGTAAAGTAGCTAATCTTCTTCTTGACCTCAACATTCAAAAAGGGTAACTGACCTGGAAATAGCCATTCTTTTTCAGACTGTCCATGAAGCCTTTCCACTGAGGGTTGCAACATACGGGGGCATCAGGCTCTGATGATGGCTGCCTGCACTTCGAGCACAGAATCTCAAAACCATGGGCCTGGGAGAAACAAGCAGACAGAGACAGACATAAACAAATACAACACAACAGTTCATTCATCCGAAAGAAAGTTCAGAATGAAGCGGAAACACACCAGCTTCATGCCGAGCTCATGGGCTTTGTACTGTGGATGAGAGCAGGGAGGCAGGGTAAAGCCGCTCCGCCGGTCTGGGGTGAACTGTTGCTGCTGCAGCTGCGCGTACAGGCAATGGGTAAATTTCACCTGGAAATACATATACATACATTAAAGTACAATGTTATAGTTAACATAAAAGTTTTGAAGACATTTAACGAAAACTGAAACCATACTAATGAAAAACATGTAATTAAAGTATTCAGCAAGAAAAAAACATGAGTATAACACAACACAGAAGCAGTAATTTTAAGTCATTTCATTTCTTTTCCTATACTGCTACAATCATGAATCTTTAAGTGTGTTTACCGAAGTGAGGACTCTTGTTTCAGGTGGAAAGGTCTTGAAACTTCGACACGCCTGCAGATCTACTGGATCCCGCAGGTAGAACGCCGACACCGCAGGGGCGACCAGGTCTGGTCGTTGTGCTAACACCATGGCGACACCTGATGGTATGAAACAGTGGGCACGATGGAGGCCAGCTTTGATCTTCTCCGGGTACCTAAGTGGAGAGTAGAGATTGATATGCTTTTTCATTCTTGATACAGTTACAGTATGCATATTCTCTATCCATCTACATTGAATATAGGCTGTTAACTTTTCTCATGCTTTCTTTGTAGTGAAGAAGTGTCCGACACTGATTCTGCACCTCAAAACTTTGCATTCTGACATTTTGCACCTTACTGTAAAAAAACGGTGAGGGTCAGAGCATCTCCACTGGGAAGCATGTATACTTGTCAATGACGTTGAATCTGTGACACATACGTGTATCAAAAATAGACTTTTAACAAGTGAAGACATCCCCTCACCCATCTAATCGCTTCCTCAGGGCTGAACAAATCTTGGGGCTTGCCTGACAGGCCTCTGGGTGGGTGGACAGCAGTGCTAGAGCTTGGGCCACAGTTGGCACCACATCTTTTGAGACCCCCACTGGACTGGATTTGGAGGGACAGGGCAAAATATGCAACCGTCCCCTATAGAGGAAGACCTTCAAAAGAGAATGAGTGGAGAAATGAAGTCTTATAAATACAATGAGAAGAGGAAGATTTTAGCGTATGAGTGTCAGTGATTACTTTACACTAATGTTAACCAAGCACTTTCAAATCAACCCAAAAAGTTTTAAATAAATAAAAAAAAGAGGTATTATAACCAAATGAACTGAAACCCAATAGCTGCTTGGACGGTGGGATATCAGTGGATACATTTTTGGTATGCTCTGGGAAACGGTATTTTAAGGGCCAAGACGTGCAAACGTACTGATACAGTAACAGAAACTGTGATGAAGACAACAAAAGACCATGCACTGTTAAAAAAACCCTCATCTGGTCGACTCACCCTGTTTTCACTGGTGTCGGGATTCAGCCACTTGGGAAGATAATCTGCTGCTTCAATCAGAACAAACTCTCCATCATTGTCCTCAACTCTTCACACACAAACATGAAATGGGAGTGAGAAGCAGAGAAGCAAATGACAACTGAATGGGAACTACGTTTAAGCACTGTACTATGTCAATAGACTCATAATTTTATTTATTTATAAACTCAGAGCACGTTTTGTCTCACCTGACTGCGAGCTGTGGGAAGGCCTCTGTGATTTGCTGCAGGAGGTAAACAATAAACCACTCGTCCTCAACATTGTCCCCAAACTGAGTGCTGCCTCCAATGTGAGCAGGGACACCACCTGTCAATGAAAAAAATAAAGTGTGGGTACCAATATTTAAATTGATTGATTGTATAACTGACATGTTTATATTGAATATGTAAATAAAATTAAAACAGAAAAAAACAATAAATAATAACACAAAATCAAAATGAATCAAAACAGGAAGACAAAAAACCCCAGAAAACATAGAAAACACATACAAAAATAATTTAAGCAAAATAAAATAATTCACATATTCATATACATATATATGAATAAACTAATATATATATATATATATATTATATATAATAAATATTAATCACCACTTATCTTTACTTTGTAACAAGATATACATTAATTTAAGCCCATTAATTGTACATGATATTCCTTTCTCTTATATCATCTACACATCATTTTTATTTTATTTTATATTATGTTAGATTATAAATATAATCCCTTCAAATTTTCACTAACAAAATAAATAAACAAACAGTAAATAAACATGAAAGAAAGAAAAAATAAATAAACAGTGAGCACCTGTGATAGTCAAACATATTCCTCATCCTTGTACTTTGTGAATATCAATTGAAATGAATTCCTCTGTGAGGTGTTGACAACACTGTACCTTTCTCAGGATGATACTTGAGGTTGAATGACTGATGCTGCCAAATGTATTCTATCAGAAATGGAGCAACCTTTGCCAAAATCTGCTCCACTAGATGTGCGAGATGTTCCTCCGTCTGCTGTGAACCTGAACTGTCTGACTGGATCCAGAAGAGTTTGTACTGAACCATGTCCTCCTGAATCACTCTCCTCTGCAGGGCGTCCATTGTAGTAGATTTGTATTTTTCTATAAAGACAATCTCGAGGATCAAATAGAAAGTAAGGGTGAAGTTTTAGCGTTTATAAAAGGCTGGGAAACATCTAAATACTCAGTTTAGTACAGGATAATCCCATTAAATGCTCGGTAAACCTTAGCAGTTACCTTGTATAGTTTTTAAATGAGCTATATGCGGCAAAAATATTCAACTTTTCTTACTTCTTCGTACGTTGCTAGCACGCCATCTGTCACTGTTTGGGTCCTACTGGGAATTCTGCTCGACTTCCCACATAGTGTAACAACTAATAGTTCCTCCCCAAATATCGCTCCTCTACAGGCATTAAAACAACCTTTATAATACTAAATTAACACTGGAAAGAAAACACATTTTACTATATTTCAATAAAATTAAATATTATATTACATAATGCGCATTTTCGGTTCAGTCGATATCTAATCTAACATGTAATCCACCAAAGACAAACGGATACATTCCAGGGACGCAACTCAGGTTGTCGCAATGCATGCTGGCAGTTGTAGTGAAATAGCCAATGGGCAATAGCATTTTTGGGGTAGTCCGAAATCTATTTCCCATGAGACCACGGGCATTTTTTCTAGCGGTTAGAAACAGTTTATTAAAAAAATTACGGGACTTTTTTTTTTTCTCAGCTCGGTATTCATGTCAAACATTTATTTTTTAAGTAGATACAGAAATATAAAAAAAAACACAAAATCAATCACGTCGTTATAGTGCATGCTGGGAGTTGTAGTGAAATAGCCAATGATCAAACGGCTCTTTCGGGGTAGGTCGAAATCTATTTCCCATGAGCCCACGGGCAAACGGAGCTGCGTATCCATGACAGCGTATCGTTGTTGTTGGTGGTGCTAACGGATGCTAACGCTAGCAAGAAAATAGACTGAGGTTGCGATAGTCCAGCTTCCCCCGCACTAAGGGTGTTCATCTGCGGACTCAAAGGAAATGTCAGCCCTCCCTCTCATCTGTTCCCAGCGAGTCCAGGACGCGGAGGCGAGGATGCGAGACCTCGAGGGCTTGAACCTATAAAAACGGAGACGACTGAGAATGATTTCACGATACAACAGGAGACCTGTATCGCACAAACTTGAGATGTGAGTACCGAAAATACAGGGAGAATTTTGGTAACTGTACCGGCTGAGCACTGTCTGTAAACACGGTCGTCCCTAGCTGTCAGAGTCTGAATGCTTTTATTATGCACTGGAGGGAAATGAGATGATTGATTGGCCATCGCATGACGGTGTAAATCAGGGGTCTCTGACGGTTTTTAGGCCAAGGACCCCTTAGCTGAGAGGGAGGAAGCAGGGACCCCCTACTACAAATACTGTATTACATTGAGTTGCATATTAAATTGGGCCTAACAGCTAGGGCGACCTAAAGCCCATACACACAGCTTTTCATGGTGTGCTTATACATCACAGTGATCATTATTAATATATTTATAAATCATATGTTAATGTTTAACATACATATGAAAGACACATAGTGGTTACCTTGCCTATAAGCGATTCATCAAACTTGTGTAAATGTATGGATTTATTTTTTCATGAATGTATTTTTGCTAAAATACATGTTGGATATTATCAAACATATTTATTTAAAAAAAAACATTGGAAAGATCATCAAACAATTTGGCAGACCTCCTGCAGTAACTCTGAGGACCCCCTGGGGGTCTCGGACCACCTGTTGAGGATCTCTGGTGTAATATATTGTTTTTATTGATCCAGTTAGTGGCAGTACCTCTGTCGCATCCATGTCTGTCGACTGGTTTCAATAGGAAACAACCAAGAACAACATGTCCTTGTCTTCCCGATGCCATGCTTTGGAAATAAAATTATTATAAAATATAATTTATATAATATGGTAAACATTATTTGCATTCAAAGGCCTAAGACATGCATGCAAAGTCATCGACTGATCAGAATCTTTATTAGATACATTAACAAGAATCATGATTCAGATCATCACCATTATATCTTTTCTGTTATTATATTACCTAACACTTAGTCATAGAAACAGTGTATCTAACACACTGTTTCTGGGACTAAGGACAAACTGGATATCCTTTACTTCTGTTTTTGTTGTGTTCTTTTTAATGTTGGCTGTAAAAGCAGATTATCTAACACCATGGAAAGACATTCAGCTGCTTCATTCACACTTTCACAAAGTTTTTTCATGTTTTTGTGACTGTAAGCATCGCTGACATTAAAAACACCTCTCTCCACCTCACCCAAACATGTGATTACAAACTCTCTATAACAATAATGTTCTCAATCTGTCTTTCATACAGTCGTGGTTTGTCCCGCAGCAGCCTCGACCACCACCCTCTACCGGAGGAGGCAGACGATAACCAAACTCCTCAGCGATATCTCCACGACCTCCAGGAAGCTGTCTCTGCTCACAACAGGTACCAGAGTCACGGACAGGCAGCCCAGGCTTCTTCTGCAAGGAGATAAAACTTGGCAATGCCCGGCCATAATCAAACTGCTTGCAATTGCAGCTAGTACACAAACATATTCTTGCCTGTGTGTTTTGTAATGTTACACCGTCTTGAGTGGACAGCTGATTCTCAGGCCTCTTGCAATGTGAAACAAGACACCCAGAAGCAGTAGATTAATTGATATCGCATTGCCTCTCAGATGTGAAGTTAAAAGAATAAATAATGAGTCAGGCGGTTGGAATATTCAATTACGTTGACATTTGCCCTTTATTTTCCACTTTGAAAACTTTCCTTTGATTATGTCAGCAACCACCACCATTAAGATTTACGCAGCCACACAACAGAGACCCGATTTATATTGTGACTTAGAGAGTCATTGTGCTTGAATATACTTTTAAATCCACTGGGAAGAGGTGATGATGCCTTGGGAAGAGGGGGTGTTGGAAACATGGATTATGCACTATACCCTCCACATGAATCATGGTGAAACATTACTTCTCAAACTGTACATGACCCTCACAACTTTCTTGTGTTTTCTGTGTAGTTCAGAGACCGCCTCGGGCCACTCTGACTGTCCCACCGTCATCTCCGTAGACTCCAACCAGTCCTGGTCAGGTATCCACAGCTCCACAGGCACTGGCATCTCCACAGAGAGGAGCTCTGTTTTCTCCTGGGGCTATGATGTAAGTCTACTCCTGAGCTCTTATTGTGAAGTAATGATGGCTCTGTCTGTCACACAAGAAGCATACTCAAGCGTCTACACACACACACACACACACACACACACACACACACACACACACACACACACACACACACACACACACACACACACGCACATGCACACTCTCACACACACACACACACACACACACACACACACACACACTCATGCATGCACGCACACAATATTGTCTTTCCTCTAGCATTTTCCATCCTCTCTGTTATTCTGTTGAAAAGATGAAAAGACTTAAAGGACATGCTTTCATGCAAGATTTAATGTCAATATTTGATTTACTTACTAATATTTGTCACCTTTGGAAAACCATACAACAACACACAAGAAGTCACTATAGCAGATGCTTTGCTTGTTCGCTATTTGTATATTCAAGACGTGATTCCACTGGGTATTGGTTTGTTATTTTGCTGTGCTTTCTTCCCTCAGCTGGTCCACAAAAACTTTTCTAGGACTTAGTGATTTATTTAGTTCATTGTCCTCAAGCTGTTTCTGAGAAAGAAACAACTCCTTTACGAGAAACTAACTCACTCCCAACTCATCTCTTTCTCTCAGCCTCTCGCTCGTCTTTTTTGTTTTTTTGTTGGAACATATGAACAGTAATGCTTGACCACAAACGCATACACAAATCCCAAAGGCTAATAGAAGCGAATTATTATGCACGTCGAGACTTGCCGTGAGATTAAAAAAAAGAATGGCGATGTGTTGCCAACAACTGATAAATAGACTGTCACGGAGCTGGTGTATGAGAGGAGAGGAATGACTAGCTTTCCTTCCTGGGGCTCTGTCTTTTTCTTGTTTGTCTGTCCCATAGGAGTTCGACAAGGCAGCGTCACGGCAGGTGCAGCGAATGTTTGAGGAGATCGACAAAGAGCTGTACGAGGGGAGAGGCAGCGGGGGAGGGATCCTCCAGGGGCTGCAGGATGAATGTCAGCAGTGGGCCACACGTTTCCCACATCTTCGGTATGTTCTCCACAGTTTCCTACCAACCTCCTGACCTTTTACCTCAGGGTAACAGTGGGATCAAAGATTAATGCTGTCTTTGAAAATAATTATTTAACTCAAATATCCACTTTGTGTGTGTGTGTGTCACTCAGGATCCTGGGAACTCAGCTGATGACTCCAAGTGATGAGGGCTTCCAGTGGTATGCTACCTCAGGGAAAGGCAGCTGTGCCAGCAGCCCGTCAGCAGGCAAAGAGAGCAGTGTGAAGTCCCAGGAGAAAGATAAGGCTGGCGCAGAGTGAGTCTTAACTGCACTGACTCACTGCTTAACAGTCTGATGTCATACGTACACCTGATACATTCATTGACATAGGGAACAATTGTTTATTCCTATATTGCAAAGAAATATGTCAGAATATGACTATTATGTCTCTCTATCTGGAGTGGCTGTTAGCCGACTGTCCAGATGACTGGTGCTTGTGCATCAATTATAGAAGAGTCCTGACTGACTCTGGTTTTGTGACCTAGATGCTCAGGCTTCTTAATCGAGTTTGTGGGTCATGTTCGGCTATGGTGAATAGTTGCTAGGACTGTCCATTTTAAAACTAAGGTGGCATAAAGGAGTTTGTGTCGGCCACCTTTTTAATGCCACTGTGTTAATGCAGTGTGTTAATGTGAGCTTCTACACTTTTCAGCCTGGAGTTGTGAGCTGCATTCTAGTTTCTTTATTATTTATAGAAAACATCCAGGATGTATGGGCTTGTGTACATATTAAGGTGCTTAACTATGCGTTGCCCTTGTGTTTGGGGGAAAGGTTGAACGTGCAGGGCAGGAGGGCGGCTCTGATCAAGTCCTCCTCAGCAGAGTTGGATGAGCATCCTGGCACCTCCAGTGGCTCCAGCTGTTATGACAAGCCCAGAGTGATTGAAGTGGACGGTCTGATGGAGGAATACCTTGCTTTCGATAGCAGGGACTTGTGAGTTCCTTAAACTACACACTGATGCCATAATCTAAATCTAAACCTCAGCTGTCAAAATGATTTACTGTATCTGTCTTCTGCAGGGAGGATGAGGGGGACGGGGGTTGTTTGGAGTCAGGTCGGAGGCATCACTGCCTACCCCCTGTCTCTCCGTACCGGTGTCGCCATCAAGCTGTTCTCGACCTGCTGTTTGACGATGTGTGGCGGCAGCTGGTTGGCTGGACCAAAGAGCTGGTTCAACGCCACTGGGAATGCTGCACCTCAAGTAGGGCTGAACTATTACGCATGCATTAGACCGCACTTATGTTGACAAATGTCCATTCTTACGCACAGTATTTAGAAGTGATTGTTTTTGTGATTTAAAGATGAGGAAAAGATTTCTGGGAACTTGAGCCCGGTGCAGCTAGACTCCCCGAATCCCTTCATGCTGCTCTCCATGCTGCCCACGATGCTGCCCAAACTTGGCCAGAGCAGGGTGCCCCCACTCACAGCTGGCCTGCAGTTCCAGGTCAGTGGTCTGAAGGGGGCTGGGAGCCTCATTTCACTTTCAACAAAACTTAAAAATCGAAAATGACTCCCCTTTAAAAAAATTCTGTTCAGGCTTTTTACAGGTGTGATGAAATATATTCAATCATGACAATAATACTGACCTTTATATGTAACTGCATCTCAAATTACTTAGTTTTCTTAACTTTAATAATGACTCAATTTATTACTGTACATGAAAGGAAAGGATGTTTGTAGTGGAAGACGTGTTTTACTTAAGTTGACCTTAAATCATTTTAGCCCGGAGAGGACACTCTATAACATAACATTTGCTCAGCCTCTCTAACTGTGATGTCTGAACAGGCTTTAGACTCAAGAGTCTCTGTTCCACAGTCCACACTTGATCGTCACCTTTTTTCACTCCTGCCTGTTGCTCTTTCAGTCTATCAGTGCTTCCGGTTCATTAACTTGTATCACTGTTTTCTTTTCTTCCCCCTTTACTCTCTGCCCTTCACCTTGCCAATGTGTTTTGTGTACATTTTGTTTCTATTGTGTATTTTCCCCCTTATTATTTTTTTCTTTCTCTATATCCCTCCATGTTCTTCACCATTCTCCCTTACTTTCTTCTTTATCCACTATCTTCCTTTGGTCATGCCTTTTCCCCTTAAAGAACACAAAGTCAAGGGGCTCAAAGCACAAGTCCAGACGGAAATCCAAAAAGCAGAAAAGGTCCTCCACTGTATGTAACTCCCTCACTTAGAGCCAAAATGGTGGCGTGTCGTGTGCGTGCTGTCCATTGCGGCTCATTATCTTTATCTCTAGAATATATGTGCTTGTGCCTGTTAATTAACCTGAACGCATCACCACTGTTTATCTTTTTGATTAACTGCATCTTATTTTCAACAAAAACTACTTTGATTTTCTCTAGATCTTTATTTTCCTTCACAATGAGAATGTTGGAATGCTTTGTTGTGCTTGTTTTCGCTTTTGTTGCATTTTAAATGTTGTGAATATTATTTTTGGTTGGTGGGATAGCAGATATGGGGTCCTCCTGACATCACTGCATGATGAATAACCGTTTCTTTGACAATATGCTGCATTGTACATATAACCACGTGGCCTCTGCCCTTCATAAAATTCATTATTTGTATCTGACCTGCCTGTGCTACTTTATTATGTCTCTTGTCCCCTCTTTTGGCATCTTTTATCCCTCTCTTTTACCCTCCCCCTCTATTTCATTACTTATCTCCACACCATTCCCCAGGCTGGAAGGGTCCCAGTAGGAGCAGCAGCTACCCAGCACAACCTGAATGACCTCATCGTGATCCACAGCATCCCCCTGCAGCAGAGGAACCTGGGTGTGCTGGAAAGAAACCAGTATGGACACATTTTACTCTTCCAAACCAATGAGCAATTACACATTCGTCACCATGCATTTGCATGTTCTTTATATGTATTTTAATCTTTGAATGGGGGATGAACAGAGTCATAGATGTATTGTAGTTCTTGTTTTCCATTTACAGGTAAACACACAGTGTCACTCATGCCATGTTATTGTCCCTGGTTTTAACACCTTGTTTGGCAATCACCTTGAGAATGCAGTCAGTTGGCAGTAGGTGGAAATGCACCATTCAGCGATTGTGCTCCACTCTGTCCTTGCCATACAGGGAGCCAGAAGAGCGGGCGTCTCACAGACCAGGCTCCAGTGTGATCCCTTCCAGCAAACCTCGCCCTCGCAGAACCCTGGAACAGAGCTCTTCCTCGCTGTCCCGTCCGGCACAGTCTGCCAGACGCAGAAACC
This sequence comes from Echiichthys vipera, assembly GCF_963691815.1. Taxonomy (NCBI): domain Eukaryota; kingdom Metazoa; phylum Chordata; class Actinopteri; order Perciformes; family Trachinidae; genus Echiichthys; species Echiichthys vipera. Next base: position 22,045,374 of record NC_139836.1, read on the forward strand.
CTCCTCCCCGAACCCTCCTGCCACTGGTTCCCAGCCTGAGTCAGCCCAGTGCAGCGGGATCCATGGATGAGGTCATCCGCGGGACACGTCTGTGAGTTTCAGTGTCATGGGAGCCCTGCCAGTCTCACCCAAACTCCTATCTTGCTTTTTACTCTCATTCTCTTCTACAGCCTCAGAAACTGTGCAGAGGCAGAGTGAGTCCTTTGAAAATAGAATCCCTTGTGCCGTATGGCTCTGTGCAGCAGAATAATGGGGTGTGTGTGGGGGGGTGGATAGAAGTTACTTGTGTGAAACCAGCTTCACAGGTGAACTTATCATGAACTGCGGGTGAATGAGTTATAGCATTAAGTGTGCCATGTATTTTTCCTTTCATGTGGAATGGCAATTATCCTGCAAAATTCAGCGTCTTTAAATCTCACGTTTACCTTGGTTAGCATGTGTTGACGACATTTCCTTTTTAAAGAACAAGTTGAACTTTTTTTTCTTTATGATTTGTTTTACTTTTACTTTACTGTCATCACTTTGAGGAAGTCACTGAACCTGACCGAGAGATTGTCCGGCACATAAACTGTAATATTTTTTACATTTCAGTTTTTGTACAGATTAAACAAACATGATACAACACATTAATTAATGAGCTTTAAGCAGGATAGAAATACCTAATTTGACACACTCTTAATATATCTTTATAAGCTTTTTGTAATCTTCAGACATTTTGGATAAAGCCAGCAAATTACTTTGAACAATTGGATCTCAATGTGTCTTGCAGGTGCATTCACACCAACAGCAACAGACTTCTGGCTCCAGTTTCAAACTTAATGGACAGATATGAGTGGGATTGATATTCTCATCTTATTTTCAGCAAGAAAGTTGATTAGTGCATTTTCTTTAATTTTCCTTTAATATCACAGTACTGTTACCGTAGCATCTTGGTCATAAAAAAGTATATGCATGGGGATACCCTTCTTATAGAACAGAAGTCATTACAGCGTAAAAGAACAAACAAATATGCTATCACAAGAAGTACAATTCTAACTTTGACTTTCATCCTTACACCTAAGCTGTGAATTTTCACAGCTCCCACGGCCTTTTCGGACAGAAGAACACGTTAGGATGAATAGAACACTCTATCTTTACTCTATTGTCTTTTAATGAAGAGCGTGTCTTCTTCCGCAGACCCACAGCCAGCGACCGCCTGACATCTCCGCTGTTGCCTCTGAGCAGGAACACACTCCTTCCCCCCATTAGCACTGGAGACCCAGAGTCGTCTCACTCGGGGCAGCAGCCCAAACTTGTACTGGTAGAATACAAAACCACTGAAACACAACTACACTGGCAATGGAGAACTTGTAACAGCATCCAAATAGAAACACATTACATCAAGGCTTTTTGAATGATTAATATGTTTCAGAAATCTACTAGTAACCCAAAAGTATACACCCTAAAAAAATTGCAACTATTAAATGAATTTCTCCATCCGTCCAGCGTCAGAAAGGCCCGTCCAGCCGCGCCCACAGTGCTATAAATGACGAAGCTGGCAGTTCAATACCAAGGGATCGTCACCACCTACTGGATGTCTTCTCTCGCCCCAACACCACACACACATATAGGGTAAGACGCTCTTTAACCTTTCAGGTTTACATGTTAGGCAGAAGGGCTTTTATAAGCCAAGTATTGATATATTCTGTATTTTATGATCAATTGAGATGTTATTTGGAGTGGTTTTAAGTGTCAGAGACAACATATTTTACCCCTGGTTTTGTTTTCAGTCCGACACTCCGTACCGTCGTTCTTTCACAGTATTGGACAACATCGGGCAGGGGCGGCCAGGCAGAGCTTCCGTAGCCACAGGTCAGCAACTCAGCTTGAGTAGTTTAATAAAAACACAAAAACGTCTCCTGGTAAAGGGATGTGGTATACTACAGTGGCTCCCAACTGTTTTTGTCAGACGGCCCTGTCGGATAACGCAAGTTCAGCTTCGTCAACACGACCTCCCGTGTTTATGTTTCACTGATACTGTATACTGAGCCCCCTAGTAATCTGAATCACCTGTGCATTTATTTATTTGTTCATTTCAACAGACTCTCTTGGAATCGGTGTGACCGGCATCAGCCTTGGCATCAGCAGCTCATCTTTCTTGGACTCCTTTTCGCACCACCCCTTGGGGCACTTGCCCATCAAAGATGAAGAGGAGCCAGACCCACAGGCCTCTGTCCCAGGTCAGATCAAAACACTGATGTAACTTTTTAAGACATCGTTTCAGATTAACTATGAATGAAAGAGGTTGCAGGCTTCAAGTAAGACGTACCTGCTGTTAAGATTATTTAAGTCAACAGTTTAGTCATTAACTTGAGATTTTTAATCCTTCCTCTCCCACAGCGCCACTGGTGCCTGTGTCAGTACCACCTCGGTCTTACACCAGGGGAGGAATCTCATCCAGAGCCAGCAGACCCGGATTGTAGTTTGCCTCCAGACCCTTTCACAGCCATTCATATTTATTCTTCACAACAAAGTGCAAGATTCTGCAGTATCTGTGTTTCTTTTTTAAATCAGTGGCAGAATTAGTTTTTCATATGATGCTGCTTTGGTGAAGTTTTTGTCAAGAGGCCTATTTTTGTATTTCAGAAATCAGCTTATGTGGCTGCCAAACACATAGTAACTCCATCTTCATGTACAGTATGAGCTGTATGTGTGGACATTTGTAATATGTACAGTATGTGTATCTATTTATATGTGAATGTACAGTATATTATCCTCCATGGTGTGTTGTACTGCTACATGGCTATGCAGGGAATAACACATCCGCCCAAGCAGGGTTAGACAGGATAAAAAGCACTTTTTTTCTCTCTCCGATGCAACATCAGGGAGTTTGGTACTGTATCTTTTATAAGGAAACGATTTTCAACCATCCTGTGTAAAAAACAAAACAATCAACCCTGAGCATCTCATTGCACACAGGAACAAGGAATGCAGCCTTGAACATTTTTTGCTTGCCTTTCTCTCCATTAAAGCTAAGTTTAAATCATATAAATCAGAAGAGGGAATGCGGTGGCTGAACATCTCTGCAGCCCACATGATTTTACTGCTACACCTCAATAGTGGGAATACAAGAGGCAGTTATAAAAAGTTTGTAAATAGTATGGTATTCATCCATCATGTCTGTACAAAGTACTGTATCTGAGGTATGTTTTCCTTATTACTAGAGTAAAGCCAAGTGGGGTGCTTTGAAAGGTAACATCAGGGTTACTACTTAAAAGGTAGTTTTCCCTTCATTTGTAATTATAGTAATATAACGAAAAGCCATGCTACAAAGGTGACAAAGCTTGAAAAATCTACACTTTTCTTTGATTCCATTTTATACAAAATAATAAAAAAAGCTGTGTACAAATGAAGTTACATAAATATGAATTTATTTGTGTTTTATGAAGACTTTGAGAACAAAAGACATGCATGACATGAAATAAATGTTGCATTTACATTTCAATAAGTGTCACATAAAAAGCCACTGAGGCCAGATAAAGAACATACAGAATAGAGCGGTTAGCTGCTCATATTAATCCAAGTTGGTCATCTAAGCGCCACCATTTATATACATTTTATCTGCTATAACCAGAGCATGAAAGCCTCTCATTTCTTGCTTTTTTTGCCTTTTTGAGAGGTTCCACTTTTTTTGGAGTATTTTGCTTCTAGGCCAGACAAGAAACTGTCGAAATTCTGCTCTCTGGACTTCTGTTTTTGCTGGAAAACAAGAATGAAAGGATGGTTACTGAGACAGACAAAAAAAACGACCCCTTCACAATTTCATACATGGGTGTACATTTGTTACCTTAAGCATCATCACAAGACTGTCATCCTCATCACCGAGCCCCATCTCTTTCTGCATTTCTTCTGCTTCCTGTCGCTCTCTATCAGCCTGGAAGGTCAAATGCCATCACATTACTGAGATTGCCGTTATAAGTAAGAAAGTGTAAACTTTTTAAAGGCATCATTTTGCTACTCAACAATAGATATTAATAAAGAACGAGCTGTGAAGATTTTGTAGCTTTAAAACCAACACGTTTCTCACCCGCTTCCTACGGGACTTCTTCTTCTTTTCACTCTCCTGCGTAAACGCTGGAAACGCTGTGACTTCTCCGCTCTTGATGGCAGCCTGGATGATGCTGCAGAGCCTGGGCTCATCCTCCTGGGAGCAGCACATGGTCGAGGCTGTGATAGCGTCCATATTTCCCTGGTGCTGCACATACAGCTGGATCACATCCTGCCGCTCCTCCTCCGAGCCCTTATATTTATTCTCAAATTCAAGGATGTCCTGCACCGTAATCTAAGAGAAGGATGGAGAGGAAAAACTATGACAGATGCTGGTTACAGAAATGAAATTTTATGACACTCCAACAAATAAACAGGTAATACTGGTAAAATGTGTTTGCAAAATTCCACCATCATCCCTGGGTAAGTTCATATTGTAGGCTTTTATTTTATCAGTGATACCAAAAATACCTGGAATAAAAGTGACTCACCCCAGGACATCCTCACATGTATAACAAGAAGACAAAGCCATGTGTGTGACTCATTATTAAGTCACGTTAATAACAAGAAAGAAAACAGATGCTGTGCGCTATTACCTTGGGGAAAAGCAGTCTCCAATAGTCTTCCCAGCAGCGGTCTTGACTCAGGACGTCAGACTCTTCGTCCACCACCCCCTGCTCATCATAAACAGCTCTCTGCTCCTTATCGCTCAGTACTGCATACAGCTTTCCTAAAACCTAGAGGGGGAGAAAAAAAATCAGGTGAGAGTCAATTCGACAAACAACTGCAGGCTGTACTCAAAAGTAGAGTATGTATTATTCATTCAAATTATAGCAGTAATACAAAATAGGACGTGGAGATTCATTGGACTATTGATATTAGCTTTAAAAAGCCACATAGGTTAAGGTGATATGATGATACAGTATGGCATGTTAGAAATGTGTAAGTAGTCTGATTTTGCCCTACTAAAGCAATTCCTTTGATATATATATGAATGGATTAGCACATCATGGGCAATGATGCAATTAATGTGCAGGTATTTTCTTTTCTCCCCGTGTCTGCATGGGCAGGGCTGGACTGGGACCAAAAAATGGCCCTGACATTTTGGTCTCTGGCGGCCCACCATTGTTATTTACATGACATGTGTAAGCACACGCCATACCAGAGGATGTATGTGCACACATTAAAATTTAAATAAAGTGCAGTAGCCTACATGGAAGAGAGTAACCATGGTTAAAAAAAATTGATACGCTTCTTCACTGCCCAGAGACCTTTTCCTTGGGGGAGACGGCCACAGTGCCACAATTCCCATCTTAAAGTGAAAGTGGTTGTCAAAGAAACACTGCTAGAGATGTCTCTTTAGTGTTCAATTAAACATACAATTTACACAAGACAAAAATGGCCCTTCAGTAAGAAAAAAAGAGAGAGGGAGATGCAGAGACAGGAAGACAGGAAAGAGAGAGAGGCAGGGATGTTAGTGTCACTAGTGTTTCTTCTCTGTTTACCAACGATTAAAAACTATATACTTTTTTAAAATTATGACAGTCCTGGGCCGGCCCAAAGATGTGCATCGGGCAACCGGGCATTGCCCAGTATGCCAGATGGCCAGTCCAGCCCTGTGCATGGGTTCCATCTGCGTTCTCCAGCGTCCTCCCACAGTCCAAAGACATGCATGTGTTTAATTGATGACTCTAAATTGCCCGTAGGTGTGAATGTGAGTGTGAATGGTTGTCTGTCTCTGTTTGTCTCCATGTGCCCTGTGATAGACTGGCATCCTGTCCACAGTGTACCCTGCCTCACGCCCGATGTCAGCTCGGATCGGCTCCAGCCCCCCACGACCCCGTTCGGGACAAGCGGTTGCAGATAATAGATGCTGGATGGATGATCAATGCTAAGAAGTATCATAATCCCTCAGTAAGACCAATTTGCATCTGGTTATCTGATCCATGTGCTTTTTTGAACCCTCAACTAAAATGTTAGACACAATGTTAAATGCCCTCTTCTAATCAGTATTATTATGCTGCTGATATTTGACACATTTAGGATTTGTGTGATCTTTATTGCTAGGTGCAGGGGTCTTCCCTAGGACCCCTTAGCTGACCCGAAAGACAAAGCAGGGACCCCCTACTACAAATGTTATTAAATTGAGTTGCATATTAAATTGGGCCTGACAGCTGTCTCGGCCTAAAGCCTATACACACAGTTTTTTAAAGTGCATACGATACTAAAATATCAAAATGATATTATTAACACATCCATATACTTCTGCCTCATATGTTAATAATAAACAGACATTATGAAGGCACATTGAATCTACCTCACCTTGGCAGTCAGCCTGTCATCGCAGTTGTGTAACTGTATTTATTTATTTATTTTCACACAGATGTATCTTTGCCAGTAACACATTGCACTGATGTTAATGTATATTTCAGACACATGTGCAATAACTATGGGTATGCAATACAAGTGGAAAATCTGTGTCAAAATAAAGTCTATGTTGCACCTAGCTACAATTATAGTTATCGAAATTAAGTTAGTGATTGCAGAGGAGGAAGTAGGAGATTGACGTCACTCACTGCAACTAACGTTAGCTGTGTGGCGTTAGCTTGGCTGGCTAGTAAAGCTAGCTTGTGTTCATTGTGTGTGTTGTCCAAACAGCCAACAACGAAGAGTTAACCTGAAATTTCTCTGTGGCCAGCGGGTCTTCGGGAGCCCGGTCTGGGTGGACTTTCAGCGACACTTTGTAGTAGCTCCTGCGGATCTCTGTCTCGGCTGCCTCTTTGTTGACACCGAGCACCTCGTACAGGTTCGAGGTCTTGAAAAGCTCCTGGCACCGCTCGATCAAACCCATGCTGACAGCTGACCGAGGACGTTAATCCGGTAAAGTAAGGCTTCTTACAGTTGAGTTCCGTGGTTCACTTAAAGCTCAATAAAGCCCCGGTGTCCCCTTTGTTCGCAATATCAGAGAAAGAACCGACTCCGGCGATATCAATTTGGCGCGCTGGCCTGTCACCCGTTACGTAAAAGTACGTGCTTACGTACAAGCACGGACGCGCTCACGTATCAAGCACGGACGCGCTCTTATTGGTTCACATGATCTAATTCGTCTGACTGTAGTGAGACGAGTTGTGATTTGTTTCCTTCCTAATCTTCTTTTAAAAGCATTAGGCCTACTGTACAACAGATGCATTAATTAAATACTATAATTATCAGTTATATTAATTAATCATTTTCACTTTTACCTTTCTTCTTTTAAATATTATTTATTTGTAAATATTTGCTGTCTTCACTGTGCTGCCAATGCCTATGTTATACTGTATAGCCTATGTTGTTAGTTTCATAGTGTTATAGGTTATAGGTGTGTCAGATGTTAAACAAAGCCAGGCATAAATATAAGCATGCCTCTAGACTCTGCTAATCCCACTTCTGGTTATGAATTTAATTTATTTTAAACTTAATCCAGACTCTTTACATTCTAAACTCACACTTTTGTTACATTAATGCTACTAAACTAAGAATTAACTGACTTTACTGAAGATATTTTAACACCTTACATTTCAATGAGTCTCATGGCTTTTTACTGGCACTTTACTTACTTAGAGTATCCCCATTAGACCGCCAGATTAGTTCAAGGATCTTTGAGGTAATATTTGAACTGTTTAATGCAACCTTAAGGGTGTTATTATGTAAGCTATAAATAGTAAGTTTAGGTTTCCATGAAATATTTTAACCTTTTTCCAAAGCAACTCAATTTATCATAATATACATGTTTAATGTCCCTGGAATTAAATGTCACAAATTAATATGGCGGGTTCAAGCGGCCGAAATGGGTTTTCTCAGGAGGGTGGCTGGAGTCTCCCTTAGAGATAAGGTGAGTTCGGCCATCTTTGAGGAACTCGGAGTAGAGCTGCTACTCCTTTGCGTTGAAAGGAGCCAGTTGAGGTGGTTCTGTCATCTAGTAAGGGAATAGAAGCGAATTGGGAGGTGTCCCAGGTACGTCCAGCTGGGAGGAGGCCTCTGGGAAGACCCAGGACTAGATGAAGAGGTTATATCTCCACACTGGCCTGGGAACGCCTTGGGATCCCCCAGTTAGAGCTGGTTGTGGCCCGGGAAAGGGAAGTTTGGGGTCCCCTACTAGAGCTGCTGCCCCCGCGACCCGACCCCGTATAAGCGGTTGAAGGTGAGAGAGTGAAATTAGTACTGCACACTGAGCTGCACAACTCAACATCTATTACAGTAAAAGTGGAAGCTATTCGCAAACAGTTTGTGAGTAAGAAATTATGATTAGACAGTCCATCACTCAGGCAAGAACGTAGAGATACCCTAGTATTTATTGGTGCTTTTTAAGCAGCACAAGAATACATCAAAGACAATGAGGCAAGTCACTAAGTATTTTTTCACTGTTTCATGCGAAAGCAGAACACAAAGATACACAGACTTTGAACTAAGCATCTGTAGATTGCACCCATCTGTGTTTATAAGCCTGTACAATATGCAGCACTGGAGATATACACTGCAACCCCCCACCCCCACCCCCTTTCTCAGATGTTATCCAATTATTGCCCCATCTGTTTCTGTTGCATATTTGGCACAGTCTTTATTGTTGTTTTTGTACTGACACTCTGTCATCACAAACCTCATCTGTCCTTTGTATTCCGACACAAAATAAGCACTTGGACAACTGGCACATCATTATCATGTTCAACAATGAAAAACAAAATGACAAAAGCACAAGAGTTGTATTGTAAATGTTATGAACTTTTGCTGGTGTGCAGATCCTTCTCATATGCTTTCCACTCACTTGCATGGTTGGTGCAAGTAGACTTTTGAATAGAACCATTGCTCCTCCAGGGGGAATGATTCCTTGTTATGGTAACAGTCTCTCCACAACAGTCAAATGGCTTCGTTCTCATGGTCAGTCTTTTACAGCATGTCCATGGCCGACGCTTTTTCCCCTAAAGTGGGACAGTCTAAAAACCTCCTGTAGGGGGCGGCAACTCAGCATTCCTTTCTGGTCTTTACCATCTTGCTGGCGTACTTGATAGGGATCCCCCAGCGTCTCATTAGATAGACATCAAACACATAGGCCATCCCTGGCTCCAGGCCCCCGATCACAGCTGTAGTGACGGCCCGCCGAGGATTCAGCTCCTGGAAATACTTGCAGAGAACCCTCTCGGTGTCAGAGCGGGACTCTGGCCCCAGACAGGGCGCAGTTAGAGCTGATGATCCCCCTGCCTCTGCCTCATGGTCTCCGAGCATTCTGCGGTAAACGCAGTACAGGCTTCTTTCCTCAGTGCCCATCCACGCCAGGGTGACACTGTTGCATCCACGCAACCGGTTGAAGGATTTTATCTGCAAGGTGGAGGGCAGAGATGGGACCCCTCTGCGATGGTAGGCTGAGGAGGTCTGCATTTTGACTGAAGCCATCAGACCTCCTGGTAGAGCGGGGTTTGTTGCAGCAGAGGTCTGGCCTGCGGTAGTTCCTTCTCTCTCTAAGTGGATGAGATAGGACGGACTACCCTGGAGCCAAATGTGCACTAAATCCTCACCCAAAGACTGGGAGGTTAAAACCTGACCTTTACTGGACACGGTGACCTTGACCTTTTCACCTCCACCGCAGCTCTGCAAGGTGAGGAGGCCACTCTGCTGCCAGCCCCGAGGACGGAAACTGAAGAACTGCTCTGAGTTGGAGCCTCTATCGCGAAAGGTCACCCACCGTAGCTCCCCTTCTCTCAGAGTGATGATCGCCGGCCGAGCCTCCTCATGCGTTCGAGCAAATGCCCCCTTGTACGCCATGCTGGTCCCATTCAGCCTGTCGATCACAAAGACGTCAAAGTAATACTTGGTTTCAGGAAGAAGCTCGGAGACGGTGCAAACACTCTCCGTCCCCTGACACACACATTGGAGATCTGCATACTCATCAGTGAGGGAGGGAGGTGGACTTTGGGGTTCAGGATAAGAGTCCCACTGCTGCCACCACCACTCTTTCAAAATCGGCCACACTGTCACCCTCCCCCTCTCCTTCTTTTCTTGTTTCTGGTCTTTCTTTTTCCCCAGGCTCTCCCGTGCAGCACAAAGGCTGGGGTAGTTTTGCTGAGAGTTGACAAGGACACAGTAATCATAGCTTTTCTGCGTCTGTGGGAGCCTTGTTATGGAGGCACTGGGCGCCCAGCTGAGGGTGACACTGGTCATGCCTACACCTAATGTGTGAACCCGAGGGTCAGCTGGGAGCACAGGGAAGGCACCTGAGGGACCCAGGCCTTCATGGAGGTACACTGTCGCTCTGGTGTTCTGCTGTTTGGAGCGCAGCCTCAGGATGTAGATGGAAGCTTTGGGATGGGACGGACCCTTGTAGGTGTCAACTGCATTGCCTGTGAAGCTGTGCATTTTCTCCTCGATCCCAGGACCTCGCCACCACACCTCGGGCGTGCTCTTTTTGGTGCTCCCTGTAAGGAAAGAAAAAGAATATGAAAACATAGTTATACACATATATTTGATCAATGTGTTGGGCTTACTTTAATTTCACTTCGATGTTGGACTATACTTCACAGGCGTGGCATATACAGTAGAGTGAGAATGGACTTTTGTTCACGTTGCTTCCTGGTTTATTCAATTTCATGGTCAAAGGCCACTGCTGCGGAGTGGGGATCATGCGCAGACGAGAAATCTGACAGTAATCTGGAAATGCTGTTTACATGCATGAATAATCAAGGAACTGAAGGAGTTCTCTAGGTCTGTAAACCGGAGTATGAGAACTCTCATTTTACCAGGGATACAGTGTTTACATGGTTTTGTAGAAACCGGAGTATGCCCTTAACCCGAATATAATCAGGTTTTAAAGTTGCATGTAAACGCACTGAATGAATTAGGAGACATATTGCATCCAGTAGTTGAACCTTAGAAACAAAATGAATTGCAACAACAGTGTAGAATTAAGCGGACGAAAGTATTGTTATTGTGTAATTCATTCGATTCGATTCAATCTTAATTCATTCATTCTTTATTTGGATCCCCACAACAAAACACATAACACAAAGACAAAGCTTCAGTATGTTAAAGACAAATAAAAGTTAATTACTAAACATCACAACACACTGAATTGCTTCCCACCCTTAATAACGTTGGGGTTATTGTTAATGAGTTTTCTTGTAGTCTGTTAAAACTTGTCTGCTTTAATTATCGTTGTCGGTAACTTGTTCCACATTGTGATGACGCTATACATTACAGATGTTAACACTGCATCTGCTCTAGGTTTTGTTTAACTAGATAACCCCTAGTAACACTCCTGGTTGTGTGATCATGTTGATCTCTGATGTAATTTATTTTTTTACTATAACGAATTTCCAAAAGAAACTGTGGTGATTGGATCAGGACAGTCTCCCTCTCCTTTTTAGTCGTTGTTTTTGTATCCCTCTGTCTGTGTTTTCTGTATGTGCTCCCCTTTTCTGTTTCTCTGGTTCTGAGTTTGTTTTCCTGACAGGTGATCCTTGTTAGCATTGATCACCTGCCATTCTGTATATTAAGCCGGTCCTGAGCCTCTTTCAGTGCCTGATCATACCGTCACATCACGTGACAGAAACATTAGATTTCATGCCAACTGATCTTCTACTCTGTGCTATGAGAGTGGCATGCCTTCTCTCTGTACTCTGCTTCTCACCTTATAATGGAAAAGATAAAGCCCATAAATATAGAGTTTCTCTCTCTCTCTCTCTCTCTCTCTCTCTCTCTCTCTCTCTCTCTCTCTCTCTCTCCCTCTCTTTCTTTCCTGGTATGGCACAGTTATACACCGTATTTCACTTTTAAATGTATTCTGTGGGTTGCAGGACACATGAAGCACTGCAAATGACTTAAAACAAGAACAACAGAGCGCACAGAAGCTGCACGGTGACTGATATAAAGAAAACCCAATAAACACAAACAAATACATAAACATAATGTCAATTGCCACTTCAAAAATGGTTGCCAGTCGTTTCATTCATACCTCAAGTGTTGTTATTATGAAGTGCACACTCTTCACTTGAATGACGCAACTGGCAACCCCCACCCCAAAAAAAACCACAGCCACCACTTGTCTTCACTGTTCATCGCTTTTCGAGATGAGAAATCGCTCCTCAAATGAGACCCAATGTTACAGAATCAAAGTGAATTATTCAGGCAAGCGATGGGGACCCACAAGGGTCTGAATGATTCATGTGTCATTTTATAACTTCATAATGTTATTTTACCATGTAGAGAAGCTTGTTTAGTTAACCTGGAGAAGTGTTAACGGAACACTCTGTGGTATATTTTCTTTTACAGAAATCTGCATCTTATAAGGTTAGAAATGTGATTACTTCGATTTACTTTGAGCCCTAATTTTAACTAGTTTTAAGCCATTTTGTAATTCTGCTGCTCTATAATGTGTTTTAATCTCACAAATTATTTGGATTTGTTTGGTTTACAAAGCACAAAATATTGAGCTAATTTCTTTGTTTTTATTGTTTATCCATTGTTTGAATCAGTTGGCAGTGCCTTTTGGTTGATGTGTGACTTTTTGGAGACTTTCAAAACCAAATTCAAAGCATAAGATTTACAGCAATATAACAACCATATGATCACACTGTCCCTATCAGAGATAGTGGGTGTGCTTCGAACTTAAACAAATGGGTAAAATGTGCTGATAAGAAGATGTAGAAAATCTGTTTTGTCTACCTGAGAATTTGCAACAGAGAAATTTGGAGATAATTCCTTTTGAAAATAAAAAAGCCTCAGTTGTGATATGATTGGTCGAAGGGAAGCAGTTTATTGGTCTCTCAATATGATAACAGTAGTGGTAAATTTAAGCTATGACCTTCAGGATGCAAACAAAAGACAAATAAGCAATGCAAAAACCATATTCTACCTTTTATGACTTCTAATAGTCTGATCATTCTCACTGCTGTACTACAGCTTCTGATTTTCTGAAAAAAGTAAACTCTCTTCTACAACAAACAAAGATTAGAGTCTATGCCCTCTACGAAATCCCCATCTGTCATGTAGTGATGATAGTATCAGATTGATCGTCTTGGCTTAACCAGATGCAGTGATGATCTTCAGGGTAAAGTGGGTGTCTGGTGGTGCAGGCTGTGGTCTTACTGTTCACTCACACTGCAGGCTCTTGAGGGGTTTGTCCTTCAGGTTGCGGGCTGCCAGGCTCCATTCAATGGGGAGGTCACAGGGGCTGACAGTCACTGACAACGCCGGAGACTTCTTCTTCAGTGTGAAGTATAGCCTGGGAAGAAACACCAACGAAAAACGCAAAAATGAAGGTGTTTTGTTCATCACACGGAATGTAAAAAAGATAACATCCTGTTTCAATTCAACTGCAAGGTGATGGATGAGAAGACAAGATATCTCCCGGTGCAAACTGTGCAACATTCTTTCATTTTGCCGGGTGATTCGCAGATACGGTGGGCTGGTTATAATTTTCTTTCCGTAGGCTTAAACATTTCACTGTTGCGGGTCGCTGTCTTTTCATTTGCCTACATGCTGATCAGTCATTTGATAGCAGATCAGAAAAGGTGACCCGGGAATCAGACGATAAAGCTGCATTGACAGTTTCAGATGGATATCTGCCTGTTTGCTGAAACTATCTGGGATCGTGCTTAGAATAGAAACAACTATCTATCTTATTGTGATCAGATGTGTTTAGGACAGTGTTGGATTAAAGATTTGCATTTTTAGCTGGCAGTTAAAGGGCATTTAACATTCACACTGGGGGTCTGGTCTTAATTTAATTCAAACAATCATGTTGTTCACTCAAAAGTCATTGTTGGACTGTTCACTTCCACAAGGATGCCTGAATAAAAGATGTGTCTCTATTAAACCCTAACAGTTATGTAACATGTAATTGATCCACAGCTTGTTACCCTTCAAGAAATTTAAGCAACAAATATTTGTTCTCCGTCCTTACAAACATCATTATTCATGATTCTGTGCAGATGGCGGTGGTTTCCAAACAGATGTGTAACACTGTCATTCTCAAGGGCGCTTTGTGGCTTATTTAATAGAGTGATTAATTTCTGAATCAGGGTTTTCTCTCCATTATTTGCCGTGCAGTTCTGCATGACTGCACCGGTGGACAGACTGCAGCACACAGGGAGATGCATTTCACAATTTTCAGCTCCCAGTTTCAGAAAGCAAGCACTGGCACTGTTGTGTCGGGTCCAGGCCAAATGGGCTCCACTTCCTCTCGCTCTCGCTACAGTGGTGCTGGAATCAGCCCGTCTCTAAAAAGGTGCTTGGTGGATGGCTTCTGACTTGTTATTGAAGTGGAAACAAGAGCAAATCTGATGAGCAGGCCACAAGATTTATTCATGCTTCAACAATGAACTGCAAAAGAGGAAAAAAGCTTCACTTTTTTACTGTTAAGGAGTCATTTGGTGTGGGTATTAAAACATCTTTACTGTCACAGCCAGTGGTGTAAAGCAAATTTACAAATTTACAAATTTAAGTGCTGTACTAAAATACAATTTTGAGGTACTTTCTATTTTCTTTGCTACATTTATAGTTCTGCTTCACCACATTTCATGGGAAATATTGTACTTTTTACTTTTTATTTGATAACTTCACTTACTTACTTTACAGATTACGATAAATAATATAAAATGTATCATAGGACTATATTAATAAGACCTATTGATCCAGGGGAAATTCACAAGCTGCCTGACAGTATATAAAGTAATAAAAATAAGACCCACCTTTACCAGCTGCACAATAAAGTTTCATTAATTTTATCGCTTTAAGTTTGTTTTGGTACTAATACGTAATGAATTCACTTAGTAGTAAAGGTAAAATAAATAGTACAAATTTGAAAGACTTTAACCAAATCCTAAAATAAAATAAAACTTTCTTATTTTGTTAAATTAGCTGAGCTGCAACACAATTGTCCAGTCCAGAATCACTGGAGTTGATACTTGGAAATGCACTATCCAACTATTGCTTCATACCTTTCCCCCATCCAATCTGTTGCCATACCTGCGAGTTCGTCCTTTGGGGAGAGTTACAGAGGTGATCTTCCCTTCTGGGAACCATGTAGTTGGGCGAAGTGGCACCTCATTCTCAGGTGCCAGGGCTGAGTGCACCTGGGGCCCCGAAGAGCCACAAAACAGTGCCAAAGCTGCACCGAGACACCAGGCCAGGGACATGCGTGCCATCTTCGGTTCCTGTTGTCAATCTCTTTCACTCTTTGACTTTCCTCAGTCAACACGTCTTGGATGTCTCCTGGGCTCTGAGAATGCACGGTGGAAAAGGTCAGGAACATCTATCAGAGCCGATCAGAAACGCACACACACGCAAACACAAAGTACTGTACTCAAATGAATCATCAGCCGCTAAGTTTAAATTTCTACAGCACCATTCAAACAGACACTAAAAGAGCTGTAGCGGCTGATGATTCATTGATATGAAGAAACATCCTATCCTATTCAGACAGAATTATTCATGCAGTGGAATAGAAATTGCCATGGTATATTACTCTGGGATGTGTCTGTATAGCCCAGCTTGACACCCACTTTAAAAAAAAAATCGCACTACTTTTCAAAGTGCGAAGTGGGTGGCTAATATCACTCTGAAGTCAATGCCTTTACATCTACATTTCTATTTTTAGTCAGGGGAGTTTAAATGAGTCTGTTCTTCAAATATCTTTCATCACGGGTATTAGCAGCCATTTTATCAGGAGGAAAGTGACGCCATACTGATGTGGAGAGAGGTACACAAACAACACCTGGAGGTGCTCTGATGCTGTCAGATCCAATCAGCGTACAGAAATGCAGCGCCTAACAAGAGTGTGTATCAGATTTTTCTGTCTTTTGTTCTCTTTCTTTCCTACTCTATTATTGTTTTTCTTTCTCCTGTCTTCTCTCCTGTGTATATTTATATATGTGTTTGATTGTGTGTGTGGTTGGGATTTAGTGATACTGGATAGGATGATTACAGGTCCCAATGTTCTTGTTCCCCGGAGAAAACACATTTGTTCAAAGTCACTGAGTCTTCAGAAACACACTCCCCGCCTTCCTCTAACAAGGTGTATTATGTCAGTGCTGTGCCCTATAGATCAGATGACAATCACAGTGGAACCACGGAGGCGGCTACAGAAGGTACATCTGAGTCTTTCAGGCCCTGGGACGCACAGAGATCCAAACTCACAAACCGTTGCACAGCTACAAAGTCGCACGGAGGCGCCTGCTCATTATCCTTGCAAAGAGAGAGGGGAGTGAACGACCCATAAAGCTTTAACTGAGAGATATGCAGTGGAAGAGAGGAAGATTGAAATAGGAGGGAGGGAGGAGAGGAAGGGGAGGCTGAGGAAATGGAGAGCAAGAAGAGGAGGCTGTTGGATCCTGGAGTAATTAGAAGGAAAGCGACGGAGAGAGGAAGAGAGGAGAAAGTGCAACTGGAAAAGTGAGGGTTGGAATCAGAGGGGGGAAAAAAACATTGCCATGCAACAAGGTTGAGATGAATTAGTTTCAGTGTTCTAGCCAGACACATGAAGCTGGTTGGTGTTTACTTTAGTCCCCGTGTCGAATTGGTTCTAATGTGACACATAGTACCAGACGGCTGCACAACCTCACACTCCCCCTCATTCAGTCTTGGTAGAAATGGAGACACAAAAAAGCTTGGTGGGCTTCTTCAAAACGCACCCGCTGATAAAATATGCATACGTCTCCTCAGCAAATTATGGCCAATTGAATTTTCATAAGGCAAAATGGCTGGGTCTTCGAGAGAGAGGGAGCTTAGTGAACTTAACCACCGCCCTCTATAAATAAATACACACTCCCCTTTAAACACAGGAGCTCATGGCTTTGATGGTCCCGCTGCTCTTTTTTTTTCCTTCTTCTTCTTTTAGATGAGTTTCCTTTTTCCATTATGTTTATCCCAGACTGTCAACTGACTGCATTTATTCTGGACACTGTTTGGGCTTTAATTAAAGATACCCTGCTCTCTTTGTCTTTTTTTTTTCCGCTCTGCCCTTCTTTTTCCGCCTGCTTTTCACTTCATTTATCCGCCTCATTTAGAAGTTGATGCAGGCTCAGTTTCAGAGGGACAGGTTGAGTGCTGTGTGCTCTGTCTGCACATTGTATTCGCTATCTTCTATCTCCCTTTGCTCTGGCAAGACCATCTGCCTTCTGTTATCTCTGGGCAGGGACAGATTAAATGGCATGGGGTGGTCCCTGCAGGATCTGTTGTCCCCCCAAACTACTATGGGCAAAGAACTGGCCTGTGGTTCAAGGTGGGGGTTGACGACGAGATGATGGCGGGTGGGAAATGCATTGGCCATGGAACTTGATAGGATTTTACGGCTGATTTTCTACCTTGCTGCATGTCCATTTGTATACATCAACCCTTCCCCTGTCTTCCCTACTTCCGTTGTGCCTGCATCTTCCACACATTCGTACAGTATCATGCCCTTTCTTGCATACTTTATGTCTGCACATAAATGTACATACAGCACCCCTGTGATCACTGCCCCACTCCACAGTCATACTTTTCTTTTCACATGACGAGAGAATAATTAGAGAAAACACAGACACAGTGAGCTATAAAATAAACAGATGAGCGCAGCCTTCGAACATGCTGTCAAGATGAAAACGATCCTGCAACAAATAAAAAGTGCCCTGCAACTGTCTCAGCTTTTTTTAAAAACCTAGACAACACACAAACACATACACACACATACACACACAAAGAACTGATCCAAAGAAACAAGTTGCTGACTTACAAATCCAGTTGAAATATGAGATGCTGACGCACTCACACACACACAGACACACACACACACACAAATGCTCTGCAAGGACAACAACATTCATGCATGCGTCCCCTTACCTTCTCTCAGTGCACGCTCTCCCTCTCCCGCGCAGGAAGTGAGGGATGGGATCAAATGAGAGGGGGAGCGAGGATGGAGGAGGAGGAGGAGGAGGAGGAGGAGAAGGGGATGAGAGCCGGTTGCGAGGAGAGGAGGAGCGACAGCAGGTTGCTGTTGGGTGTTCCTCTGACTGTCTCCCATGGGATGCTGCTCACTCCTGACTTCAGGAGGTGTCTCTTCAGGACTCAGGTGTCCCTTCAGGGCTGTCCCAGCTCCTCTGTGTCCTGGTGTGGTGCAAGGATCCCCAGGCACTCTCCTCACTCTCTGTCTCTCTCAGTCCGTCACACGTGGAGGCTTGCGCTCCTAAACACTGTGTGAATGTCACCCCCCCTCCTCCTCTTTCTTCTTATTTTCCCTCTGTCACTCTTTTCTCTGCTCCTGTTCTTTTCACTCGTGCCCTCTGTAGTGAACAGAGCTCACTTGCAATTCAAATGGGCTCATTTGTGATTGTGTGTGTTTACGTATCTGTATGTGCAATCTTAGAGTGAGTGAGGGAGTGAGTGTGAAGGGGCTGGTGGTGAGGTCACTGAATAGGGGTGATGATGGGGGGATACAGAGAGAGAGAGAGATAGAGAGAGAGAGATGAGGTGATGTAAAAGTGTAAAAGTTAAATACATTAACCATTCTCCGGGAGGTCTTATGACGTCTGTTGTAGGAGAGGGCATCAGACAGCATGTTAGAGGTTACTCTGTCTTTGTGCCTTTAACACTTGTTCTGTCAGTGTGTGAGTGCCTCTAAATGAACATGTTTGAATGGAAGGACAGCCTATCAGATGCTTAATGGATTTACGCAAATGTTTAGTGTGTGTGCTGGCCTGAAAACAACTGGACTTTTGACCTGTCTCTAATGGTGCTGAGGCAGCAACTTTTAGAGCAGCAAAATGTGTTATTTTTTCTATTAAATGAATCGAACAAGAAAATGTTATTTGTATTTTGTAGATATGAAATTAAAAAAAAAAGAAAAAGAAGATCATCACTTGGTTGTGTCACTGATTAATGGTTTGATTTGAACTTAATATAGAATCAGTTCTTTACTGTAAGAAGCTACTTAGAGCTCATGTATAAATTTAAGTTTTGAACATCATTAATAGTTTTATAAAGTGTATTAATGTGGTGAAACTGCTATTTGTGCCCTCAAACGTGGATAACAGATCTATTTGGGATTTCAGTGGATTTTGGGATGTTGCTGGATTCATTATCAGAAAATATGAATATTTTGAATGTGAAGTTTACTGAAAGATGGTTTGGGCGTTCATGTCTTCACATTTCAAATACAAAAAATTAATAATTGTTATATAAATATATATTATTTGACAGTAAACTACAAACAACCCCCCCCCCCCTCGCTTTTTTATTAATGCTCTTGCATAAAGGTAATTGCATCCTAGTTAAAGGAAATCAAATAGTTGGCTTAATTGCAAAATCTTAAATTTAATTATTTTAAAGGAATAAATGGACATTTTGGAAAATACTAATTCACATTTTTTTTTTCCTCTTAGCCTTCGCATTCTTGATTTCAGTCTGAAATTGGGGGAAATTGTTTGCGTTTAAGCTAGTATGCTCAGTGGCTTGTGTTTGGTGCCTGGAGCTTGGTTTCAGAGTGAATTCCCCTGTCTGTGGAATTGAAATTAAAACCTGTGCCCCTGCATGTTATAGTGAGGGCACAATGTAATGAACAGGGAATCTACCGGATAGACTACCCATAAAGTCTGTAAACAGCACAGCCATATTGAAGGCTTTATGCCCACCACCTATTAGGTCAAGTGTAGATCTCAGAGGATTGGGGGCATTCATATCAGTGGCTCTCCAGCCCCATGCAGCCCTCTCATCTGCACACAATGTCGGGCCTCATGTATGGTTCTCTATATCCTGGGCTCTTTAATCAGTATCATTAGGAAAATAGAAAGAGGCTCACCACATTGTGTGCTAACTCCCCCTCTCCCATTCTGTGAGAAGGCCTTTTCTCACTCATTCACCAGGCACTTCAGCGTAGGGCTATTGAGGTCGCTCTGAATGGGACCCACTCCACCCAGAGGGAATATTGTCTGACCGGAGGCTAAAATCTGAGAGACCCCCTCCCTGCCTTCCTCTCGGTCTCTGCCTGCAACGCCACTTCAAACAAGACTTAAAAATGTGGCACATGAGTGCTATTAATAAATGTATCACAACTGGTCGTTTTTTTTGAGTGAGGACCCTGTGCTGTGGCTGGACTCTCTTTCAAAGCCACCAGTATTCCTCTCTGTATCCCCTTCCATTCGCTGGCCCACTTTACAGTTCCTAAGAAGTTCTGAAAGTCGGCAATCTGGCAGTGCATGATACGGTGGCTGCTTTTGAAGACTGGATGGTGATTAACCTTAGAGAGATTACTGCACACATACAACTTTGTGTATGAGCTGCTTTCGAACAACTTTTATGCCGTTTTTTAGGGGGGGGGGAATTGATTTGAGAAACACGTTGTAATCTGTTTTCCTAAGACTTTGGACATCTGTCGGACATCTGTCAGACCTGGAATTGATGCACAGGCTTGGGTGACACACACTCGCAAGCTCTCACACACATCCTCTCTCTGTTTCACTGCCATCGTGACTGGCCTGAATATTTCTTTTGATCCGCACAGCTTCTCTCCGCTTGTGTTAGCTTTTAATAATTTATCGACATACAGTCACCGGACAAACTCCATCCGCACAGAGAGCGACAGAAAGTGAGAGTAAAAATTTCATTTGGCATAATTGCATGAAAAGAAACTGCAAAACTGGCCTTTTCATCTATTATTGATGACTGCTTACAAGCCATGCATAATGCAAGGGGCCATCTTTATGACAACCATGTATTAAATATCATGTTCTGAGGGTCGGAGGGTCTTGGTCTGCGTGCTTTCACTGCCACAGTTAGTTGACTTTTGGTACTAATAGTAATAGCCAACATGGACAGCAAGAAAGCAAAGCGAGAAAGAGGGTTTGACAGTGAGAGATGAGATGAAATGGGTGGGGTGCGGGGGCATGAAGGAGGCAGGGTGGGCGTGCTAGCTGACAACGGGTTAACAGGAATTCTTATTTTTAACAACTTGTCATCACCAGCCGCCCATCTGCTTCTGTGCTGTCAGATTCCCTTGGGAATGTGTGTGTATATGTGTGTGTGTGTGTGTGTGTGTGTGTGTGTGTGTGTGTGAGAGAGAGAGAGTGATACAAGCAAGCTATCACGGATCAGATCTCTGATCAGCACCAAAAGAGGGAGGAGGAGGGTGGGAGAGAACAAGGTTAGAGGTGGGTTGCACACAGATATCCCTCTCCTCTAATATCCAAATGGGGTGTGACAGGGGAGGACAGTAGGAACAGAGGTGTGTGTGTGTGCGCGCGCGCGTGCGTGCATGCGTGTGTGTGTGTGTGTGTGAATGTGTATGTGTGCGTGCGTGTGACAGGAAGGTAAAGTAGGATTAGGAGGATCAATCTACAACTGCCCTCTGTGTTTGGATGGGGGATGGAAGGAGGTAGAGATGGTGGTCCAGAGGTAATGAGAGGGAATCTATTAGCACAGAGGAGGGGGGCATGAAGACTCACAAAGGAAAAAGCAGCGGTGAGGAGGAGGAGGTGTGTATGCTATGCTGGACCTCCAGGGGTGGCCCCAATAGCTCGTTTTATTTATTTTTTTCAGATAAAGGAAGTGGTCCCTGGGGAATAAGGGAGCGATTCAGAGGAGATGTTTGTCAGAGAGGAGGTAGTGGGGGGCATGGCATTTTTTACATAGCAGAGAGACAGAACCAACAGCTTGCCGTTCCGCAGGTCACTCATCATTAGCAAATACAGTACCATCTCAGTTCAGTACAGTTAATCTCTTTTGCTTTTGTTCTGTCTTCATGCCTGTTTTCCTCTCAGTTTAGACTTGTTTTTCACTCCAAGACAAACTGCAGCTCTCAAGTGGTCCACTCCAATTTATCACAAGTTCTTGAGTGAAAAATCTGATGGAATGAAAACATCTTGTTTTGATATTCATGATGATGCACTTTCTTTCTGCACGGCATGTAGAGTAAGCAGTCCTCGGTCCTCGTGTCTGCACTGAATCTGCGTCTCACATCAAGAGACATCTTCTTTCAAATGTCTTTCTTTCTCACTCCCCTCATCCTTTAGGCATGGTAAATGTGAAGGCTAATTAGTCCATAGAAGCCAGTCATACCAAAGAACCCACCCCAGGCCACACACACATACTCCTACTGATCTTGTAGCACCAACGCGAGCATCACCACACACACATTCACAAACTAAACAGACAAACAAACAAGATGCAACAAGAGTTTTTAGATCAGCATTTATTATAGATGGTACATGTGTATAAAAAGTCAGCAAGCTGGAATTATGCAAGTTTTTTGACCTTGACGGAGGCCAAGCACTTTAAATATTCTGCAGCATGCCCCGAGATGTTATTTACAGAGTCGGCTATAGAGGAAATGTTTTGCGTATCGAAACCTTTTTTCTTGCATTTCCTCTTCTCCTCAATTCCTCCCACTTTCTCAGCCATCCCTTCCCCCTCTCACTCCCCGTTCTCAGTCTTTCCCTCATTTCTGATCCATTTTTTATGCATTACTCCATTACTCTCAACTCCCATTTACAGTGCATTACCTCCTCCCATCTTTCACGAACACACTTTATACTTCCCTCGCCTTCCTTCAGTCACTTTGCTTCCCTCCTTCCTTCCCTCGCTCTCCTCCAGTGCATTATGACACTTTCCTCTACTTCTCTCCTTCACTTCCTTTATTATCTCTTTGTCTCTGCTCTGGTCACGTCATCCCATGCTAAGCCCTTCTTTTCCCCTTTATCTTTATTTCCCATCTACTTTGTCATTCAGCGTACATCATGCTGTCTGTCTGCACTGCTGTCATCCTCCCTTCTAATTAGTTATTCAATGCATGCCATGTCGTTTGGTACTTATATTGCCTATTGTCTCTGCTCTTTTACAACACAAATGTACAAATGTCAGCTAATGTAATTAACAAGAGTAGCGTTCAGTCTATCCAGACATTTATGTACACACATGAATGCACAGACAACCAGCAGACTTTCAGATTTGATGAGGTTATAAATCACTATGTTACAAGCTGCAATACTGGTGTGAAACAGATGCGTGAGCAGTGTGTAGAGATGCCATCCTGTAGCTTTTATATCAGGTTACTGTGGTGATGTTGTTTTCAGTGAGTTCTTTACAGTACAAAATACATGCAGGAAGGAGGGCATTGGCTGTTCCTCATGTCAAAGGTAATTCTCTTTGATTGTAGGACATAGCTTGCGGGAGCCCATTCTCATTGCTGTGGATGAAACAAAAATAATAATTATGGATTGATTTAACTGGTGATATAAGTGAGACAAACTGAAAGTGTTGGCTTTACTGACTTGGAAAAAGCATGTTTATAACTCTGAAATGTTTCTTGTAGCTATTGGTGTTTAGTTGTTTAATTTAATCCCTACTGAATACTTGAAAGTTAACATTTAAATACAATAGAATTTATAGCACTGAACTATATTTCTTTGAAAAAAAACATCTATCTGAATTAAAGTGCTCAATAACAGTCAATATAAAGCTACAAAAAAATTCAAGTGCTCAGTATTCAGGAGTTTTTTGAAATTCAAATTGTTCAAAGTGCGGTTGCTTGTGTTAACATCTTAATTACTGATCAAATTTGGACACTAAAATTCAAGATAGGAGATTCAGATGTTTACAGATTCTGAGGTACCAAGAATGAACAATCGAGCCTGAACCATTTTGGCTAAAGTAGCTAGACCCTTATAATGAAATAATAATTTCCCTGAAGTCAATAAAAGTCAAGTCATCTTGGCCTCCACTGCAACTATTTTGACCTTTTTCTTTTCTTCTCTGCTTCTCAAAAGTGCATCAATTTTGATGGATGTGCAAAACTAAATTGAGTGTAATCATCATCCAGGAAATGATTTTCCATTATTGAGACCTAATTTGGAGTAAAACTTGAATGTATGGAGAAACATGTATCATAAAGAAGTCTTGTTAAGCTGGTAGAGAATATTTGCTCTTCCTAAACGGCATAAAATACAATAGACTAATTTAAATCTGTTACAGTACAAAGTAAGCTATAACCTTCATCAACATCCATCTGTCACCATAAAGAATTACAGCAACATTGGAAAAAAGTTGAGACTCACACATGAAATGGTAGAACCAGGCCTCTGAGCGATCCACTAGACAGGTTGTCCACTCTTGCAGGGTCACCTTCCTGTTCCTGTTACTGTCACATGACCTGCGAACACAGCACAGTATATAATATAGTGACCTCATAACTCGGGATGCATTCCCTCATACTCTCACACTCTCATGTTGTTACAGTTACTTTTTACAGTACATGCAGTACATGCTCACACAACATGACAGATACACACAGGGATAGTAGAAAGACAGGTATGGAAACAGCTGCGTTGAGGCTCTTTAACAGCCATTGTCTTTCAGTTCACCCTGTAGCGTTATCTCTGAAGGGTACTCCTTCAATTTGTGTTAATCCATGGGCAGCGGGAGACACAGTGGGTAATAAACATTATCATTGCTGGGAATGGCTTGACATTGACACAGCCAGCCCTACTCCCGCAAAATCTGTCACTGCAGACTGGCAGAGAAAAAGGGGAAAGGGGGTGGGGGGGTTGGGTGAGAGTATTGATTGTAGAGAAAGGATGAAATAATGAGGGAAAATGAAGGAAGAATTGACAGGGAGGGAGGCAAAGGATAAGTCGATTTGACGATGAAAGTATGAGGCAAAGAAGGTCGAAAGAAGCACTTCAACGGGAGGAGAAGGATGATGGAGAGATGGTGTGGTCATGAGATCAGAGGGGAGGAGGACACAGGGAGAGGGTGTTGGCATGGAGGCTGAATGGATAGATGGAGTGCAGAGAGAACAGCATGGTGGGAGGTGCAACTTGATCACTGAGCGGGGGCGAAATGCATCGCCGTGTGACATTTTTAACCCTTGGTGTTTCAGTAATTAGCTGGAGAGTAACATGTTGGAAGGGACAGCAGGTTCACATTATGAACCTTTCTGTGACATGAGATGATATGAACATGGTGAACATCACCGCCCTTATGTTATTGAATACTCAGACATCATCATTTTATCTACTCATAAATATTATTTTACAGTTATGAGCAGGCCATATAATCATCTATATGATATATATATATATATATATATATGGTATATACGATATGATTCATCCCATGCTACTCCTGAAAATACATGCAACACTAAAAATGAATCATTAGTTAAAATGTGTGAATGCTATGATGGTATGGGCTTCTGACTTTTCAGTAAAAAAGGTAATCATCATATAATTTCTCAGCCCTGTAGTGTTAGCTGCTGGAGGTGGGACTCACTGAAAGAATGGTGTAGCACAGTGCTCCAATGGCATCCTCTTGTAACGCAGCTTCCTCAGGTCCCTGCGGCTCAACTTGCCATCGTTGTTCTTGTCGAATACAGTAAATCTTTGCTAAGAAGAGATTAAAAGAGAGAAAAAAAGATTATACAGTGGGAAAAAAAATAATCAAATTTTTTAACTTATCATGGCAAAGAATCTCTGTACCATGATGTGGAGTCCCCCAAGGCTCCATCCTTAGACTATGCTTTTAAGTCTCTACATGCTCCCTTTAGGAAGAATCATAGAAAAACAACATCGCTTATCATAATTATGTGGATGATACTCCCCTTTATAGCACTTTCACTGACTGACTATGCTCCAAGAGACTTGCTGCATCAATATATTGACCAAAAAAATGGTTGGATGAAGACAAAGCGGAAATCACTGTCTTTGGTGCTAAGGAAGATAGGCTAAAAGTGGAGGCTCATCTTGACTCCATGCCTTTATTTAAAGTAAGTTTAATGCACCTTTATTCATTGTCTTGACTGCATTTAGCGATCCCCTGACTTTTCATGTAATGCCACCACCAGGTCCAAATTGTATGACCAAATTCCTGCTATTTAACAAATGTTAGCTTCCAACATGCTAAAGTAAGATGGTGAACATCAACATGTTAGCATTGTCATTGTGACCTTGTTAGCATGCTGATGCTAGCATATATATTTTTCTGTCCCTGCTAGTTAATATTATTGAAACACAAAATACCAAATTAAGGCAGAATGCACATTGGAGAGGTGTGTCCTGGCACGAAATGGTCTTATTAAAAAAAAAGTATTATATATATAGTGCACGAGTTTTTTTTTTAAATTTGTTTGAGGCCAGGACGTCAAGGTGGCTGACGGGTGGATATTAAGTTATCCCTTAATTCACCATCTTATTGAATAATTTAGTGATTATTGACCAAACCCTATTTATACATGGGGTTCTTGGGAGGCCCTATCTCATTCTGTGGACGACCACACCGCAAGCAACATAAGAACTTACCACTTACAGTAGATTGTTAGCATCGATTTCTCGCTGGACAATGCATGAAGTACAGTTTGTATAATAGCATGATGACGGTGTCTGGTATCAAAACCAACTTTACGTTCAGTGTTGTATTACACCAGAAGTGAAAGTGGTCCCTTGATATATTCTTCTTCCGGCTATTGTTTATTTGGCATTACATTTTGTTGTGGATATTGATTTCATTCGCATCATAATAAATCATGATTAGTACTCTACAGTTATCTTCTCCCCTTTGGGTGCAGAATTATTGTGTGCCTGCTGCTTAGTCTCACCTTTAGCATGAAAATTCAGCTACCTGTGCAAGTTGTGTCCTCTGGGCGTGGCTGAGACAGCTCTGGGGCGGGGCAGCAGGTACATAGGATTCCCCCATACGACTCAGGAGCAGAAACCAGTCCAGGAGACGATATGGAAACTGGCCTAACTCCTCCTCTGTGCATTTAGCCTTGGGGACTGATCAAGAAGGATAACAGAGCTACTTTGGCAGGCTGAAGTACACAGTGGAAATTGTGCGTAATATCTGTGTGTTTACCCAGACAGGGTCCTGTGTGAGCCAGTCCTGTGCGACGTCTCTTTCTGCAGGCTTCTTTATGCAGCAAACACTCATTCCCATAGGTTCTTCCCAGAACACTGCACACTGGTGCCCTCTGCCTGATCACATAAGCCAATGCTCAAATGCAAAACTTTATGTGAGGTGCACAGCTGGATTAAATAAACTGCTATGATTTCAACCCTATATCTACATTTTTGTTCCTCAGTTATATATATATATATATAACAGGTATATCATTAACAAATTCAAAGGCAGAGACTAAGCAACTTTACATAAAGATAAGGGATACATTTGAGTGATGCTAGATTAAAACAGAAAATGATTAAATACATGCAAAGTAAATACTTGGTGCGGATATCGTGAGGTGTTTACCATGGACAGGATTGAGGACATACACACTTGGGGACGAGGACTCCATTTTCCTCGACCACCTGGCACCAAGAGCCCATTGGACTGTGGCATTTCAGCAGCTCACAAAGCTTTTCTGAAACAAGAAGAAACATTTTTTGGTGCTCCATATTTTTCTGTTTCCTAGCTCAACATATATTATCTTTGCCTGGTTACATTACAGGCCTGTTCTGATGACCACTTACTCTTCTTTTAGCACTTATTGAAGGTGTTTTGGACGCGAACATTGTATAAATGTCTCATGAGGGCATATTTAAGTGGAGTGGAGGGTGGAGGATGAAAAAACTAAGTAAATTAGAAGAAGAAAAAGTAAAGCAACCAGCTGTTAAATTATTGTGATACATTCCTTCTAAGGTTAAGTCTAAATGTATCATATTGCAAATTCATGTATAATAAATACATAGATCATGTTTGCTTGTAATTTCTTTTATTGTATTAATATACTTCTATCTTTTATTGGGACGGTTTCTGACAGTTTTTAGATGGTGACTTGATTGTTTACCAGCTATGTAAACACCACATTTTTAATTTCTTGATGTGGAAAAAATATTTTCTACGGACCATGGTGCCATTTTAGAACCTTGGACTATATGAATACATTTAAAATGACATACCTACTGTACTGTACATGAAACTCTCACCTGGCTCCACTCTTCCGATATACGGTCTCAGGCTCTCCTCAGCTTGTCTCTGTCTGCGCTGAGCTCTGCCTCCCTACACACACGCACACACACACACACACACAGACACACACATGCACACACAAAATTATCTCTTTTCACAGGCATGCAATTAACTCAGGTATGACATTTCTTGGGTTTGTAAACCTGTTTGGATCATGAGTCAAAATGGTGTGTCCACACATGAGAATAATTTCTAATATTATCTAATCACTGTACTGTAGATGACTAAAAATAACATGAAATGAACCCACAATGAAAATGGTATGTGTTCTATATTCACATCCATCTCCCTTCATACGCCCCAGATCCAAACTTTGTAATGAGTGCCAGGTCCACATCTGCCCCTTAACTTTCCGACCAGACCAGATGGAAAACAGGTGCAATGCTGAACCAAAATACTGGAGCCATTCTTCTATATCTCATGAGTTTCTATATAAACACCTATCCACAAACAATCCCCATGACTGGAAAAAATGTGCACTATCTTACATTTCCATGTGATCATTTGTTTGCAGTCACAACCCTGCTCATGAAACAATCTGAGGTCATGGTTCAGGTTTTTATGAACATTTGTGCCCAATTACTTTGGAGTTCTTTTATGCATATTCAACCAATTTCAGCAAATGATGCAACGTTAGACTCACCGTGGTTGAACAAGTGTGAAGACTCAGGAGAAGAAACAAGGCAAAGGTCAGGCTCATCTTCATGGCTGAAACATCCTGAAGTGCAGAAGGAAAAAATTGGACTAATTTACATTGCAAACATAGCTGTGGTTAGTATCTCTATGAGGCTGAAAAAGAAAACATATACATATTTGAATCTATTTCCAACAGCTCCCCCTGATACATTTATATCAATTACATTTCATTTTAAATCTAAGAAATAAATAGGTCTGAAGGACTATCAGTTTACTGAGATAATGCTCTGATAATAGAGGCATTTATCTTCTTACTTCTGGTGTCATTTACACGACAGTTACTCTACTTCCAATCATATCGAATGATGTGGCTGGAAACAATGCAGCTCATTGAGTCTCAGGAAAACAATCATTTTCCGTCACAGAGGAAAAAGAGGGTTGAATTACATTGAGAGGACATTCAGCTTTCAGATGAGGAAGTTATTATGGTCTAACGTGTAATTCTCTATTCCCCTCACTGCTCGAAAACAAAACAATAACATCTTACCGGAGCCTGTGTCACTCCTTTCTTCTGTTATTCCCTTGTTTGTGTTCTCTTTCTTTTCCCTGTTCCCAGATACCTTTGCGTATCCGTCTCAAAGGCGTGTATCTGTTTTTTTTTCTTCGTCAGTCTTTACTTTTTTCTTTTCATTTCATCCATCTATTTTCACATGCTTGCCTTATCTAACCCCTCCTCTCTGCTTTTCCCTGTCTAGCTGACTTTCTACCCTTCACGTTAGCTCCTTGATGATTGCAGCTAAGTGAGTGAACAGATATCTGAACTCAGTTGAAGGTATTTTGCAGGTGATGTTGCTGAGATATGGGGCAGAGTAAAGGGGAGCGGTACTTACTGAGAAAGAGAGTAAAAGAGTGGCAGAAAGGATGAGTGGAGTGGTTTTCATTTAAAGCTGGCTGTGGTCCACCATGAGATTCACAAGCCAGAGAGAACATATGGTCACTCTTCTTTGACTTTCTCACATTCAAACTCCCTTCATAATTCAGACACACCCACAGGTAAAAGAGGATTAATGGCTTTCAAAGGCAATAATGTGGAAAAGACTGCCCTCTAGTGGCTATAGGGGTTAATAACACACAACATGACTCATGCAAAAATTCTGTGAGCTGACTGGTAAAATCAGCACATGTATTTTTAATCAAAAGTCTATCGGTCTGTTGTTGTTGTTGTGGTTGTTGTTTTCTCTTAAAAATAGGACCAGAATTCTGTGAACACTTTTGGTTTTAAAGTTAAAGTGGCTCAGTGACATCATGCTTTAAACATTGTCCCTGGGTAAGCTCCTCTCAGTGTGGAAGAAAGATTAAATATTAAAGTGATGAGAAAACAAAATATATGCATTAGTAAAACGGGAAAAATAATAAAATAAATATATCCTTGGAAAAAATAGTGTGTGTATGAAGGCAAACAGCAGGTTTGTTAGTGCTGTGTTTGATGTGATTTAGGGTAATTAAAGGCAGGATTGCAAAGAGCAATTGCCCCAGGGCCCCAAAGGCCTCATAGTCAATGGTATATCAGATGGCTTGTGCTAATTTGAGTAATTGTAAATTTGTTTGTAAATATATATATATATATGTATATAATATATACAACCAAATTAAACTACATGTCTTGTAAAGTTTACCTGACAGACATGAACACAAACTTGGTGTTAATAGGGGCCAAGCGCTTGCTATTTTTGTAAGGGGCCCTGCGCACTAACCTAACAAACGTAGCCTTAAAATGAAAACCAATTCCCACAATAACAACATCTGCTATGGGGGGATCATCATCATTAAGGGTCAAGTCTAGCAAGGTAATACTAGCCTAGTGCTTATAAAGGACTTTGTACAACAACTGAAGCATGACTGATGTTTTTATAAAAACATTCTTAGGAATGCATGAGTCTAAAACAACCGCTTCTGGGGTGCTTTGAGGCCTAAAATCTTGATGTTTTTTTAATGTTGTCACAACAATAAGAGACTATGTCTTTAGGCAGCACTCTCTAATGAGGCAGGCTTTAAAAGGGGGTTTAAAGTAACAGTTTCTTTATTAGTGTTTAATAAAGAATTGTCTTTATATAATGATTTATAATGCTTTTTACTGTAGATCAGGCATAAACTATTGCGGCTGTGGATCATTTCAGAATATTGTGTAGGACTATTTAAAAAAAAAAGATTACATTGATCGATGCATTAATGTGTACAACACTTTAATGTTGTTGATGGTAAAAGGGTACGGCTAATTTAGGTACAGAGGCACTGCTTCCCAGCAGGTAACTTCTTGGGGCCCCAGGCCAGTAGGGGACCCAAGGGCTGACAAACTTTAAACTACGGCAGTGACAATGTGCAAAGTTTCTGCCTCTCCTGTTGGAAATGTTTTTTTTGTTGTTTTATCCCATTGCAAGTGATGAGGGGCCCCCTGGGAATTTTTGCCTCTGGCCCCAAAAGACTCTAGAATCACCACTGGCTAGGGAGCTTGTGAATCCCCCCACCCCCAGGGAATCATATCATATCAAGTCTTAACCTATAATAATAAATGTATTGATTTGTTTGTATTATCAATATGAAACAAAGTGACTAAAGTTGTCAAATAAATAATAGTATCTGCCTCTGATTTGTAGAGAAGTACAGTATGTACAAAGTAGGAGAAATAGGCTACTGAAGTACAAAAGGGATACTTTAAAATTATAGACTTAAGAAAATGTAGGTTACTTTCCACCAATGACTGCTTTCTTCCGTCTTCATTGACAAACATGGATATAATGCCGATAAACTAATATGTATATATATATATATATACATATATATATATATATACATATATATATATATTATATGACGATATTCACATTACTATAGATATTATTATAGTTACTGGAAGTGTTTCTGTCTCTGTCTATGTCTCTCTCTGTCCATCTGTCCGTCTTTTCTCTCTTTCTCTCTCCTTTTCTTCCTCCCCAACCGGTCAAGACAGATGGCCGTCCTCCCCAGAGCTGGGTCTGTCTGACGTTCCTGTCTGTTATAGGGAAGGTTTTCGTTGCATTGAATTGAATTGAATAAACAACAGCGTCTGTACATCTTTTGAGTCAGATCACAGAGTTTATGATGATTTAACAGCTTTTTTGTTTGTCCATTCAGATATGGAAATAGTGTTTAATATTGGCAGCAAGCTCAGGAAAGCTTGGCTTTAAAAAAAAAAAGACTCATGTCAACACAGTTTGGTTCAAATAATGCTCACATTTATCACATAATAATCTGAATATATTATACATTTCTATCATTTTCAGTGAATCCAAACAATACATTTCTCCAAAGCAACAACAACCAAGTTTCGTTGAAAAGGGGGTATTTAAAGAATGTAGACTCCGTAAATGAAATGACCACTAAACATACAGGCACAACTCTTAGAAACATTAGCACGCAGATGCAAATGAAGCAGCACGTTGACATTAGCACGCGGTGTCGCCCTTTGAGACCCAGGTGGCGTCAGTAAACGCTCCGCCCTGCTGGAGGCGAAAGGATGACGTCGCAATGATAAACTGCTCTGGGAAGTCTGTCAGGACTGCACCGTGCGCTCGTCTCTGCTGTTGTTACTTTATTTACAAGCATGGGAAGTGATTTTGTATGAGGATTTACCAGAATTCACATGTCCGGGTGCTGTTTACGTTTACCCGTCGCTTCACGGACCGTCTTTATGTGTCGGAAATCTCGGTTTCATCAGTTGGTCGGTTGTTGACACCGTGACAGTTGACCTAACGGCTCAGTGATACAGTAGCTTCGGGCTATTTTAACCTTAAAGTGGAAATACCTCATGGAAACACAGCAAAGTGTGTTTATTTTACAGTCGCTTGTGGTTGTTCAGGACTGAACATAGCAGGCTACGGAGCAGACTTGATGTTGGCGTGTCAAGAGGGAAGCTTTTCGTTGAACTTGCCTAATGAATGGGCTTAACGTCAATGCATCTTAACGTTTAACGCGGTTTTAAACGGAAAGTTTACTTCACAACATGTTATTCGCAAGACACCGAAGAAGTGGACCGTTTACTGACCCATCGCCGAGGCTGTGAACATGATTTTAACAGTTTAATTCAGGTAAGTCAAATCATATTGGATCCTAACATGGATCAGACTATAGGGCAGAGATCTTCAACAGGGGGCCCGGGACCCCCAGGAGGTCCTCAGAGTTACTGCAGGGGGTCTCGTTTTTGTAACATGAATGCAACGTAGTATTATTAGCAAAGATACATTTGTGAAAAAAATACATTTACACAATCCTGATGATAGGCTTACTGGATATAATCACTAAGGTAGCCACTGAGGTAGCCATGCACAGATACAATTGAGCTGAAGGATTCAATGTGCCTTCATAATGTTTGTTTAACATTAACACCAGATATAATAATATATGGATATGTTAATATCTGTACTTGTAATACCATAATATTGTATGCACCATAAAAAGCAGTGTGTATAGCTGCTTGGCCCAAATTCAATATGCAACTCAATATAATACAATATTTGTAGCAGGGGGTCTCTGCATGTAGGATTTTATGTTATGATTGTGACAGTCAAATGATGGGAAAGCAATGAGAGTTAGCCTACTGTGTAGCAATATTGAACATGTTTATGTAGCATTAGCCTATAAACTACATCTCCTTATTTCTTTTTGTAGGTAATTGAAGATGATAGCTATGTATTTCTTATTTTTATTAATTAAGCTGATGACAAACCACTCAAAGGATCCTTTGGCGAGGTAGACTCGGTGATGCCCACTGAAGCATAAGAAGCCATGTTTTCTAACGTCACATCATCACCCCCACAGTCATGACATGCTCCGGGAAGAGTTACTGCTCCATGAATGAGGTTGACTAGGCCATTATGTAATAAGCATATGCACATGTACTCATCTTATAACAAATACAATATAAAATAAGGTGTGCAGACTTATATCATAGATTCATTGGAAAAATATTGCAGTATTTCTGCTCGACAAATGTCACAGTCTCTCTGTACTTGAGGGGAGTGTGTTCCTTATGCACATGTCAGGATTAAAGGGTAACTTAAGATGACTCATGAGCCTTCATGCTTCACTCAGACAGGAGTTCAAATTTAACCAGGGTTTTTATAACATGCAGTGCAGCCTCACATATTCAGATTTTTGTACCACAACTGAAGTTGCTGTCAGTCAAGTCTCATAACTGTGTGTGTGTGTGTGTGTGTGTGTGTACGCTCGCACACACCATTATTTTATGCTGTGGGATATTACAGCCCAGACAGTGCAAAGTGCCATGGCATCAACGTGCCGGCACACATTAGGATACGGCATGACTAACTGCCCTTAGTGTAAGTGAGATGGACACTCCTCTAATGTGCTCATTGTTTGGGTGGGGTTGCATTTACCCATACACACACACACACACACACACACACACACACACACACACACACACACACACACACACACACACACACACACACACACACACACACACACACACACACACCACACATACATACACATGTAAATCCAATTCCATATGTGTGTTCCTTTGGCACCTGTTGGCATAGGTCCTGGAGCGCCACCTTGGCTGAGGGTGTGTTTACAATCTAACCCCCCCCCCCCCCCCCCAAACAACAGCTGACTGTCTGCACTATGTGCCTGTCTGCTAAAGACCCCCCAGATTGCAGTTGAATGTGTGAGGGTTTTCCCAGACTTTGTCTCAGATGTCTGCCTGTCTTAATGTATGACTTGACCATCAGCGTCTAGCAATGCTATAATACACATTACCCTGCATACTTACCATTCCACGATGCTGTAATGCCCCTTAAGGGTAGCCTTGAGGCAAACAGATAAGATATGCTTGATTGAGGCTTTTTAAAGTAACACGTGTTGAGTATTTTCAATGGTAATGCCAGATATCACACTCCATGGTAGTGTGTGGAGGTCAAGGTGAGTGTTAAACGTGCTTTTACACATGACATGTCGGCACTCATCCTTTCTATTCTAGTTTTTTTGTATATTGTCGTTTCTCATTTATTGAAACAATACCGATGCGTAATTTCCTATATTTTTCTGACTATCTGCATCTTTCTGCAAATGCTCTACCCTGCTGATTAATAGTTCAAATTCAATTAGGGATCTAATAGTTGAGTACTTAAAATGCCTAGTGATCAGGTCATTCAGGAAAATGTATTGTGCTGTGCACATTTTCATGTGTGTGTTGTGTTCAGAGCCTAGAGACTTGTTTTTGACTTTGACTTTTCTCTGATCCGCCTTGCCCTCTACTCTCTCTGTATGTGGTCTATCATTAGAGCTATTCTTAGCCATGCTTATCAGTTCCCTTGGTAAGACCACAGATGTTTAAGGGCTTGGAATAGCTCAGAGTGTAGACACAGGATCTCAGATGCACTGACACAGGGTCAGAAGTTGACAGGTGCTTTGGACAAAAACACCCTTCAAAAATCCAGAAATGCCTTCAAATGAAAAAACAAAGATTTCTCTAACATATGGAGCACTATTTGCATGTTACCTCATTCACATTTCACTTTACCATTGATTCCCATGTGTCTCTGGGAGTCTTTGAATAGGCAATAGATGTACCCTGAACTGAAGTAGTAGAAATTTTAAAGGCAGAAATGTGACTTCAATAAGTCAATAGGGAAAAGATAGTAAAATATGGTAGAGGAAAAAAGCTATACTTTGTAAAGCCCTTCCATAATTTGTGGAAGATGAATACATTAAACATTAAAGTTTTTATCTAAAATTTGTATCAAGGGTGATAAATGTAGAATCACATTTGTCATATAGTGGGTGGCACAATTTTTACCTGTTAAATTACATCAGATTATTTGTTGAGTTCTGCACAGAATGCAGCACTATTATAGGGAATGGGTTAAGTGTTTTTCACTGTTTATAAGTCCCTCTGTTCTTTTGCTATGAACAGTGTGTTTGTACAGGTGTTGTTATGAACACAGTGCAGGGTTGTAGCAGCAGATGTGTTGGCTTGATGAGTTGCTTGAACAGTTGCTGAAATGTCAGAAATATTGGACTAGAAATGAAAAAAATGTAAAAAGGCCTGTTACACGCGGGCATTTTTTTTTCCGGAAAAGCACAGGTGTTCCTAATAACATTAGCCAGCACTCACCATATTTGTTGGATAATTATAATGTGCATAATGTAAAGCTCCTACGTACCCAAGGTACACCTACACAGGTGTTTTCACTTTGTCTGATTAGACCTCTTGTCTGGACTGTGTGGGCGTGTCTACAGACTATGCTTGATTGATATCCAACTTCCATCTCTGCCCACCTCTACCTGAGCAGAGGCCTAATTAACTATAAGTGGAAACACCTGTGCGTGGACTTAGAAATGAAGAGAAAGCTGTAATTTGTATACATTATGCAGATAAGGAAACGTGCTGTTGTTTGTAGAAATTCATTTCCTACCTACATCATTATTTTCATCATTATTAGTGTTGCTCACCGGATGTACAGTGCTGAGATAAAGTGACATGATGTCGGCCTCTTCTGCTGACACAGGGCTTTATTTCTATTGTCAGTACATCATGTGATGTTTGAACTGAATGCTGTCCCTATATTGAGCGTAGAAGCGTGGCGTATCAGTGTGCCTCACCAGGTGTCTGCACTTCAATTGTGGTTCATATCAGTTTATGATAAAGATGAATGAAGTATGTGACCCTGCTTCATCCATTTCTTCGATCTTATTAGCTTGTGGTAATGCAACTGCATTGAGCAGCAGGCCACAGGTTCATTCCCCTTAGAAACCTTTACACTAATCCTTTAAGGCTCTGAGTCATGTGATATTATTGAGTTAAATGTCCCTGGTAGGACAACTCATGTGCTTGAGATTGGGTGCTGTGTTTTGCAGGTGAAAGTTTGCTTATAGCTTCTCCGCACAAAATCGGCTGAGTCACTCTCAATCCCAGTATGTGACCTGCTGCAATTTGCATGCATCTGTTCAAAATAGATTTACTTCTCAGATTATGTTATGGTTGATTGCCAGAGCACTTAATCATCACTCATGTTATCGTACCAGTTTCATTTTCGGTCTGCCGTATTATTGTCATTGCTTAACTTTAATTTAACCCAGGATAACAGAGGGGATTTCTTGTGAGTTTAAGCTCTGGATCTGATAGCTGAGGTGTCAGATTGTTTTATGTCTATGGGAGTTACCTGCACAGCCAGGAACTTGATATTCAAAGATTGTGTTTGCATGGCAGGTTCAACTGCAGCATCAGACATCACCATATGTCGCCTTTCTTTGCTCAAAGCAATTTACACAGCATCCAGCCACAACTGCCACCAATGAGTATTCAGCCAGTTTATCCCAGAAGGCTCCTGAGGTGACTAGAAAGGCTACTCTCTTATTTTTTACAGTCTACGGTTGCTCTTTTGTATCAAACACTCTTTTGGATAGGCTTCCCTCTACTTTCATCAGCTTCGTCAGTTGACCTAGTGGCTCTAAACCCCGTGAACATTGGACACAAAGGCATGGCATTTGATGGACGTTAACCACCAACTGTGGCCTTATTTGATGTGAGGAGGCCTTGTTGTCCCTGGCATCATGTGAGAGTGTTTGCCAGTTACTGTACAAACGTGCTGCCTAAGAAAATAATAAAGATCGGGGGTGCCGTTAAGAGAGACAGCCTGATGGGGTTAGTAAAAAGGAATGAGGCACAGGAAAAGAGGGAAGTTGGGCATAGAGGAAGTAGCAATGCATTGTCCATTCACAGAGGATAAATCCACCAGGAACATGTCTATTAAAAGCTTAGTAGTTATACAAAGTTTCATGTTCAGGTCCTTTACATAAGTTAGGGTTTAGGAGGGTTAATTCAAATGCCCAGTAAACAGCACAGCGGGTAGATTAACTGGAGATGTTTCAGTGGAACTCACGTGTCAGTGTGAAGAAAAGCGGTTGATACAGCATAGAAAGAGATGTCATTGTTCTGGTATCAAAGAAAAGCTTGGGGGAAGGCAGGCGTTTGCTGAACTGGGCATAAACTTTGCATGTGACCCTGAGTCCTAGTTGCTATGTAAATGTTTGTGTGCAGGTCTGTTCAAGAACCATGTGAAAAAAAAAATCATGCTTGTAAAGGATTTATCTTTCACTCAAGGGGCTGTGATGGCGATGCATAATCCTATACATGCGCCTGTACTTTTTTAGGATTAAAAACATAAAACTTAAGGCAGACTATTTTCATATCATCTCTGGCATTATAAAATATGCTCTGCATGACCTACTTCCTTACTTCCTGTTTCATTAGATGTTTTCCAGTTTTATTTTCACCGTATCAAGTAATGTTTATCTGATGTTTTGCTATATATACATGCAAGTGATTGGGCAGCCATAGTCAGGCACCCCAGGCAGAAGGGTGCAATTGACTTAATAGTGGTTATTTTGTCTGAAAGACATACAAAAAAACCCCAGAATAATTAATTTACAGTGGTATACATCAGCAAATTTTCACATTTGGGAAGTGGGAGCCAATCTGTGTTTGGCATTTTTCATTGATAAATAACTGAAAATGATTTACAGTAGGATGAGGGTTTATGACCTTTGTTTGTTGCATTGGTTTTACAAGTGAAGCCGGACTAAGCGATAGTTATATTTACACTAAATCAAATGATTCCCAGGAAGCCAAAAAGCCTCATATAGTTGTCTAAGGAGTTAACTGAACATACCAGGGCTAAAATTGCTCATGACTATTGGATATCTGACATGTAGTCAGAAGGAGGATTTCAATGGGAAGTCCATGATGGCCTCTAAAACGTTTTACTACAATACAAATAATGTATTTGATTATGAAAATGCTCATAACGGTCCTTTAAAAATCTGAGGCGATGATTCTCAGCCATTGCACCATGAAGTCAGTTCAGGTGAGAGAGTTTTATCTTCCATCTAACTAAATTATTTCATTGGTGGCAGTGGTTGCGTGGTGCCTCACTCATGTGATTTGATCAATATTGTAATCTGTAGTCCCAGGGATATTTGATGATGCTTCAAAAATAAAAGTTGGCCTCAGGCTGCCGTCCGCCCTGCCTTAGGCTCCCATCTACATAAACGACTCTAATGACCTTGCTGACAGTGATTGACACCTACGCTGCTGCGCGGCGACAAACTTTCTATCTCCTGTGGCCAATTGGAAGGTGAGAACTAAATGGTGCTGTCAAATGCACTGCAGTCTTTTTCAGTTCAAGTGAAGGTCATATGGGAGAGGAAACAGATACTCACCTATGTGTATTCATGCCATACACACATACACTTAAAAGTGTGAACAATAAAGTAGAGAGGAGTTATAGGAGAAATGTTATTATTGTGATGGGTGTGTGGATATCTCAGCTAATTTGATTCTTCCGAGTCCTGCCAAGACTTCTACTGCTCAGCAACACATCTCACACAGAAGGCAGTGGCAGAGTTATTCTTAAGGATGAGTAAGGGCAGCTGATGAGGACTTTTTGAGGGTATGTGTGTGTCGTGACTAGTCAGTAGTATGACTCATTTTGGTTCAGACTTTCTTTGTCAGTACCATGGTTCTGTATATGCAGTAAGCGTCAAATGTGTGTGTTTTTTACCTGTCACCTCAAGGTATCTGAATGAAAATGTCACTTAGTACTCACAGACTGTAGAGTTTCATTGTGTTAATGTAACTGCTTTAAAAAAAAAAAAAATATATATATATATATATAATAAAAGATATTTTTTTGGCAGTTTTCAAGCCTTTATTATATAGGACAAACAGGAAATGGGGCGAGAGAGAGAGGGGAATCATGCAGCAAAGGGCCGCAGGTCAGTGTCGAACACATTGCTGCTGGCTTGAGGACCTTCAGCCTCTTTACATGGGACGACTGCTCTAACTCTCAGCCACTGGCTGCCCCGTTAATGCAACTGCTTTGAGGTAAATTCTTAGGGTACGTCCACACGATCTAAAACAATCTTTTGTTACCCCGTCGTTCTTAAAAAGTTTTCCTTCCATGCGGCCTCGGCTCAAGAAATATGTGCGTCCACACAAAACCAGTGAAAACGACCTCAAAACAATGTAGTATACATACCAGGCCTATATGTGGCACTGTAACTCTGCCACAGAAATACACAAAAAACGTAGAAGAAGAGAAGGAGCATGCGTATAACGCGGGTTAGAGGTCGCAGGATTAGAGGACGCAGGGTTAGAGGTCGGGCCATGGGGGCGATGATGTCATCGTTGGTGATGACAACGCAAGTGTTTTCAGATCCATCCACTCTGGGACCCGGTTTCAGAAGATACAATTTTCAAGCGCAAAAAATGCCACCTGAGTGTAGATGGTCTGCCAATACGATACGAAAGTTGTGCGGTTACAGGAAAAGGCATCTAAGTGTGGAAGGGCCCTTAATGAAAACATTAATATCTTAATAATGCACCAGGTTTAGAGGGTTCCTTGTACAATTTACAGCATTAATTATCTGCTGTATTGGTTTTGTAACTGCACTATCCCTTATCAAATCGATATTGAGACAAATTTAATCTGCAATTAACCTAATATACAGTATATCCTAAATAGCACCAAAGCACCAAAACAATAATAATTCCCAATTCAAAGTCATATGGGAGAAAATTTTTTCAGTCTAGAATTAGCTCTCAAAATCACGGAGCAATTTAAAGGGATATTTTTCCGATTTTAACCAATTTTAAACCCTGTATCCTGGTAATGTGGCCAGTGTGTGCAGATGAGCGGTGATCGTCTTCCCTCTGTAGCCTCAGCGCACAGAGCTTAGAGGTCAGTTGAGATACGCTGCTAAAATCCGCAAATGGCGCAGACTTTGTGATCAGGTGGATGTCGGGGGACACCACGCTCTGTGGGAATTTCGCCCACATTGCCAGGAAAAATAGCCTGGTTTAAAATCATGAAAAGCTGATGTAGTCTTTAGAAACCCCATTTTTTAGCCTTTATTTGATTGTTGCTGATGTGGGGTGAATCAGACTCCATGCTGCGATTTATCAGGGAATGTGACATTTATAAGCAGGAGATATTGAATAACTGGCAATGCCTCGTATGGTTTTACTGCCGGCACTTTGCTGAAAACGATTGACTGAGTGGAACCAGTATGCTGTCCACCATAAAATGAGTAGGGAAAATTGAACCCACATTACTGTAGTGATTTTTCATGAGTGCTATAGGTAGGATCTGTTTTATTATCCCCTCTGGTGATCTAAAGACATTATATGGCTGCAGTATGCACACTGAAAATTTTTGGTAAAAAAAAATCGTGAGCTTGGAGCATTATGCGCCTTCTGTGTTGAGACTTTGTACCATATTGCGGCTAATTGAACAGATTTCATCCTGCTACAGATTATCTCTTTTATACTGGAATTTAGTCTTTGTAATGTTTTTCTTTTCCTCTCTGTGTATTTTCCCCAAAACATAGTTTCTCCTCACCTCTCCTCTCTTCTTACAGCTCACTGGGTGGGACTCCTAAAAGATGCTCTATCAATTATTAAACGCACCCATAAAGGCTCTGTTCTCTCCACCCACACACCCACACACCCACGCCAAACACACACACACACACACACACACACACACACACACACACACACACACACACACACACACACACACACACATGTGCACACGTGCACACGCACACACGCACACACGCACAGACACACACACACACACACACACACACACACACACACACACACACACACACACACACACACACACACACACACACACACACACGCACACACACGCACACACACAGGCACACATGAACAGAGAGAGACAGGCAGCAGACAGATCAACCTCTGAAGAGTTTCTTCCTCTTCCTGTGCTCTACTCTCTTTTGGGCGCTGCCTTACTTTCAGTTTAGATGATGGAGGAAACAGTGCAGAGTGTAGCTCTTATCTTAATCACTGACTCTGGGAGGAAAATGATTGGACTATCTAACATAAGTTCACTGAGTTAAGGTAATGTTTTCTAATCTATTTTTCCATTGTACATTATCGAGCAAAAACTGTGATGTGACCTTGTGCCTGTGCTTGTAGTGGTTCAGTGTACCAACATGCAATGTTTACATACACTGTATTTCTTAATTCTTTCTTAATGTTCTTCTTCTGTTTTCTTCTACATTCTTAATTTCTTAATGTAGCACGTTGCCACACCTTAATTTTCTCCCCTTGTCTTTCTACTCACTGTTTCCTCCGTTGGTCTTTGCCATTTGATCTACCACTGTTAGTATACAGCATTACCAAACCCTCAATGCTGTCTCATTGGATGAGCATCTATAAGCATCAGTGCAGCTCGACCCAATATTGGTTTCACTCAATACACATTAGCCTAGCGTCAGTGTTGCTTTCGCCCCT
This sequence comes from Echiichthys vipera, assembly GCF_963691815.1. Lineage (NCBI taxonomy): Eukaryota > Metazoa > Chordata > Actinopteri > Perciformes > Trachinidae > Echiichthys > Echiichthys vipera. The sequence continues at coordinate 22,087,387 of NC_139836.1, forward strand.
GTCTCATTCTATTAGCCTGCTCTAATGGCACTCTGTTAATCTCTTCTGGGACAGAGTTGTGGCCCACTACTGCTCTGTCCAGATGACTGGCCTAGTTATTACTCGACTGGGACACTAGACTCAATTATGTAAATGAAGCTGCACTTTGGTTTAGATTTAGCAGGAGGTGAGACATTTGGACTGTATTTGATTATATTTATTATGACTTTATCCATTCTCAGATCAGATACTTTGAATTAACATATTTTCTTTTTATTCTGTACTGTGGTTGGTTAAAACAAGCCCTCGGATTAGTTAAAAAGTCTTTAAGGAGACAAGAGGGAAACGGCTCTGAGATAATGGGTATGTGTGTGTTTGGGGTAGTCGTTGAAAAAAATATCTTGAGAGAGTGGAGCCAGCTGGGTGACATACTAGGCTCTTCACAAAGGGGTTATATAAGTATCAATCCATATAATAAATGGATTGGTTTGCGACTATGCAAGACAGATTTACCAGGATTTACAGAAATGGGGAGGTACGGAGAAGTTGCAAGTTGCAACTGCCTTCCACATACCAAGAATGAAACAGTTTTAATATTTTCTCCTTTCTTCCATTCATCCTTCCAATTTAATTTTAATACAAAAGCTAAAGCGCTTTTCTTGTTAAGTCATTTTAATCTCTGTTTTGTTTAGGAAGAAATTCTGAAAAAGTAACTAAGCCACCATTTACAAGTTATTCTTCCATTGCCTCCACACTTATTTATCATATGGTATTCTGCTCTGGAGTTTTCAGTCTGAATAAAACTCTCCCCTTTGCTCATCAATCTTTCAAAACTGAATGACAGAAAAGTAAGAGGAAGAGACACAAGATGGATGTAGCCTGGCGTTCTGTTATTGAAATACGGTGCTGACTTTGTAATGATTGGGCATTGGGAGATGATGACAGGCTGGCTGTGGGGATAGACAGCAGGATAGGGGATTTACAGTTTGTAGTAAAGCGCCTCCATTCATGCGTAACCCCAATGACCCAATAGATCATAGCCCTCGGCCTGTTCCATCCTATCTGCATCCATCCTGTTACTCCTGAAGAATGCATCTCTGGAGTGTGTGTGCAGTTCAAAAGTGAAAGCCTTGCCAGGGGAGTAATGAACGGCCTTATTCTTGCAGATCCGATTTCTCAGCCTTCTTGCATCCCTGCCAGGTGCTTTCTGTCTGGCTGTCCTTTTAGTCGGAAATGAAGTAAGGCCAAATAGCCTCATTGGCAGACGGACAGAAAGCTCCCATTCTCTGTACGACAGAAAGTAAGAAAATATGTCATCTCACTTTCCTGCTCATTTCACATACAGATATCTTTGCTGAGATGCTAGGCTGTAGGTGTAACAGAAAATCTCTATGTGGTAAAAGTCTGCCTGACATGTCTCTCCCATTCTTACTCTATTTAACAAGATCTTTCTGTCTCTGTGTCCATTCCTCTTCCCTTTGTAATCCCCTCATCCCCTCCCCAATCAGTCCCTCTCTTGCTTATTGTATTCCTTTTCATTGTGTGTGGTCTTATTCTCTCTTGATTGGGAATTAAACAATGGGGAAACCATACATTCACTGGGGGATACTGAATGTAAATATTGGCTGTTAATCTGTTCCATAACGCAAAAAACTTGGCTGTTCAACAATTCTCAGTGCCATGAAGAAGTCAGACCAGAAAACAAGCAATCTAATTCAATAATTCAAACTATCTCCATAGACATCAATGTCAAACCAGGTTAAAATGAACTCCACAGCACTTGTTACAGTGTTTCTCATTGCAGTGTACATCATTTGCTTATTCATCCCTTCACACTATCAAGGTTTAATGTTTTGTTTCACATGCAGTGTACTGTAGAGCCACAGAAGCCACATTGTTGGCCTTGGTTAATATGGGGTATTGTGCAAGCCTAGTACTTGATGTTAGTGAAGCTCTGGGATATTTATTTACTGTACTATACTCTGGGGGGAGGGGCAGGCCTTCAGTTGTGAGTGTTTGACAGATGGTCTGCACAGTTTACTGCCCTACCGCTGAATGTGTGTCAGTCAGTTAAGATCTTGTTGTTTATTTGTGGTCCTTGAGCTGACCTGTGTCTTTGTACCAGTATTTGGGAATAGAGCAACACCATATTGTGCAACATATTGTGTTTGGCACAGAGTAACAGAATCAGTCATTTACTGAACACAGATACTTTTGTCTTATTTTCTAATTCTCTAACAAGATATTTTCTGTTCTTTAAATAATGAAAAAGAGTTTATTTAAGCAAAGTGCTTGTATGGATGTTTGTGTTAAGATCAAGATCCACTAATGTATGTACAGGGCAAGTTTGGCTTATTTTGTTTAACTAAGAAGCAGTTCTGGCTACACAAAATGTATTAAATATTACAATGTAAGATAACTTAAATAGTTTTGTTTTTGGCAATTTTACCAAAACTCTGGTACTGGCACCAGTATTGAAAAACAATACAGCCAATACTCACCTTTAGACCTCTGATGATGTGACATTAGTAGGTTACTGACTTGCTATTACAAAAATGATGGAATACAGTTGCTGTAAACCTGTATACCAAGGTGCCATGTTTTAATGTAGAGACCACTGTGGACTACATTTTGCTTTGCGTATTTTACCCATTTTAATCCAGGTCTGTGTCATGGCAATGTGGGAAATTTATTCAGATGAACAACGATGAATTGAAATGCTAATTGATTTGGATATCAAACTGCATCTCAAGTCTTTGGATTTTTAACTTTCAGGATCATACTGGCTGTATTATTTAGGATTACCTGTTTAAGTCTATGGTTAAAGCACATTTATTTCACTGCTGTTGCAGTAAATTTAAAGTTTAGACCTCAACATTAGACTCTTACTCTGTATATGCAGCAGTCCAACAATCACCTATAATATGACAAGAATAAAATCTGCAGATGTGGGATTTCTTTATTGTGACTCAAGTAAAAACACATCAACGAAAACACCAGGATATCTTCCCGCGGATGTGTGATGAGTGAGATGACCCAGATGAATAAACATTTGCCACAGCAGTGTTCGGGTTTGCTGCTATGTAATTGTGATCTGCCACGCTGGATGTGAATGAAACTTGAGAGGTTCTGGGGTCATTCACAGTAGCAAAAACACCTAATCTAATTCTTACCCATTAAACACATATAGACATACACACAATGACCACCCCTTCCCCGGGGCAAAGAGGCTTTGGTTGCCCTGCCTGCACATGCTGACCTGATTTTGTGTGTAGCTGTGTGTTTCAGTGTTTGTGCCCATGTGTGTTTATGAGGCAGATTAAGATGGTGGCATAGCCAGACTTCTGTGGCGGTAGTGAGTGTGTCTCTTTGATTGTTGACACGTGTGTCTGTGCATGGGAATGTGGGGCAACGTAGTATGGGTTTCCCCCCCCCAGAAATAGAGACCTACATTGGTTGTAACAAAACACCCTTCCCCCACCCCTTTAAAAGTTGAGTGGATTATTGCTCTAGTATCTGTCTTTGTGCCAGTTTATCAAAGGATCCACTCACATTGGAGAAACTGCTTGTTCTGCTGTGGATCAACAAATCAGTGGGAATTTCTTACAAGTAATTAGTATTTTAATATTAATATTATTTGATGCAACAACAGTTTACTTTCTATTGGCAGACAGTTTTTAGTAACTGCTTTGCTCCCTCATGCAGATAGATCACTTTACATAAACCGCACCAGCCATCTGGATCCTCAGTAACTTTCCTATTCATAATTTTTCTAGAACTAGTAGCCAGATGGATATAACACACAGGTGCACCCCCTAACACATGTACGCTTGTCACATGGCTGATTGGAATTGAATAAATTTAACAATGAGTAGCAGGAAATTGCCCTGCGTTCTCCCTCCATTGGTTTCACATGCTGTAGGTCCTTCATTCACTATTCACAATATGCTGGCCATCTTCCCAGCACTGGTTCCCTCTTTTCCCAAAGCGTTGTCTTTTGGTTGGCCCATTCTTTTGTTGGCAATGCTTGTTGGCGCCATGTCCTCCAAAACCAGTGCCAGCTAGTCATGTCGTGTGAAACTCTTTGAAAATGTTAAAGCTCATTACTATATTATCTTCTCGTAACATAATTTTTGTTCCTTTTATCTGCCTTTAAGTTTTGGGAGATTTTACGTAACAATTGCATGGTTTTAATCAATCATATAACAAGCACATTATTCAGTTTCTTGCACTGAATTCAGTTTCATACATTTTTGCTGACTGGTTTTAATGGAGTACATCTGATTTACCCTGTGTGCTTGAAATTTCAGGTTGTGTACTAAATACATAAATACAGAGATTAATTTGGCCTTTATGTCTCTCACATGACCACGTGAAAGCATCAAGCCATACTTGGCGTGACAGAGTCTCAAGTCTCCCTGTAAGCTTGCCAGATTAATCCCTAATGCTCCTCACAGTCAGTGATCTTTGAAAAGGATCAGACATGCAACCACTGCAGCAGGTGGACAGGAATATCCGAGTATTATTACTGTTCATCATTACAGGTATCCATAATACCACTGCAAATGTTCACAAGCGTGCGTGCTTATGTGTCTGACTGTACTAATTTGTGTTTTTCAACTACATTTAATTTTCTTCTTGCAATAGTGTTTTGGAAAAAAAATCACTATAATACTATCTTAAGCACTCAAAATAAGATATAAAACCGCTTGTAAATCATCTCTTTTTGCTGTGTTTTTGTGTCTTCTTTCCTCAGTTCTGCGTGGGATTCCACATTCCTCCATGCCTTTGTTGGCATCTCATGGAAGAAAAAAAGTCTGCAATGGTATCCAGACTGCCTAAGTTCGGTGGACGCTCCTCGACTGGTGGCGCTAGCCCCTTGTCCAATGGTTCCACACTGCCAACCACCCCTACCCAGGATTGTAAGACCACTCCCCCAGGAACACGCCCAAATGGCCTTATACGTGCCTCTCCATTTTCCCTGAAATGGAAGAAAGATGAGGGGACGGCCCCCTTGAGCCCCACCAACCCCACAAGCCCTGTGGATGTTGTTGAAGAAAAGGCTCAGACACAGCTGACCTCGTTGGCAAAGGAAGCAAAGAATGGCTCTCCAGCAACACCCAAGATGCGGAGGTCAGGCTCTTTGATGGTGGCGGTCTCCAGTCCCAAGGCCATTCCCAAGCAATCCTTGAAGATGAGTCCCAAAGTAGGGACCAAGCTAGGCCAAAGTCCACTGAATGGAGGTCCTAAACTGGTCCATAATGGCTCCAGCATTCCTGCTCAAACAGGGTCAGAATCCCGCCTTGTGCGCCCAAGGTTAGGTTCTAGCTCTCCCAGAAGCAGCTCTCAAGACAGCCTATCCCAGTCCAGTGACAACATGAAGGCCTTGACACAGGACAACATGGTGCGGTCGAACAGCTTCACTCACTTCAAGCAGATTCCCTCGCCCACCAGCCAACCTATGACACGGTCCTTTTCCTTTAACCGGGCTGTTGAACTAGCCAAGCCTCTGGCAAACACTCAACTCCGACCACCTCGGAGTAGTTTCCTCAAACCCCCTCAGCTTAGCAATGGAAGAGTGGGTTTAGGACTCGGAGGCCTAAATGGCAGCCTTGGAGGTTCAGGAGGTCTAGGTGGAGGACTTGGAGGACTTCAGTACAGTAGAACTCCTTCAGCTGCCTCCTCTCTGCCCACCCTATCTATCCCTCCAGCACCCACTACTCCCAGTGCTCTGAGGAAACCTCTGCTCCCCAGTTGTGTGCTGACCAAATCATTGGGCAGCAGCGCAGGGTCTTTAGGCTACAGGCTGGCTCGGCCTGGGCAGGCCAAGCAGCCGAAGCCCCTTTTTCCAGGTAGGGTCAAGGGGGAAATCAGACCTACAGCTGCCTCTGAATGTGCAGGGATAGCAATGGACATTGAGCAGAATGGTGAGGCTGATAAAGCAGAGTCCCACAGTGACAGTGATGGAAGCTCTGGAGAAGGAAAAGGAGGATGTAATAGCGTGCTTAGGAAGAGCTCTGGCCAGACAACATGTGAGACTCTGGAGGACATGTCCTTATCTTCTGCCTCATCTCTAGACAGAGGTGATCTCAGTGAAGAGTTTCCAGATGACTTTGACTGTGTGGGAGATGTGTTCAGTGATGGGGACCTGCCTAACAACAGGAAAACTGGAAACAATACTCACACGCACCTACACAGCATTCTAAATGAGTCCCTTGACTGGGACACCATGGATTTGGCAGGTAAAAAAAGATGTTTTGAATGGAATTTCAAGAAAACTTTTGTGTTACATTTGTGTCAGTTGTTCAGTCCTGCAAATCTTCTTCAGGGCATACAGATGAAAACCCTGAGCAGGACTCCCAGGGACCACTGGTGTTGTCTTCAGAGCAGGGTGATGTCCTTCAGGCTTCGTCTGTGGAGCTGTCCCCCTCCAACAGCTCTGGTGGAACCTACATGTGGGATGAGGATGGTCTTGAGCCCATTGGGGGGCCTGGGACACATCCATGTGACAGCTATGATGATTCAGAGCTCAACAGCATGGTGAGTTCCAGTTTCCAGCTTTGATGAATTTTGACATAAATATGTACAATTCAAAACAAAACGTAACCTTTGTTAATTTGTCGGCCCTAGAATTTGGCCTTTCTTAGAAAACTATTTTGCCACTGGTTCCACTTCTTCCCACTGCTGTTAGGAAAAAAAACATCCTCTTCTGTTTCAGGAAAAAAAAACAGAATTCAAGAAGATTCCTAAGTCAAAAAAACTGATACTAACAAAAATTATGTTTTGAAGTATATTATCTCAATTAGTTTACGTTAAACAGATGAGGAAGTACTCTGCCAACAAGCCCTTCATGCTCTCCACTCCTTCTTGTTTAATGTCAACTAGCATATTTCAGAAAGGAAGGGGTGGAGAGCATGAAAACCTTCCAGCGGTGATAAGGTTACTAAGGCTAACAACCTCAGAAACACTTAAAGCTGTTGCAGCTTTAACTGATTGCTAGGCAGAAGTGAATAGCCTTGAGTGACTGAGGAGTGGGTTCATTTCAGAGAGGTTCAGAGGTAGAGGGTGAAAGAAAAGTAAAGGGCATGGCACTTACGGCACAAATTGACTTATTGTATCTTTTCCATGTGCACTACATACAAGAGTTCAGGCATGAAAAGACCAGCTCAATAAAGCTCAAAACCTAGGCTTGCACTGAATAAACTGTATTCACTCTGTAATCCCATGGGTGTAATAAAGCGTATGTTTGCATGGACTGTAGTATCATCATAGTTTATATGATGGTATTTTTAAAAACTGTAAAAAAAAGGAAATTTGCAGTGTTATACAATTTTAACATCCTATTTGTTATTCTTATTTAGTAATTGCATTGAATTCCTTAACATTTAAATATAAACAAATAATTTACAAAAAGTTACACCATACACCATTTCAAAATCTCCCAAGGATCGTCGTCCTGTAAAAAAAGTTTTCACAACAGTGCATATCGTAAAACATACACGCTGTGATCGACCAATATTGGCTGTCGGATATATGGGTCTGGCTCTAGCTTATATACTTGAGGCCATTATCAAGCATGTATTATTCTTGGTTACAACTTTAGCCGTTTTTTGACGTAACACACACACTGCATGGTTTCGTTCATTAATTAGTTCCACTTTCCTCCTTCCTTTTATAATTGAGGATTAAATGAGAAGAACAAAGGCTGAAAAGGAAAGCAAAACTGTCTAGAGGTTTCTGCCAGCTCTTGCTGCCAGTTTCATGCCAAGGCCTCTCTCTCCCTGAGAGGAATGCTGACCTGGCCACCAACTGTGTGTATAATAGCATCGCTGGCCTCCTCTGTATTCATGTACCATGGCACATGATCTTAGGAATGCGTAAAGAGCTTAAAATGAGCTGGATTAGAAATGATATAACAAGCTTTATGTGTTTGCTACTTTTACCATGTGATGTTGAAACGGGTTTATCTCACAATTATTGATCTCTAGTAACTATCAAAACAAGAAAAGGAGGAGAGGGCCTTCTGTGTGTGTGTGGGGCTCTGTCTGTATGTGTTTATCAGTACAAGCCCACGTGCTTTAGCCATGTGTGTCTGATTAAGAGTCATTCAGCATGCCTTAACGAGTGTGTTTGTGTGTGTGTGCCCATGTTTGTGTGGCAGGTTAGTTGATGTTGAAAAAAGGCGAAGCTTGTACAGTATATAGCTTTTGTATTTCACTATTGCACGGTCCACCTAATTCCACCTAAATCTATGTACTTTCATATTTCTATATATTATACGTCCATCATAAACTATTCTAGATTACACTACATAAATCTTTACAGAATTACATAATTGCAGAATAATCAAATGCGGATTAGATCATTTGAATCAGTCCCAGAAGAAGCATCTTCTATTGATTGAAACAAAAGATGCTCTTCACATGACTTGACTGCAGTTCTACACTATTATTATTGTACATGAAAAAAATCACATCATTTTGTGAAATAATTGTACAAAACACAGGTGAGAGAGGTAAAAGAGAGATTTAAATGGAAAATCCGATGCTGTTCTATTCTACCAGAATGAAACAATCACGGGGCTACTGGTTTGTGTTGAACGAGAGGATGTGTGTCCCCTGTGAGTGTAACTGGAGGCTGTTATTGCATCAGTAGCAGTCTAGCTCTAGGCCAATGTAACAAAACCCGGCACCGCTAGAAATCTGTGGAAAATGTGGCATGTGCATAACCTTTCTATAAGGTCTCTTAGTGAGATACGCATCTATTTTCAGAGAAGAAGAGAAGAGTGATAATTCTCGCCGTATGAGAGGGAAAGATCTGATGGTGGCTGTTGGTTGAGTGAGTGGGAGCTAGATAGGAAAAAAGGACTAAAGAGGAAAAGGGTAGAGCCTGAAAGGGAAAGGCAGAGACTCAGTGACTGATTGCTGATGTGTGAAGATCAGCTGTATGGAGGATTTGCCTCTGAGATATTTAACTGGGCTATTGGATTAGAGGAAATGAGCCCACTTACTGTAATTGGATGCATTGAGCTCTCTTTTTCCTCTATTTTCTTTCCATCTGTTTGTGTCTCTCTCTCTTTCACTCACCCTTCCTTTGTTAATTGAGTAAATAGTTCCTCATAATGAGCAGGAGAAAGCCACACATATAATCCTGTCACAAAGCAGTGTTTGTGTCCGATATGATTCGTAATATTTTCAGATTTATCCTGCATAATCGTTGTGGCTTCAAGCAATACATTGTGTATCACAGTTTGTTAGTAGCTAAAGAAAATGCCAAGAGTCTAACAGTCAAGCTATTCCTTGATCTTTTGCATGCAAAAAGGTCTCCTGCTCACAATTAGATGCCGGAGAAAAATACATTTAATTAGGCCCAATCTTACTAGGTAAGTGCAATCATGGCTCTAAGCAAAAAGAACAATTAACTCTTTAGAAAGAACGCAGCTAGTGTTTATAGCATATATGTAAACAACTCCCCATGTGTTTGTGTCTTGTTGGTATGAGAAAATGAATGAGATATTTAGCTCCTAGAAGGTTTAGGTTACCATACTGCAGTGGCGTGCTCAGTCCACTTGGAGGCACTGTGCATCCTTTGGAGTGCTCCTGATTTGTGTGCCCCAGTATTTTCTCTGGCTATGCATGACTACATCTGCATTCTAATTCCTTTGTGCAAAATCAAGGAATTGGCTACCTGAGCTGATAATAATGTTCCCATGATGCCATGCAGCTCCACCAGCTTTATTGGCACTGGGAAATGGAGAGTCACTTCTCATAGTTAATGTTTCCTGGTCTTCAGCGCAATTTATCACGCAGTGCAAAAGCATCATATTCTCAAGAATATTTGAGATTACTGATTTTATTTTGTCAGGCAACTCGCAAGCAATCATAAATGTATACGATATGGGGGAAAGCTAAAGCTGACATAGAAGGATATATACTTTCTGTTATTAAAATTGGGGTGGACAAAATAATAGCTACACCTGTGGAGTGAACTACAATCCAGGACAATACCATTGCGATATATATAACCTCTGTGAAGCAATTTTTGAGGAAACTGTGTGAGAAGGATGGGATTAGTAGTTTGTCTGTAGACATTTTTTGTTGTGCTATTGGATTGCTTTATATTGTTAAGTAAAGCTAATCCTATGCCTCCCTTCTGTAGTTCCCTCTCAATACAAGGAATTACCAAAAATTAGGTCTACTTTGAAATGCAATACGATTGAATACAACATAACTATAATTAACACATCTCTAACAGATTCTCAAACAACCACATAAATCTGTTAACAGTGACAAATGTAGTATGCATTGCAGGGTTATTAAATTGTATTACATTATCATCACAATGTATCCTCTGGGACCAGGTTTCATCTTTACATGAACTCATACTTTATGCTCCCGTTTAAATGGATAAGTAACTTTGAGAATTAGTCAAACTAAATTTTATGCTATGTTTTGTGTAAAAAACTGCTCTGTTGACTTCAATATCCATCTGTCTTGGAGTGTGTCTCAGAAGAAAATGCTTTTCCCTTTTAAATTACAGTCCAGTGTCCCTCCCCGCAGCATGACACCTTGCATGGAGAACACCTGTTTTTTTCCATTTGGTCTCTTACATTTCTCAGGTCTTATCCCTTCTCCTTTTTGGCTAGCTGACAATGTTTCATCTTCTTTATTTTAGCAGTTTGTTGTTTCTCCCGTCAATGTTTTATCCGATTGGCCTTCTCCCCCTCCTATTTTCCCTCTCTGTTTTACAGCCAAAGTCCTGGTAGTTCTGTAATCCTTTAGTTTCTCCCTTTGCTTCCCCAAAGCTGCAGAGTTACCGCTGCCTCTTATCCCTGATTTATTTATTTTGCCTCTAATTTTAAGCTTTTGTGGAGCCAGGTTGAGACAGGTCAATTCATTAGTGTTTAATGAGTAAGGTGCTTAAGCCTTTTGTCTGCAGAGTGCTTAGCCATTTATGGAACATGCTGCCAGTGAACTAGCTATGCTGCTGCATTAATGAGGCTCATAGCTCACCTGCTTTTGTCTGTCTTGATTTTAAATTGACAGCAGTGGCCCTTTAAGGTAATCAATGCTTTTTTGTGTCCCTCTTTTGGTGCATTCAGTGCTTTCAATAGAGACCATTGCACACAACTTGAGAAAATTGCAGTCTGATTCATTCCCAAAATTACAGCCTGTACTTCCATCATTATACATCATGACTAACTTTAGTTTCCGACCACAGTCGTGACTATCATTTTACTACAGATCATTACCATGCTGCCTTTCATAACCACTTTGTCTTTCAACTGGCCCTCACATATTCTAAATCTTAAATGGGCTACTTATTGTCCCCCTGTGAGAGATAAAGGCAATAATATAGTATATGGGCCGATTAGCTACATAAAAGCAGAACCATTTACACTGACAAGTTCTGGTTGATTAACTATAATCAGGTCCTTGTTCTGGATCGTGGTGTAAAGTCCTTGAATCTGCTATAAAATGATTAAAAGGAAGTTTAACAAAACAAAGATGGAAGATTTCACTTTTTTTCTCATTTGTTTTAAGACAGACAGGTGTTCTAGTTTGGACTATGTCAAAAAAGACTAATGAGCACCACAGGCAGGCAATTAATTACTGGAGAAGGGACACATTGAATGATTTTGATTACATAGTTTTTACATTAGGTTTCTAATGCTTAGCGCATGTGCAATTTTGTTGAGTTTAAATGTGCTGCAATACAGCCAACACAATAGATAATGTGGCACTGTCCACATACTTATGGACTGCACTGCGAATTTTATTTAATTAGTATTTCATGATATTATTTTTCATGCACGGTAATAGAAACTGAGGTTTTAGAAGATACTATTTCACTGACAATACAAAAAAAATCTCTCTCCTCTTTATTTCCTATTCAATTTTGCAGAACATGTCATGCTCCTTACGTTGATGTCATTCAGTATCTAGTCTTTTATGAATAGTGTGTAGTTTTTCTTTTCTTTGGTGATCTGTAGTGGTAATAATTCCTGGTATTTTGCTAAGGTTTGTGTGACAGTGAAGCTATTGAAAGCTCAAATTTTAGGGGAGTGTTAGTTCAGTATACAGCCAAACAAATCAAATCAAATATAAAGATGGCAGGAGAGAGGGATCAATCGAGTTTGCATAATTGGCAGACAAAGTTACTCCCTAAACAGTTTCTCATTTGTTGTGTTGCTTTTGTATCTTACGGATGGGGAAAACTACAAGAATAAAAGACAGTCATCCTTATATTCAAGTTAAGCAGAGCTTTAGTTGTACACTATATGAAGCAAAAAAACAACAAAATGATACTACTTATAGTGTTGATGACAGTAACTACACCTTACACTCAAAATATAAACCTGTCTCTTATTGAGTGCAACAGGACAGGCACAGTCTTTTTTGTTTCTCATGAATATACACAATGGCACAGGAAGCACATTGTTGTCATTTTTCAATACAACAATATGCACATCCTAGGCATCAAACAAAATGAGAAAAAGATAACGCTGGGAAGAAAACATTGCTGATTTGATGGTTACCTAACTCTGTTTTGCTCTGTTCTTCAGCTGGCACCAATATCACTCAGCATGCCTCCTCTGCACTGCCTCTGTTGTTTGCTTCCACCTGTGCAAACTGCAAATAAAAAGGATATTGCCATTTGTAGCAGTATTTTTCAAGTAGAAGTCACGATTCGGTTCACACCTGGGTTTAAGAGTCACGGTTCGGTGTGAGTTCAGTACCGCGGAAAAAAAACCACAATTCCATAAAGATACTTTTCATTTATTTTGAGCCAATATCTGTGCAATTCTCAAAAAAACAAAAAAACATCCTCTAGCCTGACCTGAGGTAGCATTTTACCCACTGTCAAAGGCACTACAGTATTTTCATTAAAACATAAGGAACTGTTGGTTCTGTTGGTCACAGTAGGGTAAAAAAACCCGGAAAAATCTCTCTTATTCTATGAAATTGAAAATACAGAATACAGGTTGTCTTTTTTTCCTTATCCTCAATTATTGAGTTTCATTATTTGTAACTTCTTGTAACATTCAGAAAGGGAAGACATTAGAATAAGCAGTGACTCATACAGTTTGTTTCTGTTATGAAGAGACACATGGAATGACAGTGTTGTTCAAAAGGCATTTACGCTATTGAAGTAAACATTTGGATGAATTTGCCATGTGAGCCATTTAAAGGAGAACAAGTAGTTATTTTACTCTGTGGTAAATTTGTTTACCCTTAAGTCCTCCCACTCTATACTGACAGAGACTAAAAGCGGAATCATTGCAAGATATAGTATTTTTATTAAGATTTTCTAGTATTTTTATGAACTCATAATTTACTCATAATGGATTACAATAACATCTGGAGTAGAGGACATATCTTCCATCAAAACCACCAGTGAGTCCAAAGATGCCGAGATAAAGAAACAATACTGTTAAGTGGCGGTGCTAATGTCACACAACATGCACAGCAACAGCAGCTGAGCACATCCTTCCCAAACCCAGTCCACTTCTATGTAAAGAAAATGCATAAGCTCTCATGTCATATTTCAACATTTCTTAGAACATTCATTTGGAAAGTATTTGACATTCAGAGAACTATTGATCCTGGGAAAAAAAATACTTTTTAACCCTCCTCTCTGAGTTGCTCAACTTAGATACCATTAAAAGAATAGCACTCAGTTCAAAAGAGCAGCTTACTTCTAGTGAGACAAAAAGAGAAAGGCCGAGACGTCTAAGAAGAACAAGTACAGTGAGTCTTAGGACTTCTCCCTGACACTTATTCATTTGGCATTCTTATCTAACGCTGAAGTTTGTGCTTTTTTAAAGTAGTTTGAACTGCCAACTTTTCCTTTTTGGCTGATTGTGTTTGTGTGCCATAATGCTAATTTACACTCAGCCCACATAAACCAAATGTCTACCAAAGATCCCAAAAAGATACTCTCCAAGAAAGCAATGAGTAGAATTAAGATTTCTCTAATGAGCCTTTCATTTGCCCTGCGAGTCTTTTGTTCAGACACCCGGATCACTTGAAGGCAAACTGTCAAAGAGAGAGTAGTTCAGTCTCATAACTTTCCCAGTGATTTTGAAGGTTTTAATCAGTGTTTTATTCAGCTGTGTTTGTTGGAAAATTCATCTGATGTTACCGTAGGAGCAGAGAGTGGTTATGAAACTGAGCATGTTGAGAGACCCTCCCTTGGCTGTTAAGATATTGAATGCCGCTCAGGCTGTGGGGTTTGGATTGATGGAGCACCTCTGGGTGGCAAAGATCGATCAATATTGTGCATGTCATGTGTCAAATTCATGTACTCCTACGAGTCGAATCATCATTGCCTCAGTGAGAGCAAGTACAACTGCTACAATTTGATTGGCTCAAAGCTGCTGGTCAGATGCATTTTCATAACAGGTCATAGATATTGACTTCACAGTGTGCATGCATTTATTTGGATTCATTATTAAACTACATCATTTTTTATGTTTTATTGAGTGGTTTGGTGCTAATTGTATGTAATCGATACACTATAGGGCTGTAAGTAGCTGCAAGGATACAGGGTATGCTTTGCAGGTGGTGGAGTGGGGTGGTTGTTCAATCGCTCCTGTGCGCATATTGAAGCTTCCTCAAGCAAGGCATTATAACACACTTTGCTCCTAATATTTGTACAGTATGTGAGAATAATGTAAGATAACAAATTAGAATACAATCTTAAATGTAACTCACGATGCTATCCCAAGTGATTCTGCAATATGTCCACTCCCGAGCAATCATTTGATACGTGTGAATCTGCGGTCAGCGATCCTTCACACTACACACAGTTTTATAGACAACTGAGATAACATTATGTGTAACAATGTACAAAATGACCACACTGGATGTGTTTCGGCTGCTTCCTTCTGACGGAACTGATACAATTTCATTTTGAACGCTGCAGCTCTCTGCACCTGCACATAGAGTCTTTTTGAGGGCCATTTTAGATAGTGTTTCCACTTACAGACCTAAGTTAATGGTTTTGTACTGAGCTGTGAGTTTCGTCAATCATTTCATAGTTCACTGCACCAGTAGTCCTGCTGAAAAAAATACATTGAAGACACTGATGGAGGACTCACAGCTGCTGCTGTCTTGCTGCTATTGTTGTGTGGCTGTTGTAGTTTATAGAGGGTGCAAGTCCTATGAAACACACACACACACACAAACACACACAAACACACACACACACACACACACACACACACACACACACACACACACACACACACACACACACACACACACACACACACACACACACACACACACACACACACTTCATTAGTATCCTCAATACTGTATGACAGGATCACTATATCACTAACATTCCACCTGCACTTTTTGTTTCTGATTGTTTCTGAAAAATAAAAGATCTGTCATGTTCTTCTCAAGGAAAGCCAGAGTACTTCTTAAAGTTTAAAAAGTTTATTAAAAAAACAACAGCAAAGAATTTTCAGCATGGCCAAGGACTCTCTCTGGGCTCAGGAGACGCTGACATCTCGGCTTTCAGACAAGCTTTTGCTGCGACCACCGAGGCAGAAAGAGCACCGAGCCCCGCCTTCACAATGAATTTATGGCGCAAAAAAAGTAATTGAGTTGTTGTGATTGGTTCAGAATGTTGCTGAAGCAGTTCCTGGTTCCTGATTCTATCACTCCCAGACTCGCTCTCATTCATTCACAAGTTGAATCCTCTGCCCCCTGGTTACACGGTTCCTCCAAGCACCACCAGCTCCTGTAGAAAGAACACTCCCTGCTCTGAAGAATCCGGCCTTCTGGGGGGCTCACCCCCTCATTTTATTGCACCTAGTTTTAAACTGGAGCTGATCTGCAACACCCTTTAATTATACCATCTATGTTAAGTTGATAATAATGTGAAAGCATGCTAAATCACTTTTATTTAATTTCTATATGTACACAGTGAGTGATAAGAAAACTTAAATTATACTGTGACAAAAATCAAAACCTCATGCTTAAAAATCCCCACAGATCCTCACAAGTGAAGCTACTCTGGTTAAACAGATGTAGCAGGATGTCTTGCTTTATCAAGTATTCATCTAATATTGTCTTTATATTCAAAAGGTGGTAGTTATAAGGTTAGAGAGAAGAGAGCAATAAGGTGGAGGGAGAAAAACAGACAAATAGGAGGACAGAGAATACAACAGATGAGACAGGTTGATGTGTCACTCCAGATAACAATTATCCCACCCACATCTTGGTTGACAATATTTGGATGACTGCAGAAGTATGTTGTTTATACTATTCTATTCCCTTCATTTTCCTTCTTCATCAAGTCTGAAATGCTGAGTACCAGCCAGTAATAATGCAACACATGAGATTTCCTATAATGAGTAATTTTATGCTTGTGTCCTTTAGTCAAAGCCCTGTCAATTTAGTTTCATGAAGCACAAAATTGCCTTGAAAAATAAAGCTTTGAACTATTGATTCAGTCTTGCTTTTGGGTTTGCTTTGAATTACTCTGTAGACAGCAGCGCAGCAGTCAGACTAACGGCATATTCCGGGGCTGTAATGAGAAGTGTTTTTGTTGGCTTTTCAAAGTGTTCGCTATTATCATTCATAATTGAGTGATATTTTTTGCAGAAGCCTGTTCTGTTATCTGTTGGTGTACAGAATACTGAGCCGTTGGAGTGAGAGAACAAATATCATAGTAGAAAGTAATTGACAGTGCTTCACATGTTGTTATTGTTAATGACGAAATGATTCAATCATAGGTATTACAATAAATATTAATAAATGAATAATAGAAAAAACAATTAAAAACAGGATCCATAATAATTGCAAAAGTTCAGCACATTAAGTATCCTGTTTTTTCATTGTAACTACATCGTAGAGGTGCTCCTTCTCCTGTGTCCTTTTCATTTACAAAGTATTCCACAGTGAATAATTAAATAAATACTATACAACCTTTGTGTGCTAAAGCTTAAAGGTTTTTAAATCATAAATCATATTTAAACAATAAAGAGAGTTAGAGTTAGTAACATTCTCCCAGATCCATCTTTTTTATATGTCTTCATATTCAATGTATCATATGGACTGTCTATAATGTAATTTTATTATGTTGGTCTATTCTGTACACGTGACTTCTATTATCTGTCCGTCCCAGGAGAGGGATCCCTCCTTAGGTTTCATCCATTCCGTCTCCTGTTAAAGGGTTTTGTTTGGGGAGTTTTTCCTTATCTGAAGTGTGGGTAGAAAAGGAGGCAAATTTGTGATTTGTGATATTGTGCTACATACATAACATTTACTTGATTTGAATAGCAACAAAAGCTGCTTTGGCTCTGTTGGAAGACACTGCTTATGCCAGACCAACATCCATTTCTGGCTAATTAGAGGATTGGGAATTAGACTTGTGTGCGTGTGTGTGCGTGCGTGCGTGCGTTTGTGCATGCGTGCGTGCGTGCATGCGTGCGTACTGCTGATGTATCTTGTCTCTGGTGTCCATATATTTCTCTAACAGCAGTTGGTCTTACACCAATAAAGACACTTTGTCCCAGAGGTGAAATTATATAAAGACTCTAATGCACTCATAATGTGCTGATAATGTCCCTATGTCCCTATAGCGTTAGCTAATGCCTTACAATAAAGCTGTTGTTACATGGGATTTCTGTGTTTCTCAGGATATTTTGAACAACCTGGACCCTCCGGGAACAGGAGAGCTGGACGATGATGACCTCATGCTGGATGTGGACCTCCCAGAGGATGGCTTGCATGGTCAGCACACACACACACACACACACACACACACACACATGCACACACACCCAAAAACACACACATTATCCTACACACAGATGTGAGGTCATTCGTTGGCCAAGACAAATTATTCAGTTTCATTGGATGGTGGTTGTCCGTTATTTTCCTATAAGTACAGGGACACCTCCAGCAAAATTGTTGTGATCATAGTTGTAAATTAATGCATTTGCAAGGTGTGAGTATTCTATTTTCAGCAAAATGCTTTTATTGCATATAATGGCAATGAATAAATTGAGACGTGCCTTGCCTTGGGTGGAGAGCTACCTCTGCAACATCCTTTTAAAATCTTTTAATGGATACCTTGTTGCGTATAATGTACTGTTACTCTTTTCAAATTTTGTTGCTGAAGAGTTATTTAATTATAGCTCTATCCCTGCCACATAACTGGCCTTGAATATTATGGTAGACAGGTGAATTGGAGCAGTATTCAGCCAGCTGTCTTGCTCTGTTTATATGAACAGACACACACTTGTGTATGGTGGCAGCACATCCAGAGTTTACATTTGATTGCCTTGGCAACAGCAGTATGGTGTTAGCATGATTGGATTAATTGCTTACTATTCCACATAAAATCACCCGCTCTCATCTTGATAACTATTTAAGTCATAGGAGTTTTCTTTGTTACTCCTTTTCACTTTGTAAATGTAATCAATTTCCCATATCTTAGGAATTGACTAATAAAAGATTCTTTGTAGGTGTTAAATGTAATCAGGTCACATCACCACACAATAATGGTGTCGACAACGTTATTATTTATTCATTAGATGGTGTCGGTCACATACATGAGAGGAGGAAGGCAGAGAGAAAGAAGAACATTAAACTCACCTGTCATGAAACGTAATGAATCCTAGGAAGTGAATTTTCCCTTGGCAGTCCTGAAGACAGCCCTGTCAAAGTACCACTCCACGCTAATCTGTTTAATGCACTACTTTTAATGTGGAATGACTCAAGTAATGAATAGGGTACATATGCTTCAAAGTAATTAAGTCAAAACTCAACACTTAAACGTTAATGTTAATCAACATGAAGTCAAGTGTCTGTCATAGGTAAAAAAAGAAACGCCGTAACTGCGTTGTATGTAACATTGTGACAGATGTAGGCGCTCCGCTCTCTGCAACACCTAAGTAATAGTTCACAGGGTGGCCGGTGGCTCAGGGTTTAGAGCAGTCGCCACATGTAAAGAGGCTGAAGGTCCTTGAGGCAGCGACCGTGGGTTTGACTCCAACCTGCGGCCCGTTGCTGCATGTCTTATTATTTTCAAGTTTACTTTTTAAAGTTTAAAAAGTTTATTATAAAAACAACATCAAGGAATTTTCAGCATGGCCAAGGACTCTCTCTGGGGCCAGGAGTCACAGAATAATAATAATATATAATATAATAATATTTCACAACAATAGGTAATGAATTATATCCAAATCTCAAGTTCAATCTAATTTTTGAGAACAACAGGACAGGATTCCAACTGCAAGATATTTGAGACTATTGAGATATTTAGATTTTTTTGGAGATATCTAGTCATCTACTGTCACTGCCTTCAAAAAGACCGTACAGTTGATTCAACAACCTTTCTAGAAAAGCTCCAACAAAAGCCTGAACATTACAACCTTCTTGAATGCAGGACTTATTGCAGGCCTGTTGTATTTGACTACATTAGTTTTAGCGCCTAATAAACGTCCCTCTAGGTAAAATAATACATTATTGATGGTGGTTTACCCCTCTGATATCATTATTTAGTCTGTAAACAGTGATCTCCTTGTTTTTGAGAAACAGAGAGAGGAATGTTCACTCCAGAGGAATGTGAATTGGAGTGTCGTCCCTTCCTACTCCTTTTTCGGAAAGCTGCCATATTTATAGCGCTCTATGTCATGGCTAATGCTAGTGTCATGACAGTCAGAGCGAAAGCAAGACAGGCTGAAGAGTCCAGTTAGACCCAGCCCACAGGGCAGGCCCTGAGACACGGGAAGTGTTTCCTCCCTCCCAAAGACACCCTGACTCTGCCACAGAACAGGAAGAGGGGAAGAGGAATAAAAAAGGGTAGAAGGGGCCTCATGTAAAATTTTTCAGCGACTTGTCAGGTTGTGACAGGAGAAAGGCTCCAGCTTTTTTTTCCGTTGCCCGTCTCAGCTGGTGACGTTCTAGCTTGGACACAAACCAGTCACCTCAGCTGTTTTCTCACCACCACCACCACAGTCATTTCTCCCAAGCTCCAGTTCCTAGGGAGTTCCCAGAAAAACAAGGCTGTCAACAAAGACAGAACCAAGCAGGGTGGGAGCTGGGTTGACTTTCTCTCTCTCTGGCCCTTTAACTGCTCGGCAGCTGACTGGACAAGGAGTCATTTCTCTCCATTTACGAGTTCCTCTGCCTTTCACAGATTTTTTTCCCAAGTTGGAATATATTCTTGTTGTATTACTTTTTAGAGGACTTTTTCTTAGCTGAAAAAGAGTAGTTGGGAGCACTGAAGTATCCTGGAATGTAACAGTTCAGAATGAAACAGACTGCTGTCTGCTCCTGTGCTATGTGGTGACACTCAGGGTAAAGTATTTTAACCACTGCTGCATTCCTTGGATTGGGTCTTTCAATCTGCCAATATTTCTTATCTCTGATAACTCTCTTTTTTCCTCTGTCGCTGTTTCTCTGAATACTATCTGGAATATAGAAGTCAGGGGTCCTTTTGATTTCCTGAGGGTCGCGCTCTGTTAGTTGTCAATTTTGTTGTGGTCACGGTTCATTTCACGGCTATATGCTATTGAGTGGTGCGAGTACTGTGTCCTTTTACCTCCTTGAAAATGAAATGGCCCGTTCCTGTGTGTGTGAGTGCATGTTTGCATTTGATGAGAGAGACAGTTGAGAGAAATAGAGACTGAGGTGGATCAGATCATGATTTATATGCAGATATTCAAGAATAGAGTATCTGAAATACATAGCAGTATTCATTACCACAAGATATGAAAAATTGAATCCTAGTTTGTATCTTAGAGTGTTCTCTGCATCTATACTACATCTACAGCATTTCCTAAACACCGGCTTTATACATTTCAGATCATATAGCACAGTGTATATGCTCGTTTATCTCTTCCATCCCCTCTGTTTCATACATGACACAAATGTCTTCTCTTATTAACTGTGCTCTACATTCTTCTTATATAGACACTGACAGGATGTCCCGCTTTGATCACTCAGAGAGGGCTGGTCGGCAGGGGCAGCGGCGTAGACATCACCGCTGGAGCGGACCTGATCAATTCTACAATGATAGCAGGTTGGTTAGGCCTGAACGATTAAAAAAACTCGTAAAAGAAATACCATCATCAACATAATTCTGTTTTTCCATCTACCTGACTCTCTCTTTGGCCATCTGTCTCTTGCTCAGGGCTCATGTTGTCCAGCACTACGATGGTCTCAAGGCTTCAAGGATCACTTCGCGGCCCGTAACCTCTGAAGGCAGGCAGCATGGCTACATGGCGATGCTGGATGAACTCACACTAGGACACATGAGTCAGGACTGCAGCTCGCTCAAGAACCAGCTGCTCAGACTCAAAACGTTGCTACAGGTTCGACCCATATTTGCAAAAAAATAAACAGAAATGTGTATGCCTGCATGTACCAAAACTTGCACACTCTTACATACATGCATAAAGTTCTATAGGAGGACAACCTGCACACATACAAAGACTTACATATGTTAGGTTGGCACATGGACAAACACACTCGCATCTATTAAATGCAGGAAAGCAGATGATTATTTGAATGACCTTCTTAAGTTTGCCAGGAGTAAACTGCATGGCTGTCCTTAGGTGTTCAGCATGAGTGATGTTAAAAGTATTTTCTGAGAAAAATGAACAAAGCCAGTTTTAATTCTATCCATCCATATTTCATATATATGCCAGTGGGAAACTGATCACTTAATAGATTTTTCTTTGTTGGTTGTCAGTCTGAGAAATCCATTAAATGAGAGTGAGAGGAGCTAAATAAAAGATGTCCCTTACAGAAATCTGCTCCTGCGTATGAGATGAACAAATAAAACTCACACTTCTACAAAACACAAACCCCCCCCCCCCCCCCCCCCCCCCCTTGGAAAATTGGCAAAATGCAAAGAGGCACAATCACTTCACACTGCACACTTGAACTTGAATGACTCAATTCACTCTTTACAGCATAAAAAGTGATATTTACGTTTGCATTTACTTCAGATGTGTTAATTGTCTTCAAGTGCTTTGGCTGTATAGCCTCAAGAGGGAAAATACTTACTGTATATCAGTCCATTAATAACTCTGTTCTTAATTGTGTTTTTTTAGTATGATGATAAGCTCAAGGCAGCAACTGTAAAATGAGCCTTTAGCTTTGCTAAATCCTAATAGATCTTTGTGTTATTGTGCTAACAGTCAGACATGCTGGTTCTAACTGAATTAATCTACCCGGCCTGAATATGGAGCAGATGCAATGTACTGTTGAAATTAAATTTATATTTCAATTAAATGACTGAACAATTTGATAATTCTCCACTAACTCACAATTTCATTAATTAAAAGTCGACATTTGCTGGCTATAACTTTAGAAATATGAAGACTCACTTTCTTTTCTTAACATTTCATGTCATTGTAATTTGAATACCTTTTATTGTCTCTGCAATTTCATAATTTTGGGCTTTGATAACCTGTGATTGGCATTTCTTTATTATTTTTGACAGTAATCACCAAAATTCTTAATCAAACCGTAGTTGGTAAAATAATCAAAGAATGTCATTAGAGTGTAGCACTAAATATTCTATCTATACAAGATGAATTATGGATCTGCTTTGGAAAAAATACACAAGTGCTGCACCTATTTAAGCAGACTCAACAATTTTTGTACTGTATTGGATTTTCAAAAACACTCTCAGCTCTGCCTGAGGTATATTACATTGGTGACTGACAGCTCAGGGTTAGCCGAGTATATTCACTAAAGAGTAAAGTTATTCCACTGTAGCAAAATATTGCTCTTGAGGCATGCCTAAGGCATTTGTCATTGATCCAGCTTACTGTGTACTAGGTGTCTGTGCGTGTGCCTGCTGCTGAGCATGTGTGTGTTTATTTGTTTCCAGCTTGAGGATACAGACTCTCCGGCAGATGTTCCTGAAGAGATTGAAGACAATCCCACTGCATCACAGGTAAGAAACTTTACCTTAGATTTATAGCAGCGATTGATTGGATATGCTGTAAATATACATTCTTAATTTGTATCCAGTGTCTTACTGAGGTATTCCTCTACCACTACAGTATACTGTATGTGTGTGTGTGTGTGTGTGTGTGTGTGTGTGTGTGTGTGTGTGCTTGTGCATGTGCTTGTGCGTGCGTGTGTGTGTGTGTGTTTTCAGTTGGAGGAGCTGATTAAGGAAGTGCAGGTGCTCAGAGAGGAACTCAGGAGTCGAGACAAAACCATTGCTCAGCTCACATTGCAGTGTCAACAGTTACAACAACATCAGCGTGAACAAATGGTGAGTTGGTGTGAATAGGACTGATACAAGTGAAAGGTTCGAAAAGGACTGTATGCTACAGTATGTGTGTGTGTTTGTGTGTGTAGCTTTATGTTGGGGAGACTGCTTTATGTCTGTAGGGCCCAAAAACCTTCTACAGGTGCAGAATCAAAACACAAACTGAAGGCAAAAGTCTGACAAAAGATCTGAACACTGTATGGATGTAGTAGCTCCCAGAAAATAGCAAATATGTTTGAAAGTCCTAACAAAGATCTCTGGTAGATACATTATGTGAGTTGCTCCTACTGTTGATACCGGGTGTTTGATGTTTTAAAGGTATTATGTATAGCATTTTTGTAATGAGTCATTAGTGAGATTAGTGAGAGGGTTGGCAGCTTACAAATCATAAATTTAGCTAAAAGGACAACACATTCAGTTCTCTATCCTTAGACCGTAGACATCAGGAAGAGCTTGTACTATTATGCAGAAGCGCCAGTGAAGGGAGAAAAGCCGAATACTATTTATTATAAGATGCAGCTGTGCTTAACGTTTAAATATAGTATATGTTTTCAGAGACATACTACATGAAGTAGCTATGAATGACAACTATGTCGATGCCCATGACTGACAACAAATTGATCAAAGTTGATACACTGAATATCAATACAGGATCATCTTCAGCTGAGTATTACTCTACTTGATCTAGGTGTGTGTTCCTTGAGCACGTACAGATAGGGCTGTAATAGCTCCAGTGCTCATGTTTGCTGATTGCTTTCATGTAGCTTTTATGTGCTGCAAGCATGTAGCTCCTCTTGATAGTTCACCTCCTTGACACCAATTCTTTCCACAGATCTGAGCTGGGTAAGCATGTCTGGGCACAGCCTTCCATTATCTCTTGTTTACACCGAAACCAGACTCATCAGATTATATAAAGACAAAACAAAAGGAAGAAGGAATAGAGTGAAAAAGGACGGAAAAAAATCATTTTCTATGAATGCAATTTCCCTGTGCTTTGTAGTATATTGAGGCATTGATAAAAGCACACAGTATGGAGGGCACTTGATCTGTTCCTTGTTCTAGGGGTCAGACCATAGACTGTATATAAAGGCGAGGTGCTTGACGGCTCTCCAAAAGTGAAGCCGGTGTTTCTGACCCCTTTTTGTAAGCGGATGGGACATGGACCAAACTAAAAGAATAAAAATAAACATCATTAACATTTTTCCAAAAGTTCTTCATTTTATGTAGTATTCATCTTACTGCCGAGTTTGTTGTATATTCGTTTTTTGATGCCATAAATACAGCTGTGATTTCCTTGCAATTAAGCCAATGTACGGGCAGGACTACGATACCGCACAACTCCCAGTGCACAGACACTGGTTACAAAATTACAAGATTGCACCGTCTGTATCCGGGATATTGTGGCTTCATGTTTGTATAGTGGGAGGAAGTGGAGATGTGTCATCCATCTTTATGCAGTTTATTGATCAGATATACTGTGGTACTGTAGGTGGAGTTCATTTTCTGCCCAGTATGTTACTGGTTTCCCACATGCACTCTAGTGTGTGTATTTTCACGGTTATGTCTGCCTACCAGGGACCTCCGTTCTGTTCGCTTTTAGCTGGCTCCATCTCCACTCTAACATTCATTAGTGTCTTGACCGAGGCTTGCTTGTTAGCCAAACAACCGTATGCTCGGCTGACATTATTCAAATCCCTGCCGTATCGAGAAATACCAAAATGTCAAAGCAAGGTCTGTCCTCCAGACTCACTGCCGCATACTTTCCCTCCAATTAGAATTAGCAGCCGCCCACAGCAGGTTCTTCAGCCGAGCACAATATTGTTGCACCATCACCCACAACAAGCAAAGACAGAAAGAAACAGCAAGGACATATTTTCAGATCTCTGCCTGACATAAATGAGTGTAGAGGCTGGAGTGAAGATGTTGGTGAGCGTAGAAAGAATATAATACTATTATGTGGGCAGCCAAAGTTAGGTGAGAGGATTCTAAAAATGTTTTTGTTGTCATGGCTTGAAGGACAGGATAGAACAACGATAAGGACGAAAAAAACAAACATATCAGGTTTAGATCATTTAAATGATGTTGATCCTAAACTTTTGTTTGTGAGTAATACCAATTAGACCAACACTGGTTCAGAGGCTGTGGAGATTCACAGTTATCTGGTTTACATAATACCTACAATTAGAAAGTCAGATGCTGCTAGACTTACTGTTTGTCCAGGTGGTTGAAATGGATATAGGTATGATTCCCCCTCCTAGAGTTTTGAAGTGGTGTTATTGGTGCTGCTGTTGCAAAGACATCCAGATCAACAACACTGGACGCACTGCATTTCTTTAAAAACAAACCACATAATGGAGAAAACATTTTTTTCTGCCGGTTGACTGGATCACCAGCATGACAGGATCATTCTAACGTAAGTTATTTGTTCAAACGACATTATCATTGGAACCATGGCTGACATTACCATGAATAGCTAATGTCCAAAACAACTGTGTACAATTTGAACCAGAAACCCTGATGTCAGTGGTTTGATAAAGGCAGAGTAAAACACCCAGTAACAATGATAAGCAGGCAGGTTTTGTTAGCCTACTTAATGATAGCTTTCCCTCTTCCTCCATGGGTTTATTTTTCCTTTGCTGGGTAATGTCAGCAGTTTCCACAGTTACTCCGGTTGTTCCACTGTCCGCCATTTACGCTACCTGATGATAGCTACCGCAAGCTATTTTGTTGAGTTGTAAGCTGTTTCGTTGACTTGCATTATAGCAAACCGCTCTCTGGTAAGCAGTGGTGCTGTGAAGCTGTTGATAATGTGAAAGGCAAACCATTTTGCTGTCTTGGTTCAGACTATGGTTCAGACTATGATGCCTTTGTGTTTTGTTTTGTTTTTTTTACCTTGTGTCGTAAAGCAAGACATCATTTTCCTTGGAGTTTGTACCCGATTGCAGACGGATGTGCAAAAGAAAATAGTGAAAGCAGGCTTCTAGGGCACCGATTGAAACGCTGGTGGTGTCATTTTTCTATAGTCATTAACACACTTACTTAATAATAATAAGTTAAAATAGAAAAGTCATCCATAGCCACTTTAGAAGTCAGGTATACAGAGGGAGGTGAAGTGCCATAGAGAAACTACTGAGAGACAAAAGGGAGACACAGTTGACTGAATTGAACGTAATGGAGTAAAAAGAACACAATAGAGTAGCTGTGTGTGGCAGGGAGAAGGACTGTTGCAGTATAGCGTGTGTGTGTGTGTCTGTTTGTGAATGGCTGAGAGAAGAGAAAATGAAATAATGGGAGAGAAAAGTGGAGCTATCAAAGAAAGAAAACTGAATTCTCAGTGTGACTTGTCAGAATGCAGTTTCTGATGCTGCTTTCACCGCTGTTGCAGCAGACTGCTCATGATTAGGCACTCTTCTTGTTTGACCTGCATTGAAGTTTTTACCAAAGTTAGCAAAAACTAGCAATTTCTGTTGGATTCTGCCATAGTCTTTGCAGCCAAGTACACGTTGCTCTGCTATTTATTCACATGTAAGAAAGAAGATAAGAGATTTAGTACTAAAGTCTTACAAAATGATGTAATGCACATCATAAGTTGCTCTGACATTTATTTCATTATCGGAAAATAAGTAGTCACATCTATCACTCACATCAGTCAGTCAATCAAAGTGGTTTTAACGGATGCAATTTTCTGTTAACATGTACTTAAAGTAAATGTAAGGGAGTTCAATGTACTGCAGGGTATTTAAATTACCATGCACGGGTAATTCTAGCCAAAAATGTATTTCTTGGGTATGGACATTTTTTCATTAAGTTTTGAAATGTCAGCCATGTGCAGAAGATATTCTGCAATCAATGAATGTGTATTCATGTTATGATATAGTACAGTATCTGCTATTTTACAATAATGTGGGTGGTTTTCTTTCTATGTTTAGTGCTAAGGTGAAAACTAGAAAACTGGTGATGCCAAATCTGAGATATTAAACCCAGTGATTAATTCTCTCTTTCTTTTTGTCATGTTCTTCTCAGAATCTAAGTAGATATCTATTGCAGTACCTTTTTTTAATTTTAATTTCAAGCCATCTATGATTTAAAAGTTTAATCGAGGTGGTTCTTATTGCATTGGGACTCTGACGGCTCTGCAGTGACACGCTTATTGCCAGCATGAATGTAGAAGTAGGAAACTGTGCTTCAGGTGAAAAATGAGCACTCAGTTATTTTGTTAAAAGCCTTTTTTCATTGATCCATTTATTCTTGCCCCCCTTAGCCTGCTCAAGGACGGCCGGTT